>NW_015090781.1:1330402-1399005 GCF_001431845.1 Calidris pugnax
CCCCCGCCTCGCCCCGCCGAGGCCGGGCCTGCCCCGGGGGGTACCCTGGGCCGCGGTGGCCGGCGCGGGGGTGGCGGGTGCGCCCGGCTGGAGTGCTCGCTGGCCCGGGCCGGTGCGCTCCCCTGGCTGTGGCCCTCCAGCCCTGCCCGCCCAGCTGTGCCCCATGGCTCCATCCCGCCGTGCCCTGGGAGCACTTTGGGCACCTCCTCGGCACGGAGCAGCCGTGGGGTACGGTGGGAGCCGTCCGTCTGCTCCCCGTATTGCGTCTGTTGGGATTTTGGCTGTGTGAGCCGTGCCCGTGCAGCCCAGGGTGGCTCGGGGTGGTCACCCACCAGGCAGGCATGGGGCTGGGGGTAGCTGGCGTAGCCCGGGCAGCTTGTTGCTGGCCCTGTAGAGACAGCGTGGACATCCTGGGCCTGGCGTGGTTTGTTGCCGAGAGCGTGGGGCGGTGGCGTGGGTGAAGGGTGGCACAGGTGGCTGCACCCAGGGAGCAGAAGTGCCAGGCTGCAGCTTGGTGCCATGCCAGGCTGCTCCTCTGAGAGCATCTGCTCGGCTTGCGCCAGCCTCAGAAGAGAAACTCCTGAGGGTTCCCTCCTGTTCTCACACCAGCAAATGCAAATCCCTGTGTCGCTGCCAGCCCAACACTGTCCCCTCGTACTTTATCAGAGATGTACTGTATCAGGGATGATCAGAGGCAGAGGTGCCTCCTCCAGTCGCCTTGCCCACTACAGCTCCTGAGAGGCAGCTCCTGCTCCTGTGCTGTCCCTTTTGCTGACCCTCAGCGGTGCCTCAGCTGATCCTTGACACAATTTGGCCTCTGAGTTCGGACACCTCTGCTGCTGTTCCTGGGGTTTGAAATACTCACCCCACCTCTGTGCTTTCATGTCTCGTTCTCTTTGCCATAGTACCTAGGAAGCCTCTAATTGTGTCGTAAGCATTAACATCTGGTTTGAAGTTTGTCACGTTTCCACAACTTTCAGTTTCTTCTGAAAATGCTCTCTCTTTCCTCTTTTCCCCTTGCCTCTGCCATTCTCTCCTTCGCTTCCACTGCCATTCTGTCTTTTCCTTCACAAAAGGCCTGAAAGAGTTTGTAGATACAGAATTTGCAGTTTTGCAGATGCTTTGCCAAATACAGCCTCTGTACCATGCTACAAGACGTCACCATCATCCCCCTCATCGTGCCTGACTCCTCTGGCTGCGAGTCATGCTGGGCATTGTCTCTAAGTGTGTCCTGCTTGTGTGCGAGCCCCTCCGTGGCACCGGTAATGCCTGCGTCCCTGAGCTGGCTGCTTCTGCTGCTCTCTTCTTGAAATCCTCCCCTCTGCCACGGCCAAAGGTTTCAGTTCTCTCTCCAGCTGCTCCCATTAGGATTAGCAGTGACATACAACGATTTTAGAGAAATGTTAACTTGGCGGTGGGATGGGAGGAACTGAGCAGTAGGGGAGAGGAAAGGAGTGACGTTCAGAGCCTTGTAGAGCACCAGCTCTGCTTGCCATGGAGGAAAGCGTGGCTGTGTGATGTCTCAGGGTTCAGCGAGTAGTTGAGGTGTCCCTGCAGTGGGTGACAGTTCAGATGGACTTTGTGTTGGTGGTGATGTGAGCTTGGGAGGGACAGCCTGAGCTGTGCTTACCTTAGCACTTTACTGCCTTGACTGATAATTTCCCCTTAACCTCCAGCAAAAGTATTTTCCTAATCGCGTTCTAAGGATTACTGAACCCCACTTCTGAGCTTTTACTTTGTCTTATTTTTAGAACCTTTCTGATAGGAAATAAGACCTATTGCTTCCTCCTCAGGAGCACCGAGGGGCTCTGAAAGGAAGAGGTCCACATGAGGCCAGTTATCATGAGAGTCCCTGCTGGGGATTTAGGTTCTTTGGAGATAATGAGTGGTGCAGAAGAGGAGTGAAGGCAGGGAAAGAGCTTCCAAGTCAAACTCAAGTAATTTTTAGGTTTCTGGACTCCCTGCCCAGCAAGCCAAGCATTGTAATGGGCTTCTGTCCAAAAGTAATGTTGAAAGATATTGTTCAGGGTGCAAAGTCAAGCACTCCAGTATTAAGGAATGTCCTTGTAGTCCCAGTTCAACCTGTTTGGGATATGTAATTGAGGTTTAATCACCAATTTTGTGACCCCCTACTGTGACCCCCAGTAGCCCAGCTACAGGTACTGCAGAAGTGGTGCTGCTCTTAGGTTGGTTTTTTTCTTCTGTTCCTTATTCTAAGTTGTATTATTTTAGCCTGCCTGCAGAAACGAGACAACTGCGTGCCTCAGGGAGGGAGAAGACAGGATTCAGTGATGGGGTCAGTGAGGTGTGTGCAGCCACTCCATAGAGAATTTGGGAAACTCTTGTCTCTTAAGCTGGTGTTCTGGCCTTTGCATGCTTGGGTCCTCAGTGCCAGAGATTAAATATCCAGCACAGTATCCTTGCTCACGTGTTGTGGCAAGGTGTTCTGCTTTGCATTAAAAATTGATGCTGTGCTGTAGCTTCCAGATGACTTTCCGTTGCTCGCTGTCTGGCCCAGCACGAGCTCCTCTTCTTTCCTCTGCGGGCTACGCTTACCCCAGACAAATGCCACCAGCCTGCCCTTGACCACATCCTGCAGTGGAGCAGGTGAGAGCACTGAGATAGCGAGGGCACAGCTGCAGAGAAGTAGTCGTGGTTTGAACAACTTGTGTGGGACGTGGCAGAGCTCCTGTGGCAAATAGCCCAAACTGTCATACATGTGTGGTGGGAGGCCAAAGCTTGCTTAAGCAGCCCTTGTCCTTGGCAGTTCTGGTTCTGGAGCGCCTGATCAGCCAACCTCAATGTATTCATTTCAATGAGTCTTGGTATATCAGGTCACAGCCAAAGCAAAAGAAGCTATTACTTTTAAAATGAGATTTGTCTTCCTCCTGGGAGCCATATGGAGTTAGGAGGTGGAGTGCAGAAGAGATCTTGTGTTTCCCGCTGTGTGAAGCTCAGTGAGGGAGGAGGGGTGGGCTCTTTGGGATCTGCTGAGACAAGCAGCACATCATAACAAGAGGCTGCAGCAGTCAGCATTCCCCTGGTGGGAGAAGGCTCCTCTCCTCCACACCATTAATCGTGTTTTTGCCCTGCTTGCTTCGTTGTCCATTCTATTTGGATTCACAGGGTCAGCTCTGCAGTTTGCCAGAGCCACAGTCCCTGCATTGGCACTGTCTCTAGCCAGGGCCCAGGCTCCTGGCTCAACGGGGTACTGTTTATCCCGCTCAGGAATGTGCAGGCAAGCATGGACCTCCGGGAGCTTATAGAGTAACGTGTTCTGCTCTGAGCAGGGGCAGTGACTGCGGGTGACTCTGGCTCTGAAGGCTCGTCTGTGTGGTCAGGGCACGCTTGGTGTGCAGACAGTGTCCTGCCCTTGGAGTGTTGGATGAGGACTGCGCCAGTAGGGTAAGGGGGAAGGAAGGCAGGCTTGCCCAGATTTAGAGTCCGCAGGGAGGAACAGAAGGAAAGGGTCGGAATGCCTTGGCATGTAGTTAGTAAGCTTCTGTTCTTGATGCGATGGCGTGACGAGCCAAGCATCACTCCTGTTTTCCTCCCACTACGTATTAGGAACTGATCCTGCAGCCCTGAGTGCAGTGAGAGCTGCAGGAGATCTCTTGTTGAAGCCAGACCCAGCAGCTGGAGGGTGTGCTGAACAGGGCCGGGGGGCATCTCCATCTCTGGGGGTGAACTGTGCTTTCAGTGAACAGGCATTGAGCTATAACTAGTGGAAGGAGGCATGAAAAGACGTTGGTGAAATGCATTGTGGTTTTCAATTTTAAAACAGAATCACTGGCAGTACTGGTTTATTATTTTTAATATTAATTTCTTTAATCATTCTGCAACAAACTTGGCTTTTGTACATTTCTGGGAATCTGATTCCTTCCTCGTCTCCTGCTCCAGCAGGCTCTAAGGCTGGAGAGACATCTGCTCCACTGGAATCCATTTATCCCTCCTGTGCACACCCAGTGTGCCTGTGGGAGCCCACACCACATTTTTTGGTCTGTTTGGTGAAATGGTGGTTTTTCAGTTACAGTGCTGTTGTGCTGTCCATAGACAGTTCTAACAGCGCTGCTGCTGGAGTGAGGGGCTGGAAAGCGTTATTCAGAGGGAAACAAGCAATGATAGTGCCTGGGAATTTTGGTTTTCTTGCTGCTAAATTTGTGGCTTTTTATCTCATGGTCTGATGAGCGCTTTGTGTATGTCACCGGACTAGCTGTCTGCAAACCCTTTGGGTCTCTGCTTTTACTGGGGCTGTTAATACTTTTTGTAATCAGCCTAAAATGATTGCCTCTTCAGGCAAACCATGCTGCTGCCTGATCTCTTAAGTGCTTGAAATCCTTGATTCGGCTTCTTTCAGCAAAAGCAGGAAAGACAGAACTCCTGCTTCTAAGGTACAGAAACTCGTCAGGGCCTGGTTTGCTCACCCTTGCCATCAAAAGATGCAAAAAGGGCATTTACTATCACTATCTTCAGTAGATCTGCTTCCATCGAAGTGATGGCACTTGGGGCAAGTGCCTGACAGTTACTTGTGGTGCTGGTGAGTCCATTATTTGAGACTTCGTACCCTGCCAGATTTCAGCTGCAAAAAGAGAGGAGGGGTACAAGAAGCTGATAGAATCGGTGTGTAAATGCCTTCTCTTGGCTGCTGTGGCTTCACCCAGCCTGCGCTGAGGGGCTCAGAACAGCGTTGTGGCAGGGTTAACAGCCGTCATTTCATTCTGGTCCCTCCTTTCCTCAGCCCACGCTGGACCAGACACGCTCCAGAGCTCATGGCGAAATGGAACAGGCAGCCTTCCACGGAGGTGATGGCAATGTGTGCTGAGCGTGCATGCAGGCGGGCTGGGGGGAGTGATTAATGCCCCGGGAATCCGCGCTCTGCCTCGCCGCACAATGCTGTTGTGTCAGGCCCGGGGCTCGGCGCTGGGCGGGCTGCGGTCAGGCGCCAGGAACACGGTACCTCCTCGGTGCAGGACGAGGCAGCGAGGCAGAGACAGCCCGTGCTCGGCAGGGCGAGTTCACCGCTGCGCTGCAGCTTCATGCTTGGGCGGTGAGGCTCTCTTTGGATGCAGGTCTGCTGCGAGGCGGGGGCAGGAGACCTGCGATTTGCAGCCCTGACCTCCGCCAGCATGAAGTCCCAGGGTTTGCTCGGTGGTGGAGGAGCCCTCCCTCTTTCCCCCGGCAGGCAGGGATCACCCGTCCTTGAGGTGAGAGGGAGCTGGGGGCTTGGGAGCTGGGACTCGCTGGGGATCGCAGGCAGAGCCCAGCTCTCCCTGCAGTCTGCTCTTCCTGCTGCTGGATGTTTGTTTTCACCAGATCTAGGGTGGATCTGGGAGAAGCTCAGGTCCACCATTAAGCCTGAAGAGTCATACTCAGTAAGTTTCTGGTCTAGAAGATGCTGGGACACTTCCTTCTCTAGGTGGGGGCTTGGAGAAAACATTGGCAGGCAGCGCTCCATGGAGTAAGACAAGGCCAAGTCCTGGAAAACATCTTGTGTTCAATTCGTGTTAGGGAGCGAGCAAACCCCACAGGACTGACTTGCTGCTTTCTCCTGCAGGGACATTCTGTCTAGACTCGCCTGGAGTCAGGGAGCGATCCTGCTCGTCTTGATGCTGCTGAGGGAACGTGAGCTTGTTGGGATTCTTTTTTTTGGCCATTTCAGAAGTTACTTCATGCTTTCTTACCTCATGGGCTGGCTCTCAGGGAATGCTATTCACATTCATATGTTAGTGCCCGTATTTTTGGATAACTGCAATTAATGTCTACATGGCAGAACGATTGCAGTCCTGCCTGCCCCTCTCGATCTTCTGTCTCGTTGGAAAATCTTGGGCGTTTTAATGAATGAGTCCCCAGAGCTGCAGGTGAGTGAAGGAAGTCACCCTGCTGGTTTCAGGGGCAGGATATGAGCCCTGGGCAGCGGGAGGGCCGTGTCCTCAGCTCCAGTGACCACAGCAAAGCCAGGGTTTGGGTTTGCAGCACACATGCTGTAATCCTTGCACTCCTCAGCCCTTTGACAGAAGAAATGCAAAAAATCTCATGTGCTCCTGGCGAAACTACCCCGAGGCAGCAATCAGACCTGCACTATTCTTTTCCCCCTTAGTCCAGTGCGGCTGTGAAGTTTGCATATTCAGAGTGTGACAGGGATTCCCAGGACCCTGAGCTGAGCCAGCAGCCTGGCCGTGGGGGAGAGGGCAGCCCCAGGTCCCTGCAAGGGGCACCTGCTGCTGTGTCTGCTGCTGCTGCTCTCCTCTTCCCATCGAAGCACACAGCAACACGTCCCAGCCACCCCACCTCAAACACTGCAAGGCTCCTTGCTTGTCTTGAGTATTTTCAAGCTAATTGATAGCTCTTCCATCTTTTTCCCTGCTCCACATGGTTATGTTTTTAATACTGTTACTCCTTCTGCCTCAGTAGGTTCCTGCTACACTGAACTGCAGCTCTTTGTGCTCCTGATTCACTCCAGTCCATTCATCTCTTTTTGGTGGCAAAGTGCTGTCGGCTGCTGGATATTGGGCTCTTTGTTTGTACAGCCAGCACAACGCTGGTGACAAAGGGACAGCCTGTGCCCTGAGGAGCCCAAGTGCTACGGGGAAGGCAGTGCAGAGCAACAGGAGTGATGGACGGGGCGGCAGAGGTGAGGGTGGCCAGGAGCCGTGACGCAGGGTGCTGGCTGCAGCAGGGGCACAACTGGGGGTGGGGAGGGACGTGCTGAGGAAGCTGTTCCTGCCGAGTACAAACCCGCTTTGTTCCCAGGAGGTGAGTCGGGCTGGATAAACTGAGCGGTCCCGTCAGCAGAAAGCCTGTCCCTGGCTGGATCCCCAGCTGGCACTCTCGCTGGAATCTGGCTGCACCTCAGCAGCAGGGAGGTTTTTCTTCTCCCTGTGTTAGCATCCCCTCTTCGTGGCTCTCTGGGGCTCAGGTGGGCTGTGTGCGGCTATATGGAGAAATGGGGGCCCCGGGGACCCTGTGTGTTTGCTGTGGGTGGTGGCGTGTGTTGTCACCGTGCTCTTTCTTGCTGTGAGCCTTGCTGAGTACAGGACGGGTCTCGCCAGCTGGGCAGAGCTTGGAGAGTGACTGTGCACCGTGCACGGAGAGGCACCTTGGGAGGGGAGGAGGTTGGGTCCCGTTGCAGGGCAGTTGTGTCTGGCCGGACAGTGCAGGGACTCTGCTTGTGATGTGGAAGGAAAGTGACCTTTGTCTGGGGGGCTGGGGGGGAGGATGGTGACGTCCCGGCATCGCAGAGCCCTTGGTGACGTCCCGGCATCGCAGAGGGCAGGGCTCTGAAAGCACCTCAGAGAGGTGTCGGTGGTGCCATGCTCTGCCTGTGATTGCAGTGGGACAGCAAGATGAAGGGAAGCGCTCACTGGTTTGAGGTGTGGCTGTTGAGGAATAATCTTAGGGTCTCTGGTTGCTTTGGATGAGTGCACCTTTTCAGTTCTGAGAGGTCTGGGACAAGGGGAAGGAGCAGCTGAAGCTGCAGGACTGCTGCTGCTTTGGTGCTGCCAAGTGCCTTGATGGTGGGTCTGCTTGGGACAAAGCAGATGATACAGAAAAGTCTCCCAGCTCAGCAGTCACTTCCAGAGAAGTGGGAATCCAGGATGTAGCCCTTGACGAGGACATCTTATCTTCGCTTGTCTTCGGGGGCCCTGCCAGGGCAGATTTCAGCCTTGGCTCCCAGAACCTTGGATGGGGTCTGTGTCCTCATCTCAGCCTGGGTCCTGCCAGGAGCCATCGTGAGGCCTCCCAGGGCATGGCTGAGCCTGGTACCTAAAAGGCAGAAGGGGCGTTTCCAGCCAGGTCTGAGGATGCCCAGGCTGGGTCAGCCCAGGCAGAGGCGGGAGGAGCTCCCCTTGCTGGTGTGGGGAAGGAGATGGTGGGTGAGGTTGCCTAGGCAGGCTTTGTGTCTCTTCTCTTGGTGGGCAGAAGTGTGATACTGTTCCAGTACTCGATTCCTGTGGCCCTGAGTGGTGGCATGGGGAGGGGGATGTCTGTGCCCTTCCCACCAGCACGTGTGTGGTGGGACCATGCAAGTGAGTGGTGCTATCTCCCTGCCCGGCCCTGGCAGGGTCAGGGCTCTGCTCTGCATGTCAGGGAAGTGCTGAGCTTCCTCCCCTCCCCCTGCTTCCTTCCTGACGGGAATTCACTTCCAATTTTCTTGCTGCTTCTCCCCCTGTTGCAGCACAAACACGTGTCCCCGCAGAGACAGCTGAAGGTCCGGACAAGGCAGGTTAGCCCGTGGGGGCTGCGTGCGTGTCCCCACAGAGACAAGGCAGGTTAGCCCGTGGGGGCTGCGTTGCTGGATGCCCCTGGCTCCTGCAGCATGCTGCTCGTGGGGAGACATTCAGGGAGCTCACGACTGGACCCACTTGCACTGTTCCTACCTCATGTGCTCAGGAAGGGTTTTACTTTCTGAGTGTATATGTGATAATTTCAGGTGTTCCTGGCTGCTAATAAGCTTCCTGCTGTGTCTCAGTCTTAGGCACTGATCCGCCGTCAGCCCCGCGCGATGGAGGCTGGCTCCCTGGTACGAGCAGCCTTTGATTTCTGCCCCAGCGTCTCTGAAGAGCTGCCCCTCTTTGTGGGAGATGTCATTGAGGTGTTGGCCGTGGTGGACGAGTTCTGGCTCCTTGGCAAGAAGGAAGGTGTCACAGGTAAGAGCTGGAAATGCCTGTACCTGGATCCATACATGTGACAGCTGAATGTCTACTCCATGAGCACATGTCCTCTTGGCCAGCGCTGTACAGGACCAGAACTGATTTACTAAATCTTTCATGGGACTTCTGCTTGGGACTGAGGTGCAGGTTGCCCACCACTGGTCTCCTGCCAGCTTTGTGTCAGCTATTCAGACAGCTCATTTGTTCTTTTTTGAGAGAGATTAGTGGAGGGTCAGTTCTCGAGGAGATGAGAGCTTCACAAAGCTAGTTGCTCTGTCCTCTGTGGTGAGACAGCCCATTTCCTGGCTAGTTTATGCGCTGACCCGCTGTGGCAGTGGAAGGGGAGAGAGGAAACAGATGCAATGAGAGTGGAAATGTATCCACATCCAAGTGACCTCGTCAGGTCAAGTCAGTGGGAGATGCACCGACAGAGTCTGTGTGTCCATCCAAGCCCTCTGACTCAGCCCCACTTCCTCCTTTCCGCTTCAGAGCATTTTCTTGCATAACCTGTCCTCAATACCTCGATCCCTGAAGTAGTGTGCAAGTCTCTCAAACTTCTGGGGGGGTGTGAGAAACTTCTGAAGCAGCAAAATGCTATTAGTGAAACACTTAGAGTCTCACAGTCCCCGTTTAAGCAGCTCTTTCTCATCTTAGTACTGATGTTGAGAGGATGTTTGAGCTCTCAGGGAGATGAAAACCAGGCCACTTCAAAACCTAAGCCTGACTGTCTTCAGCCTGAGAGTGGGACTGGAGTTTCATCCCGGGCCATAGAGATGGGGCTGCTGTGGCAGCAGCAGTCTGGGCTCTGCCAGCAGTCACGAGCTGCCTTCTGCCTAAAACAAAGATGGAAAGGAGCAAAGGCGGAGAGGAAGACTTCTCTCCTGTGCTCTGTGTTGCTGATAAGTGGTGGTGAGTGAACGCACGCCTGATCCTGCTTCTGAAGTCACTGGGAACAAGTTAATTTTGCAGAAATCACCAGTATCTACTTCACCGCAGTTTCTTCTCCCAGCGTAACTGGTGTGCTTGTTCTCAATGAGATAAAGCTATTAAGGAATAATAAACAGATGTGTGTCACACCTTAAAGATAAAGAAACAGGCTGAAGTTTTTAATGGTTTTTAAACCATTAAACCATTTAAAAACCAAATGGTTTTTAATGACCTTTAACACAAAACCCACTTGTGTTCCTGCTTTCCCTTGGAACAGCTGTTGTAGTTTTCAGCCCAGTTTTCTAAACTGAAGCTGTAGGGAATTGAAAATAGAATAGCTTTTGAATAGAACCTGTGGAGGTGCTGCAGCCTACCAATAATAACAATAGTCAGTACTTTGTGCTAATAGTTATAGGTAATGTATGGAATAATTTTATGGAATAGTTAATGTAGCTCCATGACTTCCTTTCTAACAGCATTAGGTTGCTTGCACGTACAGTGCAGGAAACTAAGACATGGAAAAAGAGGTAGACTTGGTTAAAACTGTGAAGGAAGCCACTGAGGCTGGTTAATAACAGCAGATGCCAAACTGCCTAAACCCAGTGCAGAGTTCTTTGTGTCTATGGGATGGCCACCAAGTCTGCACTGCCCTGTCTGGCTGTTCAACAGCTGGGCACCTAGCAGTGCGTGCCACAGTGAAGTAGGTGCACAGAGGTGACAGAGTGAGGAAGGACCCCAGAGCCTTAGCAGCACTGAAGCTGTGACAGAGCCTGTGAATCACAGAATCACAGAATTATCCAGGCTGGAAGAGACCCTCGGGATCATCGAGTCCAGCCATCCACCCTACTCTAAAGTCCTCCCCTACACCATATCCCCCAACACCACATCTAAACGGTTCTTAAACACAGCCAGGGGTGGTGACTCAACCACCTCCCTGGGCAGCCTGTTCCAATGCCCGACCACTCTGTCTGTGAAGAATTGTTTCCTAATGTCCAGTCTAAACCTACCCTGGCGCAACTTGAACCCATTACCCCTTGTCCTATCATCTGTAACTTGGGAGAAGAGACCGACCCCCGCCTCTCTACACCCTCCTTTCAGGGAGTTGTAGAGAGCGATAAGGTCTCCCCTCAGTCTCCTCTTCCCCAGACTGAACAACCCCAGCTCCCTCAGCCTCTCCTCATCAGACTTACTCTCCAGAGTAAGTAAGAGTAATCAGACATGGCCATCTGAAGTGCAGTCGCCTGACCTCTGCCCTGAGGCTGGGACCAAGCCTTTACAGAGTGAGGAGCACCAGGTGGATGTGCCCAGTCACAAGACACTGGTCTTAGTGGTCCAGCACTACTGGATCTCTTAAGTCCTCATCGTGCCTCTGAGTTGGGAAGCAAACAATGAAAGCATAGAAAACTTAGTTGCCAGAAACTCCATACTGATGGCACAGTCCCAGTAATGAACGCAGCCTGTTGGGTGCCTGGAGTGAGCCAAGGGCACAAAGCACAAAGCTTTTTGTTCTCTGTTTGCTCTTAAGCATTAAAACCTCAGGAATTCCTGACTCCCAAACTTGTTCCTCTTCCACCATGCTATTGAAGCACCCTGGCTAGCTGATTATTTTCCTTTAGCAAGAGCTTAATAGATGCTAAAATCTGGAAGAAGGGTGGAGGGAGTGGTGGTGGGCTACAGGAAAAATTCATTGCTGACAACTGCTTCTCATTTTAGGGCAGTTTCCTAGAAGCTTTGTGGAACCTGTGGATATTCCCCCTTTGAAGCAGGGAGAAAAACTGTTTGTTTGTACCAGTGACTTCACATCTCAAGAGCCAGGGAGCTTGTCACTGCAGAGAGGTAATCCCCATTCCCTTCCTTTGCTTTGTGTCTCATAGCCCTCACCTGTCCTTCCAGAAGCATGTCCTTCCACAGCATCCTGCAGTAGAGACAGGGAAGTTCCTCATGACTTGGGTCACGTCAAATCCTCCATGAAGCTTTGGGCCTCTGCCACTCTGATACCGGTTTCTCATGATCTATGATTACTCTTGAAACTCCAAATATTGGAGTCGTGTGATCATAGTAAACTTACAGCTGCCTTTTAACAGCCCTCCAATCCTCAAATCTTAAACTTGCATTTAGGAGAGAAATTAAAGCTTTGGTGCATGTTCATGGCTTAGCAGCCAGAACTGTGTATCTTAGAGATGTGCACGGGAGAGGCTGCCCACGCTTCGTGCCTTCCCTCCGTTCTGTGCTCCTGTGCACTGCCAGCAGGCACTGTGCTCTGCAGTGTCAGACCTCTCCTGCAGCCAGCGAGGACACGGGGAGGCAGGAATAAGGAGCGGGAAGCAATCGTGAGGGCAGTTTTGAACCGGTGTGTCTCATTCCCTGCAGGAGACCTGGTGATCCTGGGAGGGTCCCTCGCCTCCAGCTGGCTCCAGGGCCGAAGCAGCTGGGGTTCCAAGGGCTTTTTCCCCTCATCATGTGTACGGGAGCTGTGCCTTTCGGTTCGGAGCCGTCAGCTGTCCCAGGGTGCTCTCCTGGAGGTGCCTGCCTACTCACTGGGCCAAGCCCGGGCCCTGATGGACCTGTCTGCTCAGCTGGAGGAGGAACTGGACTTCAGGGAAGGGGATGTGATCAACATTGTTGGTGTCCCAGAGCCGGGCTGGTTCGAAGGCGAGCTGAGAGGCTGCAGGGGCATCTTCCCAGAGGGCTTTGTGGAACTGCTTACTCCTCTGCGAGCATCAGGAACCTCAGTGGATTCAGAGCCCACAGGGGCTTGTGACACCAATGGGACAGTGGAGATGCCCCCCAAGGAGGAGGAGGAGCCAGGGAGCACCTATGGTGTGGCCCTCTATCAATTCCAAGCCCTGGAGTCCCAGGAACTGGATTTTGATGTGGGTGATAAGATTCGGATCATAGGCGTTCTGGAGGATGGCTGGCTGGAAGGGGAGCTGAGGGGGAAACGTGGCATCTTTCCACACAGATTTGTGAGGCTGGAAGCTTCTGAGCCTTGCAGGGAAAAGATGGGTGCTGGGAATCCCCAAGATGGAGGCAGCTATGGAGTCACTGTCCATCAAAACCCAGAAAGCACCTGCTCTGAAGCTCTTCCTATGCCAGGGAAGGATGGCAGGGAAAAGAAGGATGACTCGGCTGCCCACCCTGAGCCTGACACCGTTTTGTCTCACACAGTGGGAAGAACAGAGGGTCATCTTGGCACAGATTTGAAACAGCATCAGGCCTTTCCTGGCACAGGACACCAAGGGCCACATCCCAAAGGCACAGCAGAGTCCTTCCCCTTCGACCGCACAAAGACGGTCAATGGCCTTCTCCCTGCGGCTCAGCTGCCTCCCCAACACAGCAACAGGCCTGGCCAGGCAGGTGAGTTAGAGCCTGGGGGAGGCGTTTCAGCCTCCCCAGGAAACTCAGAAACTCACACCCTGCCTGAGCGTGATGGAGACAGCACCACTGTGCCCCCGCAGGCTCCCTGCTCCCCCTCAGATCCTTGCAGGAGCCAAGCGATTTCTTCTGCTAACAGCTGGGCAGCATCCGAGCCCCAGGAGAGCCAAAACAGTGCCCAAGACCTGGACGATTGGGTGGAAGGTCAGCAGGAGAAGTCCAAACCCTGTTCCTCCAGCTTGGGAGGTGCCCAGGACACATGGGCTGGGAGCTGGGGGGAATGTTGCCCTCCTGCAGCACAGGGGGATGGCTGCACAGACCTTGACTCCAAACTGACAGAGCAGCTGGCCCAGTTTGAGAAGAGTCTGTCAAGTACTGATGCTGAGCAGGACAAGGTCTCCCGTCACTTCTCTATCTTGGACTACAGCTCTGAGAGGGACATTGTCCGTGGGTCTCCTGAGTGTGCCCCCCACATCAGGCAGCCAGAAAGGAGGAAGGCCCTGAGGCCACCCCCTCCTCGGCCCAGCAGCCTTGCGACAACCCCTGTGCACATGCTGGGTGGCCAGGTGCCCAAAGGCAGGTCTCTGTCCTTCTCGGTCAAGCCCTCCCGGCCTGCACCCCGGCCTCCATCAAGCAACCAGCGGAAGAACGTGGCCCCTGCACAGCTTCAGCCCAGCACCCAGGAGCAGCGGGTGGAGGAGGGATGTGAGGACTTGACACAGGCAGGATCAGCTTCCCCCTGCTCCATTCTGCTGACAAGGATTGGAGAGGTGGAGCAAGACCTGGAGGCTTATGGCAAGACCCGTGCTGAGCTAAGCCTGATGCTAGAGGAGCAGCAAGATGAGCTGATGAGAGCGGAGACCCTGGAAAACCTTGATTTCTGTGACTCCAACATCGAGAGCCTCAGCATGGAGCTGCAGGAGCTGAGAGGTGAGTCTACAGAGGCATGGGATGGTGGTGCTTCGGGGGGACAGCTGGCTCCTGCTGCGTACGGGCACAGTTGGAGCCAGCAACCATGGAGTCTGATTTTGGTAATTTTCTGACTTTGGTCATTTTGTGAGTGTTGTTGCAGTACAAATCATCATGATTTTGCCTCGAAGAACCACAGTGTCATTCTCTGGGCATCCCTCAGCCCTGGCCTTCTCCACTCTCTCTTCCTTCCAAGTCTTCCACCTCCTCTTTCAACCTCATGGTATATCCAGGGCCCTCATCTTATCCATTCCCAACGTGTCCTTGCTGTCAAGCAAAAACACAACTACTGCAGGTTCAACCTCCCTGCCTCATCCCCTCTCAGCTGTAGGGGAGTGAGCAGCAGCTTCGGAGCGGCTTTGCTGGGGTCCTGCAGTTGAGCTGAGCTGGTGGCTGAGGTGTGACTGCCCGCATCCTGGCGGGGCACTGGATTTCCTGCCGTTTCTGCTCTGGTGGTGATACAGACCTTTGGGGACTCACCACTCAGATCAGAGGGGATGCACAGAGGGTTGCTGAGCCTGGCGTGAGTGGGGAGGGTCAGTGAGCAAAAAGTAAAGTCTGCCCCTGTGCTCCTGTGGAGTCTAGAATGTCAAGAGAAGAAAATGACGCTGTACTGTCGGTAACAGGAACAAACAGCTTTAAATTGCAGCATGTCAAAAAGATGACTTTTGTCCTTGCAGCCCGGAAAATTTACTCAGGAAGGAGAAATTTGTCCTCTTTATATCAGCACATTTGGCTCCCAAACCCAAAGATGCCATATAAAGATCAGGGCTGTTAATTACGTTATACTTGGTATTACAGTAGACAGAGTGGAAAGATGGAACCACGTACATCTCCCACAGTCCCTTCCCCAGCTTCTCCCGGGAGCTCTGACACTGCAGTTCTGTTATCCAAACCCACCATGTGCAGGAAACGTGGGCACTGCACGCGGGAGGTGGAGTGAAATGCCAGCTCCTGCCTGGGGATTACTCACTCTGACTTCATTGCCTCCGTCCTCCCACTGCTTAATCAGCACTGGGGAGCCCAGGCACTTCGCTGCAGGATCATGGCTGATGCAGAGCACGTAGGAATGAAGGCTGATGTGGGTGCACCAGGGAAACCGTGTGACAAACAGCCTCCACACCAGTGGTGTGCAAGAATTATGCTTGGAAGGAGGCTTGGAGGATTTGCAGCTAGATTAAATAATGTGAAGGTTGGAAGAGGAAAATTTAGGCTGGATCAGGGCAAATTTTCTTATGGGATAGATCTTTTTCTTATAGGAGAATGGGTTGAGGCGCCATCCCTGGAGGGATTTAAAAGACAGGTTGACAGTGACGTGGTTTAGTGATGTTCTTTATCAGAGTTAGGTTGGTGGTTGGACTAGATGATCTTAAAGGTCCCTTCCAACCTAGATGATTCTATGAACTTGCTGGGAAATGTCTCCTGCTGTCCCAGTGCTTCCTGACAGAGGACCGGTCCTGCAGAACCTGTGCCCTGTTGATTGCTGGAGCTGGAAGTTTTAGGCAGGATCTAACACACTGTCCTGAGACATCCTACCTGTCAAGCTGTCCCCTTAGTAGTCCTAGGGGATTTTTTACTACTTGAAGAAACCTGAGAGTTTATAAGTAGTCACTATGGTCCTGTGATAAAGACGGGCCCTACCCAAGCTCTGTTGCATCCCTCCTTTAACATTTGAGTGTCTCCAGAGAGCGTGACTCAGGCTTGCTAGCCCAGCTTCAGTGCAGCGGGCCAGCTCAGCAATGTGGTGTTGCCTTGCCTTAGCAAAACGCGTTTGCACCGTGCCTCCGGTGCGGGGAACATGCAGGAGGGAGGAGAGCTTTCACTAAGAGTTGACCAGCAACCAAAGTAGGGCTGTTGTAGTCTTGGGGGAACCCAGCCCCTTGGTGTCCTGTGGGGAGGCAAAGGAAGAGCAGAAAGTATGTGGTTTTCTAAAATACGTGTTTAAAATCTGCACTTTGATGCATCCCGTGTGCACACTGAGGGTTTCACGGATCGCAGGCTTGGGCAGAATTAGTGCTTGCCCTCCTGCAGTTGGAGCAGGAGGCTCCATTGATTTTATTTTTGTCTTCTACCAGCTGGGAGCTTTGGCTGTGCATACCTCACAAGTGTTGCAAGAACCTGAGACATGGATAACATCCACAGACTTTCCTGGTTTCTGTCTAGGGTATGTTGTGGTCGTCTCTTGATTTCTTATAGGAGCTCCTGCGTTTGGCATGGAAAACTCAGAATATGTTGCGCCCTGCAGGGAGAGGCATTACTGGAGTGCGTGTTTCTGCAGCCTCCTGGAAACTTCTATTGTGTGTTAGCACTGGGGTCCTTAACTCAGATGGTTCTTTAAGCCTGTTGCAGTTGGCGGGGGGACCCTGGTGTTGGCCCTGGAGCAGGGAAGGGGGCAGCTGTGGCTGCGTGGCACTGCTGAGGGGTGTGTGACAGCACAGGGAGCTGCTCAGCTCCTGCTCTTCCCGGGACCCCCGGGTGAGGACTGGGAAAAGGACGGGCTCAGCACCAGCTTTGAGCCAGGGGCAGCCTGAAGGCCTCCGTTTCCCCCGGCGAGGTGTGGGGCAGAGCTCAGCCTCTGCTGGACCACAGCGTTTGGCCTCCGCGCCGGCGGGCGTCTGAAGATCAGATCTGAAGGTCACACACCTGGTATCCCATCGCCGGTCTGCGGCTCCCCACGGTCTCACACACACTTTGTTTCCCTTCCCTGCGGACGCTGGTCTTGGGGCAGGGCCTCGGCACGCTCCAGTGCCCTCCTTTTCCCTGCCCCTGAGCCGCCTGGCCTGCGGAGAGGCTTTGGCAAAGCGGCGGAGCTGGTTTGGGCGGTGAGAGGCGGCCCAGCCCCGGCCTGCCTCCCCAGGGCTGGTTACTGATTACTCTGGGCGGCAGGTGGAGGAGGCCGGGGCGGGCAGCCATTGGGCCCGCGCCTTGTCGTACCCTCACCGGCCGGTTTCAGGAAGCGACGGCCGGGTTTCACTCGGGACGGGAGCGCAGGAGTGGAGCAGAGCAGAGAAGCGGCATCAGCCTGGGCCTGGGCTCGGGGGGCAGGGAGCGGGCACCCCGGCTGCACCCCCGCAGGACTATGTGCACTTACCCTGGGACCAAACACGGCGCAGAGGATCCGAGGCGGGAGCCGCAGCTCCTGGGCTGGGAATATGAGGACTGCTGTGCCGTGCAGAGGGAGGACATGGCTGCGCTGCGTGGTGAGGCTCACTGCAGCGACAGACCCAGCGCAAGCAGGCAGTACCCAGGCTGCCCGAGAGCAGACAGCGGCTGGGATGGTTACAGGAGAGGGGAGGGCGTCTCCGTGGACCGACAGAGCGTGAATGGAGACTGTGGAAGTTTTTGGCAGGAAGATACCCAGTACACGGACTGCAGGAGAGCAGATAGTGCTTGGGAAGGCAAAAGCCAGGATACAGAGGGTAGAAACTATAAAGCGTGTGAGAGGGAGGGCATTCGATACAGAGACTGCAGTTCTGAGATAAAAGAAGGGCAGTACAGAGAGGACAGGGTACCTGGGCAGTACAGGGAGCGGAGAAAGCAGTATGGAGAGGATAGAGGCCCTCGAGACTATAGGGAGGAGGGAAGGTGGTATCAGGAGGACAGAGCTCGTAGGGACTACAGTGAGGGTGAAAGACATTACAGGGAAAAGGAAAGGCGGTATAGGCAGGAGAGGGACTCTGG
This sequence comes from Calidris pugnax, assembly GCF_001431845.1. NCBI lineage: Eukaryota > Metazoa > Chordata > Aves > Charadriiformes > Scolopacidae > Calidris > Calidris pugnax. Next base: position 1,348,006 of record NW_015090781.1, read on the forward strand.
GGAGTATAGGGAGGGAAGAAGGCAATATAGACAGGATGGAGGCAATCAAGTATATAGGGAAGGGGAAAAGCGTTATAGAGAGGATGGAGGATCTGGGGCATATAGACAGAAGGAAAGGCGACATTCAGGTGTCGGGGACCAAGAAGACAGTCGTGTGAGTCTGGGGTTAGGCACTTGCTACACACAGTCCGAGATGCGGGACGTGGACTATGATGGCCATGGGGAGCCAGAAGGAGCAGCCCCAGGGCCCAGGGTGGCAGCCAGGAGTGACGGCGGAACAGAGCGCGCCAGGGTACGCACAGGCCGGCCAGACTGGAGCCAGCTCTGGGAGCCAGAGGCCAAGGAAGCGAACAGAGAGGGATCTGTGCTGCAGAGAAACAGCTTCTACAGACGGACGGCTCCCAGCACCCTGCGACACTCCGAGTTTGTGCAGACCAGGAAGGAGAAGCGAGGTACGCAGGGAAACGCTGGGCAGTTGCTCTCGGTGTGCCTTCGCCCTGCCCTGGCACCGGGGCAGCCCCAGGACTCTGGCACAGGCGGGTGGCCAGCACGGCTGGGCTCTTGTGGGAAACCCTGGAGCTTCCTGAAATGGGCATCATCATCTGTATAGTCACCTACGTGTCCTGCAAGGGCTCTTGACCCACTCTTGCAGAGGCTCAGGTGGGAGGGAAGCCCAGGTGGCACAGACCCATGGCTCACCGTTGTCCTTTCAGTCACTCTTCCATCTGTGCCCCGAGTGCTTTGGGTACACCCTGCAACCTCCGGCCCTGCTTTGTCTGCTCTCTCAAGGCTCCAAGGAGCCTCATGGGGGAAAGGGTGAGGTGCTGGGGTTATTCCCACTGCCTGTTTTACGTTTATAACCCATCATGAACAGATTCTGTGTGCAGGAACCAAATCGTGACCCTGCAGAGAGCTTGACAGCTGTTTCTAGGCAGCACAAAGCAGAAAATAGGGGAAGTTGTCGTAGCACTCGGATGTACACAGAGGGCAAGTACTTGATGATACACAGGCAGGACACCAGGGCATCTCCATGCTGGGGAGCTGTTGCAGACGAGGAGGGTTATCTCCTGCATGGCCAGCCCCTCAGTACCACAGTTGTCCCTTGCCCGTGCTACAACAGTTGAGTGCCCTGTGTCTTGGGTCCCCAACCCATCCTGGGGTCTCCAGTCCCATCAGCTGGCACCTGGAGCTGGAGAGATGGCAAAGCTGGAGGGCTCAGGCTGTCTTCACATGGGCAGAATTATCCTGTTAACACCACGGCTGGGACAGCGTTGGCTGTAGACAGCTTGATTGGGATTAGCTCGTTGTTGCAAGGACATTGGCGTGTGTTGGGGAGGAGGGACCAAGGTGGTAGGGTGTGGGCAGAGGGGGTGAAAGAGCACTTCTTGGTGGACCGGCCTCCCCACTGGGCAGCCATGTGCCTGAAAACCTCACTGCTCCTGCGCCCTTTCTGCCAGCATGTCTCAGGCACGTGTGTGAACTCTCCATGAAGGAGGGTTGAAACACCAAGGAAAACAGCACTGCAGTGCAGCGGCCAGAGAGGTGGCAGAGCAGAAGCTGTGGCTGCCTGTCAGCTTAAACAGTATGAAATCTGGCCTCTGGAGGTATTTGTTTAAGCAGACTCCTCCGGCTGCATTTCTGCACTGTCTGCCGCCCTGACAGGGTGGGACTTTGCTCAGCCATGTCCCCAGGGAGAGGGAAGGGAGAGGCTTTGCAGTGCCGGGACGTCCAAAGGGCAGCGGAGGAGCTAGGAGGAGCCCGGAGCCGAGTGGGGAGGGAAACAGGCCCATAAAGCCTTGGGAGGCTGGAGCGGCGCTGGGCTGGCCGGGTTGTGCAAGAGGAGGGGGGACGGGCTGTGACGGCGGGAGAGCCCGTGCTCCTCCGAGGTTCAGTGAGACGCGGCCTGTACCCGCGGCTGTGCTGGCAGAGGGTGCGGGGTGTTGTTCCCCGGCTGCGGCAGGGACAGGGGGCAGGAGCGGCTGTGGGAGGTGCAGGGCAGGGTGCCCTCGCCGTCAGGGCTGGTGTCCCGCTGCAGGAAAGGAGGGAGGAAGACTCCAAGCATTTTGAAGCATCGTCCTTCCTGTGGCCTGTTTCTGGCCGCAATTCCGTGTTAACGCTTCTCCTCCTGCCCTGCTGGGCCTCAGTGCTGCACCAGCCAGAGCCCTCCTGGGCATACATGCTTTGCTGCTGCAGCTGCCCCAGTGTAAGACCCTGCCAGCACCCGGGAGCCTCCCGAGGAGCCCTACCGTCGTGCTTGGCAGCAGACACCCTCCTGCCCAGCTGGTAGGAAAAAGTCGACTCTGTTTTTCCCTCTGTGGGTGTTCCAGGCAACTTATCTAATGCTGTCTACTTCTCTCCCACATTCCTCCTCCTGTCCACAGAGTAACAGAATTTAGGAGTTGAAAGCGCCGGTAGAGCTGGCACGGCCTGATCTGTTCTGTAAGCAGGGTTATTACACTCGGGACGGATTGCTCTGCGGTGCAGCCCAGTGATGGCTGCTCGGTTAGAGCATCTCTTTGGGATGAGACTCAGATGTGTCTGCCTGCCACATCAACAGGAGAACCCGCCTGTCATAGCTTTGCTGCTTAGTCACCATCACTCTTAAAGGTTTTGCATGCTAATGTATTGCGTTTCATCTCTGAACCCCAGCCTTTTTCTGCTAAATTAGAGCTTTTTAGTTGATGGATTTTCTTGAGGCAGGTACTGCAATTAAGTAATTTTTCAATCTTCAGTTCCTTGTAGTGAATAGAGTCTTAAAATAGTAGTGAATAGAGTCTACTCATGGCAGAGACTCATAGGAATCTTTTTCAGTGTTTATTCTTTCAGATGCTCACTCATTTTTCAGTTCTGACTCTTTTAAAGTAGTGGAGACTTCAGAGCTGTGGGAAGCATTCCAGGAGGGTGTGAACACCTTGCTGCGCTCCTCTGCCCTTCTCCAAGGACCCCAATCTGACCCCAATTTTGCTTTTTAGATGTAAAGAAATAGAATATTTATTGTATAATTCGGCCTTTTTCCCAAACGTACCAAAATTTTACTGTCTCTGCTTACTTGTGGGATTGTGTCACTGAAAGGGTTTCTTTAGTCCTGCTGGAAATAAGTCTATTATAAAGTAGCATTTTATTTCCTCGGTTAAAAAATGAAAATTGGATTCTTAATTCTACCATCCATTAATTTTTCTTTATATGTTTATTTTCTCATTTTTCTGTACTTCAGAGTTCCTGGTATGTCTGTTGTCTATTATCTGGTTTTCTGTAATTGTTAATTAATTTGTATGCTTTTTAGATGTAAAGAAATAGAGTATTTATTGTATAATTCGGCCTTTTTCCCAAACGTACCAAAATTTTACTGTCTCTGCTTACTTGTGGGATTGTGTCACTGAAAGGGTTTCTTTAGTCCTGCTGGAAATAAGTCTATTATAAAGTAGCATTTTATTTCCTCGGTTAAAAAATGAAAATTGGATTCTTAATTCTACCATCCATTAATTTTTCTTTATATGTTTATTTTCTCATTTTTCTGTACTTCAGAGTTCCTGGTATGTCTGTTGTCTATTATCTGGTTTTCTGTAATTGTTAATTAATTTGTATTTTCTGCCTGTATTGAAGCACAGACCCAGGACAGATTTTTTACCAATATTGTTCTCTTGATTGCATAACCATGTTTTTTGGATTATCTATTTAAATCATCCTTTTAAAGAACTTCCAACTTCCATTTTTTTTCTATCAGTGCTTTTGCTCACACTTTTGTTGATGCTTTGCCTCAGCTTTAGAAGGTTAGTTCTTTGTACAATATCATACTACTTCACTTTTTTCTGCAATATGGGTTGGGACCATGCTGTGTTCACGCCGAATGCAGGGTGGCTGTGTTTGTGTCTGGACAACCACAGGCTGTTTGGGGCGATGGTTCTAATCTTACTCAGGCACAGAGACGTCCCTACCAAGCAGGGTCTGCATCAAACACAGAATCACAGAATGACATGGGGTTGGAAGGAACCTCTGGAGATCATCCAGTCCAACCCCCTGCCAGAGCAGGGCCACCCAGAGCAGGTCCCACAGGAACGTGTCCGGGTGGGTTTGAATGTCTCCAGTTTGTGCCTGTTACATTTTGTCCCGTCACTGGGCACCACTGAAAAAAGCCTGGCCCCATCCTCCTGACACCCACCCTTGAAGTATTTATAGGTGTTGATCAGATCCCCCCTCAGCCTTCTCTTCTCCAGACTAAAAGCCCCAAGTCCCTCAGCCTGTCCTCATCAGAGAGATGCTCCAGGCCCCTCATCATCTCTGTAGCCTCTGCTGTCCCCTCTCCAGCAGTTCCCTGTCCTTCTGCAACTGGGGAGCCCAGAACTGGTCCCAGTGCTCCAGATGGGGCCTCCCCAGGGCAGAGCAGAGGGGCAGGATGACCTCCCTCCACCTGCTGCTCACACTCTTCCTGATGCCCCCCAGGATGCCCTTGGCCTTCTTGGCCACCAGGGCCCATTGCTGGCTCATGGGCATCCTGTTGTCCACCAGGACTCCCAGGTCTTTCTCCTCAGAGCTGCTCTCCAGCAGGTCACCCCCAACCTGTGCTGGTGCAGGGGGTTCTTCCTCCCCAGGTGCAGCACCCTACGGTTGCCCTGGTTGAATTTCATGAGGTTCCTCTCTGCCCAACTCTCCAGCCTCTCCAGGTCTCGCTGTATGGCGGCACACATCTTTGAGTCATCAAGCTGTTCCAGTGGCCTTGGAGAAGTGTCCCCATTCTGTTCTTTTTCAGCTCATTTTTATCGTTTGTCTGGATTTATCTCCTGCTCCGTGGTCTCAGGACTCTGCCAAGGCTGAATTCACTTCTATAGGCTGAAGTCCTCTTTTGCTACGGTGCCTCTCTGCTGCACACCCCAGTCTGTTGCTTTGGGAGCAGTGGATATATTCTGTTACAGGCTTATTAGCAATGTCCAGAGTCAGAGTCTTCACCCTGGCCAGATCCTGCTTCTGGCAGCAAGTTTAGCCTTTTGCTCAGATTAATTGTTCCCTGCCCTAGTTTCATTCCCCCTCTTCCCATGGCAGACAGTGGCTCCTCCCCTCCCAGCATCCACATACTTCGAATATTTGCAGCTGGTTTGTTTTGTCCTGAGTCACTGCTTGACTGGACTGAGCTGTGAGCCCGGGGCTGGGCTCATGTCCCAGGTGGCTGCGGCTTCCATGGGAGATCCCTACTCACCCGGTCGGTGCAAGCGGTTGTCCTCAGCGCTGGTGGGCAGCGTGTCCCTCTCCAGATGGCATCAGCAGCCTGGGCGCCCTGCGAGGCCGTGCCGTGCTGCAGGGGATGCTGCGGGGGATGCTGGCAGGTGAGCCCCGACGAGGAGGAGTTGGGGGGACAATGCAGCCCTTCGGGGGAGCCCCCCGTCCTGCGCATGATTGGCGTGTGTACCGTTGGATCTGGTTTCCATGGGTCAACTTTGCTTCCAGAGTGGGGCAGGTAGAAAACCTCCAGCTGTGTGAGTGCTCCCGCTAGGAGGTTGGGTAGTAAGAATTAGAAGCTTTTGTTAATTGGAAGAAAGTTGGTGCAAGGGGTATTTCTGAGACGAGCGGGATGAGCCATGCGATTGCAGTATGAAATGATGGCCTCCGCGGGAAGTGCAGCGGTGGGAGCATGCTCCATCCTGACACCTCACTGCCAGGGGCTGCCTTAAGAGCCAGGATTAAATCTGGCAAAGCTCAGAAGCAGGCGCTCCTGGGAGGCTGTCACAGACTGTCCAGAAAACCAAGGACTTGTCACAAATATGCCAAAGGGGATAGAGAAAGCAATTTAGGTAGAGGGTTTAATTTAGAGATGGCAGAGCTCGCGCCACCTACAAGACAGTAAATTTTGAGTTTTTGAAAATTGTGATTGAGAATATTGTTTTTGGAAGTGTATTTCTGAATGCCCGTTTAGCATCCGTGTCATGGCTAAACAAATGTGTCACTGGATTGGAATTTGGTGGCTTCATTAGAATACCAGTCGCATTCCTGCAGGCTAACGGAGCCAGTTCCAGCTGTGGTGCAGGGCTTTCGCTTCCAAAGCTGATGGGCGTGAGGACTCATATTGAAAGGTAACATTTAAATAGAAAATCTGTGAAGTAAAATGGAGGTCTGTTTAAAAGCATTTACTGGATGACCAAAACCCACAGCTGTGAACTGAGTGGGTTTAGTTAAATGCTTAATAAGCCTCATTTAGGGAAAGCTGCCGTTAGACATACAAGATTGTGTGACAAACAGGAAAAAAGAAATTGATGGAAATCAATTTCCATCAGAGATAGTATCAAATGCAAAAAGTGAGAGTTTTTAAATGTCAGACACAAATCCTAAGTATTATAGATATTGGTCAGATAAAAGAGTCAAATATTAAAAACAAATTCTGTGTCTGAATTTTTTGAACTATGAGTGTTTCAACAGCAGCGGGGTGACTTGTGAGTTCACTGGTGAAGGAGAATGCTGGACTTGTGGTGAACAGCAAGAGCCCTAAGAGACTTGGCTGCAGCATAGCTTCGTTTTTAAACAAATCTTGAAATATTCAGAAAGAGCAAGAAGGCCAGAGGAGAATTAATTTGTATGAGTTTTCAAAATACTGCAAATACCGATGTGGTGTAAGCGGGTAGAACTGGTGACCAGCATCCTGCCAGGTCAAGCAAGGTGAGCTGAGGTGGTGACTACTAAGGGCTTAAAATCTGTGGAGGTGAGGTTTTAATTTTCCTCCCGCGGGCAGGGGTTTGGGTGTCACAGAGCTGGCAATCCCACGGGTGTCAGTGGAATCCTGGCCGCAGGGCACTCTCTGAAGTGCCCTGACCTAGATTTCCCTGCCTGGGATTTGCTTGGTGGAGCGTGGGGAGCTGCTGCGCTCGCTGGTGGCACCGAGAACGCCCAGCTCCCTTCTGGTGAGCTGGAGCCAGACACATCGTCTGGCTAAAGCTGGGAGCACAGCAGGGTGGTTTGGTGGTACAGTTAAACTTCTGAGATGTTCTGTCTAAAGCTTCATTTGGTGGCATTTTGCCTGGGGATAAATGCGAAATCCTGATCTTTGACGAAGCTGGGGAGGGGTCTGGAGAAGATGTCTGATGAGGAGAGGCTGAGGGAGCTGGGGGGGTTTCAGCCTGGAGAAAAGGAGGCTGAGGGGAGACCTTCTGGCTCTCTCCAACTCCCTGAAAGGAGGGTGTAGCCAGGGGGGGTCGGTCTCTGCTCCCAAGTCACAGGCGATGGGACAAGAGGAAATGGCCTCAAGTTGCACCAGGGGAGGTTCAGATTGGAGATCAGGAACAATTTTTTCACAGAAAGGGTTATTAAGCCTTGGAATGGGCTGCCCAGGGGAGTGGTTGGGGCACCATCCCTGGAGGGATTTAAAAGACAGGTTGACATAGCACTTAGAAACACGGTTTAGTGATGGTTTTTGTCAGAGTTGATGGTTGGACTGGATGATCTGAAAGGTCCCTTCCAACTGAGACAATTCTATGATTCTGTGGTTCTATGACCTAGGCAAATGTACTCTTTTCTATTTGTCTTCCCAAATGCTGGGACCCAAATCATGGGTCATTTCTGGCCATTGTTCTGGCTGGTCTTCATTTTCCAGATTCCTCCCAGGCCACCCCATGCTGCACTGTCAGCTCCCACCCCCACCTCCTCACACCCCTGCTTGCATTGCAAATGAACACCTTCCTGCTTCTGCCAGGTTCCCTTCCTACTTGAGCAAAAGAAATGCCACTAAATAGATATATCCTTCTATAAAGTAACTCATTCGTTGTTACTTTCTTAACTTTTTGAGCTGCAGAGACCTGCTGACTGTATTACCTTGGTGTTTCTTTGCCCCTGCTGTGCGTTTTTCTGTCTCTTGTCCTGTTGGGGCTCCAAGCGCTGTGTCTGAGGCGGGATATCCCACCTGGGTGTTTGCAGAGTCCTTTGCACGGCAAGGCCTGGGCTGCCATGGAGGAGTTTACCTGATGGGGAGCCAGGACTGATGTTGACTCAGCTGAAATCAGCCTTTTTCCCTTGTGCAGGGTGGCTGGCTGTGATGGGCGTAGCTTTAAGGATACTTCACAGAATCTTCATGGTTGGGAAGGACCTCTGAGATCACCGAGTCCAACCATACACACACACAAAAGACCCCCACAATCCCGGGCACTAGAGCATGCCCTGAAGTGCCACATCTACATGCTTCTTAAATCCCTCCTGGGATGGTGACTCCACCACCTCCCTGGGCAGGCTCTTCCAGTGTCTGACCACCCTCTCAGTAAAGTAATTCTTCCTAAAATCTAATCTAAACCTCCCCTGCCCCAACTTCAGACCATTTCAACTTCCCAGCAGGAGTCAGCAAAGCCTGCTCTTCCCAATAATTGCTTATGAAATGTAGTGCTGGTTGTGCCGCTGAATCGTCCTTTGCAGAGCTGGCCCTTTTGGCTCTCCCCAGGTTCTCCCTTGGGAGAGCTGAGGCAGGGCAGCACAGACGGGTGGCTTCCCTCCTGTCTCAAGGGCATCTCTTGAGCAGGGTTCCAGCTGGGTTTCCCCTTTGCTGCGGTTGGGGGGGTGTCTGGGGCTGATTTTGAAGTTGCTCTTTCTGAAGGAGGCACATCAGTTCGTCCTCAGCCCAGGCCACTAGCTGCAAGGAGTTGCTGTTTGATGCCAGTGCTGCTGGTTTCTGTTTGTTACTGCTGCTCTGAACGGGGAGTCCTGGTGTGGTTTCAGCTGAATCTGTGTCTCACCTCAGCAATGTTTCTTTTCTTCCTGGGTCATTTCGGTGCAAAATCCCCAGCCTGGCAGAGCACAATGCTTGGGCCGAAGCTGCAATTTGCATGGCATCACAGAATGATATAGGGTTGGAAGGGACCTCTGGAGATCATCCAGTCCAACCCCCTGCCAGAGCAGGTCCACCCAGAGCAGGTTGCCCGGGAACATGTCCACGAGGGTTTTAAATGTCTCCAGACAAGGAGACTCCATCACCTCCCTGAGCAACCTCTTCCAGGGCTCTGCCACCCTCACAGGAAAGAAGTTCCTCCTCATGTTGAGATGGAACTTCTTACATTGAAGTTTGTGCCTGTTCCCTCTTGTCCTGAGTTTCCCATCCCAGGTTTCACGCTGCCGCTGGTGACGGTCCCTCTTGTCCTGAGTTTTCCATCCCAGGTTTCACGCTGCCGCTGGTGACTGCTGTCACCCGGAGGCAGGGCTGGGGCTGCCCGGGGCCCGGGCAGAGGTGCTGGGGGAGCACGGGGGGGTCCTGGGGCTGTGGATGATGGGTGCTGGGGTACCAGGGTAGGCCCCAAGCCCTGCCAAGTGTCCCCGGGAGCCCCCCAGGCTGAGCTGCTGTTTTCTGAAGCTGTAACTGGGGAGGTCGAAGGGGCAGAGAGTGGGAATCCTGCAAAAACATTTTTCCAAATGTCTGAGCTGGGGCATGTCCCCAACTCTCCTAAAATCCCAGAGAGGGAGAGCAGCTGGAGCAGACGGGCGTTTGTTAAAACAGCAGTTGGCCTCAAATCTAGCTCCTGAGGTGGGCTGGGCGGCTGCAAAAGGCGCGGGGGCCTCGGTTCTACACAGCAGCTGTAAAACGGGGGAGACCTGAGCGATTGTGGGCCAGACCCTGCCCCGGGGGGGCGTCCCGGGGAGGAGCTGGAGGGGGCTCTCCCGGGCCGGGGGAGGGAGGGGACGAGGGGCCTTCGCTGTGGAGAGGGCAGGCCCCTCCCGCGGCAGGTGGGGTAGGAAATGGCCGAGGCCCAGCGGTCTGCGGGGGGATAGCAGGGATAGCAGTCTCCATTGAACACTGGAGGGGGCTGGGCCGGCCGGGGGAGCGGCAGGTGGGACGGAAAACCAGGAGGGAAGGCAGCGGCCCGGGGCCGGGGGCAGGGCGGAGGGAGGCGGGTGGCCTGCTGCTCCCCGGCCTGCAGGGCGGCCGTGCTGTGCGCTGGGCTCCTCGGCACCCGCGGGTAGGGCCGGGGGCTGCGGCGCGAGGGACGGTGCCCCGGGGAACAGGCAGGTCCCTGGGCTGTGCTGGGAGCCTGGGGGGTCTCCCCGCCCGGGGCCGGCCGCCCTGGCAGCGTGGCCCCCCGAGGGGTGCAGCCGGGCACCGCGGGCCTCGGGGTGCCCCCGCTGGCTCCGGGGGCGATGCCGCCCCAGCCTGCCCGGCCCTGCCCGGCGGTGCTTGCCGAGGTCCGGCTCCAGGCTTTGCCGCCAGCAGCCCCATTGTGAGTGCCCCAGGCCTCCTGGGCCATTCAGATGGAAATGCCCCGGGGCTGGAGAATGGAGACCCTGTTCCCGGCCTGAGGGGAGGGGGCGGCCGCCATTACTCGTGGTCGAGGAGGGGAGCGGGGCTCCTCTTCCTCCTGCTCGGCCCCACCGAGTTTCCTGGGGCAGCAGAGAGGGATCTGGCCCCGGGCGGCATCAGGGGGCAGGCCTGGAGCAGGTTTGTGCTACTTGGTGCCTGCTGCCCTGATGCTGGGGGCATTGCAGTGTTACTGGTGCTGCCAGGGCAGGCTGTGGGAGCAAACTGGGGCTCCCTGCTGGCCTGGGAGTGCCAGGAGTGGCCTCTCTGGAAGGGTTCTTGGGTGGACAGTCTTGCTCTCTAACAGCCGTGTTTGGCAGTCTTGCATGTGCCACAGTTTATACGCTCCTTGTCTCCTGCTCTTGCATCCTTACTGGAGGATGCTGAGCTTGCTTGTCTGTCTCGGCAGAGATGACTCTCCTGTCCTCCCAGACACCGTCCCTGGAGACATCCTCAGCTGCTACTGAGAGCCCAGAGCAAAGGATGCTGGAGAAGAGGTCCAAGGTTATTGAAGAACTGCTCCAGACAGAGCGGGACTATATCAGAGACCTGGAGATGTGCGTGGAGAGGATCATGGTGCCCCTGCAGCAGGCACAGGTAGGACACGGGGGGCAAGCTGTAGTGCAGCACTATTGGGATGGGGTGAGGATACTGAGTCCACTTTGTTCTCGGAAGTGGCCAAGCAGCAGCATGGGAACCCACAGAGGAAATTCAGCGATGCTGAGGGGAGCAGGATGGTTCTTGGTGCTCCCTGCAATAGTCCATCTGTTTTGAGATCCTGCTGAGCTCTCTCTGTTGCTGAGAACAAGAGACCTGGCAGCAAGTGTCACAGATTCATTTCCTGAGGCAGGAAATCTTCTTCATTTGAGTTGCAGGTTAAATTCATTGTCAGGAGAAAGAAAATACACAGTCTTGGCATGGGGACAGAGTTGGCAGGAGGAGAGGGAGAATGACAGGTGAACAGAGGCATGGATGAAGTTGCTGGGAAAGGGAAGGACACTGTGGTAGGACACATGACTGAGAGTTTCAGTGCACTGAGGGACGAGGGAGTGAGTACAGAAGTGACTGTGGTGGCAGGAGGTCACACCAGGGGGCTGCTGTGAAGCTGAGGACTGACGGGTCATAGGAGGGCAAGCAGGGGCTGTTGAGTCAGACTGGGACATGTTCCCGCATCCACGACATCTCTCTTCCTGTTCTCCAGATGCAGAACATAGACTCTGAAGGTCTTTTTGGAAACATCCACATGGTAATTAGCTTCTCCAAGCAGCTGCTGTCCGCCTTGGAGGCTTCAGATGCCATCGGTATGAATTCCACTGTTAACTTTTCTCAGTGGGCTGGGATGGGCTTTGCTAGTGGCACAGTAAAACAGTATAAATGCTGGGAGAGGATCACTGGTGCTGGGTTTCCTCCCTGCTGATCCCTGGTGCTGTGCATCAGTCCAGCAGCGAAGCCAAGGAGACCTCTGTTGCCCCATGGGTCGCTATGCTGAGAGACATGGTGCCTGTGGCCCCTTGCCCCAAAGCAAACCCCACTCCTCGCACCTGCACTGCAGGCTTTTGCTGCTCAGGCCTTGGGCAGCCCATGCCTTTGTTCTGTATGGCTCCAGTGACCAGTGTCCTCACTTCTCACCCCTGGAAGACCTGGGTCAATTGATCTCCCTGTGCTAGTGGGTGTTGAGGATGCTGGGTGCTCTGGTAGCGCTGTCATTTTGAGCTCCGTGTGTAGAAAACGGACACTGGGCATCTCACTGTGGGACACACCGGTGTTGTTGGAGGCAGCTGGAGACCAGCTGAAGTCCTGCTTTGCTGCTGTCTGCAGGGCCAGTGTTCCTGACACAGCGTGCAGAGCTGGAGAGCGTTTACAGGGTGTATTGTCAGAACCACGATGAGGCCATCGCATTGCTGGAAACCTATGAGAAGGATGAGAAGATGCAGAAACTACTCCTGGACTTGCTGGATAGCCTCAGGTTGGAGCCTCTGGCTGTGGCAGCCACCAGGCTGCGGGCGGGGGGTCAGTCTCCAACATCCTTGCCCCTCTGCCAGACAGTTCAGGTGGTGACTGGAGAGGGGCTGACTATGTTAGTGCATAGGTGACCAGCCTCCAGGTTCAAATGGCCCCTGCCCTAATGCACAAGTGGTGGATACCTAGAGGTCTCCTTAAACTCTGAACAGAAGCCACCAAGGTACAGGGAAGGGGACATGTCCTGAATTGAGGGCTCCTGTTCCCCAAGTCCTGCCCACCATGGCTGGTGAGGAAGGAGCCGCTGTGCCTGGCTTCACCTTATGGAGGTTAATGCCCCAGGAACCAGCAGCTGCTCGGGGGGGATGGGGCTGCCCACTGCTTTGGCAGCATCACTGTGGGACGGGGTGAAGGTGCTGGCTGTGGGATTGCACACCTGCTGTCCCATTAACCCGTTGCTTTTTTTTGCTTTTTGGCACTCTATGGGCCGACAGGAGCCTGTACAGTGAGTGGTAAGTGCATCCTTCCTGTTAGTCCCCACCTGTCTGTCTTGCCCTGCTGCTCCCTTATGACTAACCTCCTGCCACGGGCCGGGTGCATGTTGGGGAGCCCTAACAGTGCTTTGTGGGGGCGTATCTGGGAGGAGAGGGGTGTCTGCGGTGTGATCGCACAGAGGCAGTGGGTGGGCTACACAGGCAGCAGCACAGGTGGTGAGGGGAGGGGAGGCCTTGGGCAGGAAACAGGTTTTGGGAGCCGTCAGCCCCAAGGAACCAGGAGAGCCCTGCACTGACTGCAGTCCTGAGCACAATCCTCAATCGATCTGTCCTGCACTGGAGGACAGATCTGGGCAGTTGGGTGGTGAGATAGAGTCTGAAGCAAGTGGCATCTAGTAAGTGTGAGGCTGTGCCAAGGTGGGATTTCACAGTGGGGCCGGTGATGGACAGGATCCTGGCTGGGAAGGGTCAACTGGTATGAGGGAGGTCTGGAAACCTGGGGTTGGTCAGAGAGCTTCAGGAGTGCAGTGAGTTTGGAAATGAGGGTGGTGCAACTTAGGGAGTACAGTGGATTTAGAGGCATTGGGGTTCTGGGTCTTGTTGGCATTGGTTTGAGGGGACAGCACTTGTGTGGCAGAGGTGGACTGAAACCTGGCGCATCTCCTTTGTCCCAACTTCCCAGGGGCTGCACAAACTACATTAACCTGGGCTCCTTCCTCATCAAGCCAGTGCAGAGGGTGATGCGGTACCCGCTGCTGCTGATGGAGCTGCTGAGTGCCACCCCCGAGGCTCACCCGGACAAGGCACCGCTCACAGCTGCCGTCCTAGCAGTCAAAGAGATCAACGTCAACATCAATGAATACAAGCGCCGGAAGGACCTGGGTTAGTAGCTGGGGAGCGAGGGACAGTGTGCTGAAGTTGGTGTTAGGTAGCAACCAGAGCCATGGAGGGCATCTGCCCCCAGCAGCATGGCAGTAAAAGAGCTACATTTAAAAATCTGAGTGTGAGATGCAGTATCCGGAGTAATGCAGTACACACCTGACTTCAGCTATTTCTTGTGATACAGAGATAGGAAATGTATGCAGTTGCTGACCATGTGGCTATTAAATGAAAGCAAAAACAATAAGACAAAAGAATATATACTTTAAAAGTGCAGTTTTAAGCAACACAGGTTGGAAGTTAATCTGCTGGGGCAGTCTGTCTTACTGAGATTTGGAGACTTAAGTTTGAAAGTATATCTGTAGGCAGGACAGAATCACAGAGGCTCTTGCTGCAAGACTCTTTCAGGATCTTCTGTCCTGCTTGGAGCAGGATTGTCCCCAACATGACTCTGCTCAGCCATCGCTCCCTCCAGCCCATTGTCACTGACCCCCAAGGATGGAGATGTGGCAGCCTCTCCGCTGTCCTGGGCCAGGGCTGCACCGCCTTCACGGCCTCTCCTCCCTGATACACCCTGGAGCTCCCAAGCTGCCGTCTCTGGCTGCTGCCCCTTGCCGTATTGCCTGGCACTGCTCAGAGGAGTTGGGCTCCATCACTGCTGTAGCTGCCCTTCAAGTAGCTGCTGCCTGTGGGCAGATCCCCCTCCACCTCCTCCCACCCAGCTCTCGCTGTGGGACCTGAGCTCTCCCTGTGGGTCAAGAACCCTCTCTTGACCTGGGGGCACCAAAACGGGACAGTATCCAGGTGCAGCCTCCCTGGGACTGAACAGAGGGAGAAAATCATTCCCTTTGACCTGCCAGGTGTCCTCCCCATGTTCCCTTGGAAGCCCTGACTCATGCAAGTCTTAAACATTACTTGTCACGTAGCCCCACTGAAGCTGGTGTGCCATCGGCTGCCTGCAGTGATTGCTCATATTTGCTAAAGAAGCAATATAGATACCTGCTATATGTCCAGTGATTATTGTACACCATCTCCTGTGTCACCTTATGCTAATGCTATTCAGGATCCTATGGAAGAGTTTAAATGGTGGGTCTACCAACTGAGGGGCTATCAAGAGCCAAACAGGGGCTTACAGGTGGCACAGTGCTGGATTTCAGTGTGACGCGTGGCATGGCAAGGCACTGTAAGACACGGGCATTGTGCTGACAAGGGTCCTGATTTCTATATCAATCTCTTTAGTGCTAAAGTACCGGAAAGGGGATGAGGATAGCCTCATGGAGAAGATCTCCAAGCTCAACATCCACTCTATCATCAAGAAATCCAACCGTGTGAGCAGCCACCTCAAGCATCTCACAGGCTTTGCGCCCCAGGTAATGTGCGTCGGCTGCCAGGCGCGCTTGTGTCCTGCGGTGCTGTGAGGAGGTGGTGGTACCTGCTTTCCTCTCACACCCCCTCCCCAGTGAGTAGCTCTGATCCAAGCCAGCAAAGCAGAATGAGCTTAGGATCTGAACCACACATCTCTGCTCTCCAGCTTGTGGGCAGGAGGCCCCACATAGAATCATAGAATCATCTGGGTTGGAAGGGACCTTCAAGATCATCTAGTCCAACCATCAACCTAACTCTGACAAAAAAAACCATCACTAAACCATGTTCCCCAGCACCATGTGAACCCGGTTTTTGAACACCTCCAGGGATGGTGCCTCGACCACTTCCCTGGGCAGCCCATTCCAATGCTTGATAACCCTTTTCTGTGTAAAAATTGTTCCTAATCTCCAATCTGAACCTCCCCTGCCGCGACTTGAGACCGTTCCCTCTAGTCCTGTCGCCTGTGACATCCCCGCACGCTGGGAGGTGCTGCATTGCCTCCCTTGAGACATTTTCTCTCATAGATGAAGGATGAAGCCTTTGAAGAGACAGAGAAAAATTTCCGGATGCAGGAGCGGCTGATCAAGTCCTTCATCCGGGACCTTTCCCTCTACCTGCAGCACGTCCGGGTGAGTCAGCCTGCGTGTGATGCCAAACCCGTGGGGCTTGCCGTGCGCTCCCCCTCCTGCCTGCATGGTGTGTACCTGCAGTGCCTCTGGCCAGTTCTCCTGCCCTCAGCCCCACCGGGAGGGTGGGCTCTGGGCTGCCCTGGGAGGCCTCTTCTCCAGGCAGCGAGCGTGGCTGTGCTGACCACGTGTCCCTGGTGCAGGAGTCGGCCTGCATGAAGGCGCTGGCAGCGGTGAGCATGTGGGACCTGTGCACGGAGAAGGGCAGTGGGGAGCTGGACCAGTTCCAGAAAGTGAATCGGCTCATCAGCGACCAGCTCTTCTCCAACTTCGTGAGTGAGGCCGTGCTCTCGCCGTTAGGTGGCATCCAGAGCCATGGAGGGCATCTGCCCCCAGCAGCATGGCAGGAAAGGAGCTACATTTAAAAATCTGAGTGTGAGATGCAGTATCCAGAGTAATGCAGTGCACACCTGACTTCAGCTATTTCTTGTGATACAGAGATAGGAAATGTATGCAGTTGCTGACCATGTGGCTATTAAATGAAAGCAAAAACAATAAGACAAAAGAATATATACTTTAAAAGTGCAGTTTTAAGCAACACAGGTTGGAAGTTAATCTGCTGGGGCAGTCTGTCTTACTGAGATTTGGAGACTTAAGTTTGAAAGTATATCTGTAGGCAGGACAGAATCACAGAGGCTCTTGCTGCAAGACTCTTTCAGGATCTTCTGTCCTGCTTGGAGCAGGATTGTCCCCAACATGACTCTGCTCAGCCATCGCTCCCTCCAGCCCATGGTCACTGCCCCCCAAGGATGGAGATGTGGCAGCCTCTCCGCTGTCCTGGGCCAGGGCTGCACCGCCTTCACGGCCTCTCCTCCCTGATACACCCTGGAGCTCCCAAGCTGCCGTCTCTGGCTGCTGCCCCTTGCCGTATTGCCTGGCACTGCTCAGAGGAGTTGGGCTCCATCACTGCTGTAGCTGCCCTTCAAGTAGCTGCTGCCTGTGGGCAGATCCACCTCCCCTCAGCCCGGCTCAGCTCCCCCAGGTCTTGCTGTGGGACCTGAGCTTTCCCTGTGGGTCAAGAACCCTCTGGTTCTCTCTTGACCTGGGGGCACCAAAACAGGACAGTATCCACGTGCAGCCTCCCTGGGACTGGATAGAGGGAGAAAATCATTCCCTTTGACCTGCCAGGCGTCCTCCCCATGTTCCCTTGGAAGCCCTGACTCATGCAAGTCTTAAACATTACTTGTCACGTAGCCCCACTGAAGCTGGCGTGCCATCGGCTGCCTGCAGTGATCGCTCATATTTGCTAAAGAAGCAATATAGATACCTGCTATATGTCCAGTGATTATTGTACACCATCTCCTGTGTCACCTTATGCTAATGCTATTCAGGATCCTATGGAAGAGTTTAAATGGTGGGTCTACCAACTGAGGGGCTATCAAGAGCCAAACAGGGGCTTACAGGTGGCACAGTGCTGGATTTCAGTGTGACGCGTGGCATGGCAAGGCACTGTAAGACACGGGCATTGTGCTGACAAGGGTCCTGATTTCTATATCAATCTCTTTAGTGCTAAAGTACCGGAAAGGGGATGAGGATAGCCTCATGGAGAAGATCTCCAAGCTCAACATCCACTCTATCATCAAGAAATCCAACCGTGTGAGCAGCCACCTCAAGCATCTCACAGGCTTTGCGCCCCAGGTAATGTGCGTCGGCTGCCAGGCGCGCTTGTGTCCTGCGGTGCTGTGAGGAGGTGGTGGTACCTGCTTTCCTCTCACACCCCCTCCCCAGTGAGTAGCTCTGATCCAAGCCAGCAAAGCAGAATGAGCTTAGGATCTGAACCACACATCTCTGCTCTCCAGCTTGTGGGCAGGAGGCCCCACATAGAATCATAGAATCATCTGGGTTGGAAGGGACCTTCAAGATCATCTAGTCCAACCATCAACCTAACTCTGACAAAAAAAACCATCACTAAACCATGTTCCCCAGCACCATGTGAACCCGGTTTTTGAACACCTCCAGGGATGGTGCCTCGACCACTTCCCTGGGCAGCCCATTCCAATGCTTGATAACCCTTTTCTGTGTAAAAATTGTTCCTAATCTCCAATCTGAACCTCCCCTGCCGCGACTTGAGACCGTTCCCTCTAGTCCTGTCGCCTGTGACATCCCCGCACGCTGGGAGGTGCTGCATTGCCTCCCTTGAGACATTTTCTCTCATAGATGAAGGATGAAGCCTTTGAAGAGACGGAGAAAAATTTCCGGATGCAGGAGCGGCTGATCAAGTCCTTCATCCGGGACCTTTCCCTCTACCTGCAGCACGTCCGGGTGAGTCAGCCTGCGTGTGATGCCAAACCCGTGGGGCTTGCCTTGCACTCCCCCTCCTGCCTGCATGGTGTGTACCTGCAGTGCCTCTGGCCAGTTCTCCTGCCCTCAGCCCCACCGGGAGGGTGGGCTCTGGGCTGCCCTGGGAGGTCTCTTCTCCAGGCAGCGAGCGTGGCTGTGCTGACCACGTGTCCCTGGTGCAGGAGTCGGCCTGCATGAAGGCGCTGGCAGCGGTGAGCATGTGGGACCTGTGCACGGAGAAGGGCAGTGGGGAGCTGGACCAGTTCCAGAAAGTGAATCGGCTCATCAGCGACCAGCTCTTCTCCAACTTCGTGAGTGAGGCCGTGCTCTCGCGTGCTCGGGGCCCTCCCCGGGGGCTGCTGCAGGTTGGCAGCCCCTGGGAGGCTGCAGGGAGGGGAACACAGCCTGGGAGGGGGGCGAGTGCTCCTCTGCAGCTTTCCCCTCCTGAGAGCTTTGATGCCTGTGGGTTTATGATGTGTGTTGAGCGTGCCTGTTAGATACACGTTTTTTTCATACCTGAAATGTTACAGTTCCCTGTGTGGTTGGTTCAGGTGCTTCCATACTATTACCCATGCTGGCCCATTTACTTAAAAGTGTAGAATAATTCCTGTTGGAAGGGACCTTTGGTGGGTGCCATCGGGAGGATGGACCCTATGTGGGCCTGGGGAAGTTGTGTGCTGGAGGGTGAGCTGGTGGTGTTCACCACGTGGTGGAAGAGAGCACCTCATCTCACCTGCTCCCTGCATCTCTGCCCACCAGAAAGAGCGGACGGAGCGGCTGGTGAGCTTGCCCCTGAGCCAGTTGCTGAGCATGTTTGCGGGGCCCCACAAGCTGGTGCAGAAACGCTTCGACAAGCTCCTCGACTTCCACAACTGCACGGAGCGAGCGGAGAAGCTGAAGGACAAGCGAACACTGGAGGAGCTGCAGTCAGCCCGCAACAACTACGAGGCCCTCAATGCCCAGCTGCTGGACGAGCTGCCCAAGTTCTTGCGCTTCGCCAAGGAGCTGTTTGCCAGCTGCGTGCGGGGCTACGCCGAGGCGCACTGCGACTTCGTGCGCTTGGCCCTGGAGGAGCTGAGGCCGCTGCTGTCGGTGGGTTCCCAGAGCACAGCCCGCGCTCAGGGCGCAGTGCAGTGCTCATCTCTGTGCAAGGCTCAGCCCCAAGCCTCTCTGGGACCTGCCCGGTTGCGGGGGAAGCTGCTGCTGCAGCTTCTGGCCCCAAGTGAATTGGGGAGGGTTCCTGTGGGATGGAGTCAGGTTGGGGATTGCAGGGTCTTGGTGCAGTTGTGAGTAGAGATAGCAGAGGCTCTAGCTGCTCCTGGAGCAGTGGCCGGAGAGCATTTGCCAGAGGAATCTCAGGTCATGAGTTTGGGGACTACTCAAAGCCGGGTCCAGACAGGACTGCAAACCTGGGCCTGATGCAAGTTACAGGCAGGGCTCGGAGCCCCATTTGGCCTGGGAGCTGGCGTGGTCTCTGCTGTGGTTCTTGGCCACTTTTCCTCCTAACAGCTCTCACCTAACCATGATCCCTACACTGCTCTGGTTCCAGCTGCTGAAGGTGTCCGGCAAGGAGGGGAACCTCATTGCTGTCTTCCAGGATGAGCACAGTCGAGTCCTCCAGCAGCTCCAGGCCTTCACCTTCTTCCCAGAGTCCCAGGCAGCTCCCAAAAAGCCTTTTGAAAGGAAGAGCGTGGAGCGGCAGTCTGCCCGGCGGCAGCCCCTTGTAGGCTTGGTGAGTTCCCTCTGCCCTGTGTCAGGGCTCGTGGGGGAGCCCAGGACAACTGCTGACATGGGTCTTGTTCCTGCAGCCCAGCTACCTCCTGCAGTCGGATGACATCCGAGCTGCCCTCCTGGCCCGCTATCCCCCGGACAGTCTGTTCCAGGCAGACCGCAACTTCAATGCTGCCCAAGACCTGGATGTCTCGCTGCTGGAAGGAGACATCGTGGGTGTCATCAAGAAGAAGGACCCCATGGGCAGCCAGAATCGCTGGCTCATAGACAATGGGGGTAGGTGGCTGCTCCCTGCCCTCGGTGCCTGCTGCGACCCCCTTCTCTGATCCCCCATCTAAGCTCCCTTCCTCTCTCTCTGCAGTGACCAAGGGCTTTGTGTACAGCTCCTTTCTGAAGCCCTACAACCCGCGCCGCAGCCAGTCGGACGTTTCTGTGGGCAGCCAGTCTTCCAACGAGTCGGAACACAGCAGCTCCTCTCCCCACAGCAACACCACGCTGACCTTCAGCCCCAGTGGGGCAGCTGTCACCTTCACTCAGAAACCCCTACAGGACTCTGCCTCCCCAGCAGACCCCTACCAGTCCCCACAGCCCGCCTCGGAGACAGACACCCCTTCTGTGCCCCAGCTTGGCTCCGGTGACAGGACGGCCCCACTGGAGGCCGGTACAGTGACGTTTCAGCGCCGCTACAGCCGCCCCGAGCTGGGCTGCAGCCCCAGCGCCCGTAACGGGCACCCAGCCAAAGCACAGCCCAGGCCCTCGCCCTCGGTGGAGGACAGAGACTCTGGGCTGGAGAGCAGTGAGTCTGAGGGCAACCAGGTGAGCGCCCAGCCACCCCAGGGCTGACCCCATTGCTTGAGTCATAGTCATAGAGGTGTCCAGGCCGGAAGGGACCGCTGACCCCATCGCTTGAGTCATAGTCATAGAGTTGTCCGGGCCGGAAGGGACCTCCAAAGGCCATCTAATCTGACCTCCCCGCAGTCAGCAGGGACACCCCCAACTAGACCAGGTTGCCCAGGGCCTCGTCGAGCCTCTCCTTGAATATCTCCAGGGATGGGGCCTCAACCACCTCCCTGGGCAACCTGTTCCAGTGCTCCACCACCCTCACAGTGAAGAACCCTCTCCTCATCTCCAGTCTAATAGCTTGAGTGGGGGCTGAATCGTCCTCCTCCCTGGTAGTGACCAGGGAGGGGTAGGAGGTGGAGGTTCTTTATCCCAAATGTCTAAGGTTGAGGATGAGACCTTTTCTCCCAGCAGCAGAGGTGCAGAGGCAGAGAACTAGGCTGAAAATGGGGGTGGGCAGGTGGGGGCAGCTCTGGCAGAGGCCAGGACAGAGCTGGGGTTGTCACTCTTTGGGAAGAGACGCAAAAGCGCACACATCCTGTGCGATGCAGGAGCAAGGCCGTGTGTCACGACCATCCAGCTGACGCTCTCCCTCTGTCCCTCTCTCTGACAGGTCTATTATGCCCTCTACACTTTCAAAGGCCGAAACAGCAACGAGCTGAGCGTGTCAGCTAACCAGAGACTCAGGATCCTGCAGTTTAAGGACATCACAGGCAATCGGGAGTGGTGGCTGGCCGAGGCACACGGGAAGCAGGGCTACGTGCCCTCCAGTTACATCCGGAAGACGGAGTACACGTGAGGGGGCAGGCAGGAGCCTGCACCCCGTGCCTTGTTCCTGCTGGGACTGCCAGGGGCCTCGGGGAGGCTGGCCAGCCCTGCAGCCCCCACTGCTTGCCCTGAGCCTGTGTCCCTCGCAGCTGTGCAGTGCTCCTGGGCCCCACCATGCCGGCTGCCACCTCCCCTTCTGGGGAGGAAGAAGGATGTGCTGGCAGGGCAGGCAGGAGCAGGCAGCTTGTGTGGGGGCAGGGGTGAGTTGCCTTCACCCTGTGCTGTTTGGGTCTCCTGCATCAAGGTGGGAGCAGAGCGTGGGGCTGTGGCCTGGTGGGGGGCAGGTCTTGATAGAGGCTGAGAAGCTGCTGTGGGTTTAATTGTGGAACTACTGCTGAGTTTCCAGAGTCCATCTTCAGCCAAATGGTCTTAAAAGCAACCCAGGGCCTGTGAACGTGGCCCCTGTGCCTTCTCAGCAGCAGGAGCTGGGTCATGTCTGTCTGTGCAGGACCTCAGGGTGGGACATCTACACACTGCCTGGGGAAGCAGCTCGGAGCTTCACTGGGACTGGTTGAGCTCTGGGACTAGGATGGGCCCGGCCTCTGAAAGCCCCCACAGCAGAGCCCCCAGTGGGTGCTTTGTCCCTGTGCCTGGTCTGCCAGAAGCTGGAGCCTTTCCAAGCCCTGCTGCCAGCAGCAGCTAGCAGGGTCTTGTCTCACAGCTGAGCTGGATCTGCAGAACAGCACCTTCCCTTGTCAGTGCAGTGTCTCCAGCACCCAGGCCCCATGGTTGTGCTGACGTGCCCACCAAGCTGCTCTGGGCTGGGGCAGGGCAGGAGGGAACGCGCAGGCTGTTCTCCAGAGTGATTCTGGGGGGGCTCTGACCAGGACTGCCTCACCTGCAGGGCACAGGAGATGGTGCTGCTGTTCTGGGAGGACAAGGCAAGTTCTGGGTGAGATGTAGTGCCCTTTGCCAGGGTGATGTGTCTTACCTGCTGCTGCTGGGCCCTGAAGGTGGGAAGTTCCCTTCTCCTTGGGACAGTGGTTGTGTCCCCTGTACTGCTGCTCTGTAAATAAAGATTTGCCCTTGTGAGCAGGAGGTGCCTGTGGGGGTGTTGGGAGAGCCGGGAGGAGAGCCCACAGAGCTCATGCAGACCCTGCAGGGCGCAGAAGACCATTTGCCTTTCGGTGGGGTTCAGGATGCTGCTTCTTGGTGTCTGCACCAGCTGCAGCTCAGGCACTAGGGAACCCTCACGGTGAAGTTCTTTATGAAGATGGGAGTGCTGGCACTGCCCTGGCCCCAGTGCTGTGTCTTACATGGCTCAGCTGGGGCTGCTGGGGGCTCCTGTCCTTCCTGCCCCCGGCCGGGGTGAAGGGGGTGGCTCTGCTGGGAGCGGGTGGGCAGCGCAGCGCGCACAGGTTGGCCGCTGCCGGTGTCGGTGCTGCAGCTCCCGCCTTTCATGCCCAAGGACAAAAGTTTGTCACCAGTAACCGCCGTGTTTTGTTTGAGGCACGTGTGTGCGTGTCGGTGGGGCACGTCCACGTGCCTGCACTTCTCCAGCTGGTGTCCAGCACAGTCAGGTTTCTAGCCTGGAGCCAGAGCTCCAGATCTGCCCCACCAGTGGTGACCATAGCCCCAGGGACCACCCTAGTTATTTGCACCACAGTCCAAGGGAGCTGTAGCCCTGGGGAAGGCAGGCCCTGGCTTCACCTCTGCTGCCAGAGAGTGGGGTTGGTGCCTGGGGGTGGCTGTGCCACTGGAGGAGGGCTCCCCACCCACCTGTGTCTGTAGAACCCGCGCTACCACCTTCCCTCAGACACCAGCCAGCTTTAAAGGTAAAACGAAGCTTATTTAGCATTTCTTAAAGTTTTAGTTAGAAGACAAGAAACAGGTACAAAAAGTAAATAAATGATAACATTCAGTCTTAGATTAAACTAAACTTCATTCCAAGGTGCTACAGCAGCTCTCAGCAAGGTTCCCTGGGGTGGCAAAGTACAAAAACACCCCCCCAGGGTCCGTGGCCTCCCTGCTGGACACGCACATCTCTCCCTCTATACTGGAATAAATTACAGAGCTGCAGGCCCTCTGTGGGCAGCCGGCAGGGTGCAGGGTGAGGCTGACAGCTCCTTCCCGTCCCGATCCGCTCTCCCCCCCAGGCAGAGCTGCCCTCAGAGCGACCCCGGGGCAGCCCGGCCGTGGGGAGAGCAGTGGCTGCTCCGTGGGTGCCCCTGGGCAGGAGCTGCCCGCGCCCCCGAGGGCTGCTCCGCTCCTACAGCGAGGTGCTTTCCATGGCGGTGATGCCGGCGTCCTTTGCCATGCTGGAGAAGACGCCCTGCTTCTTGAGCAGCTCCTCGGGGCTGTCGTATTCCGCGATCCTCCCGGCCTGCAGCACCAACACCCTGCAGCAGGGAACAAGGTGGCCTGAGCTCCCGGGATCCCAGCCCATAGCGCTGCTGGTGCCCACACCACAGCCCCACCGACCCCCAGCTCCTTCTGGGGACGGCTGTGGGGTTCCCCTCTGCACAGAAGTGAGGGCACAGCTCCGCTCCCTGCCCTGGGGGTGACACACAGAGTATCAGCAACGTCCCAGGCTGCTCAGAGAGGTGGTGGAGTCTCCTTCTCTGGAGACACTCAAACCCCACCCGGACACGTTCCTGTGCAACCTGCTCTGGGTGGCCCTGCTCTGGCAGGGGGTTGGACTGGGTGGTCTCCAGAGGTCCCCTCCAGTCCCATGTGATTCTCTATGGCCTCTTGCAGTAGGGAAGGATCCCAAAAGACATTCTCCCCACAAAGGCATAACTACTGCACGGCTGTCCCCTCCCTCTGTCCCACTCTCCTAGAAGCTCTGTTGCTGTCACAGGCACTACGTCCTCCCCTGCCCCTGCCCCCGGCCACCTCTCGCCCCCTCCTAGTTGCCCAGGGCCCCGCTCCCCTTGCCCCACGGTACCTGTTGCTGTCCATGATGGTGTGGAGGCGGTGGGCGATGGTGAGCACAGTGCAGTCAGCAAACTCGCTCCGGATCGTTGTCTGGATTAAATGATCAGTTTCCAGATCTACGGCTGCTGTTGCTTCGTCAAGGATGAGGATCTTGGCTTTGCGGAGAAGGGCCCGGGCCAGGCACACCAGCTGCCGCTGCCCGACACTGGGATGAAGCGGGGAACAGGCGTTACTGGGCAAACACCAGCATCACTTCTGCGAGCCCTGACCCCGACGTTGCCTGCCCAGCCCTCCCTGGCCTTGCCCCAGCTGATCACCTGCCACCACGAGTGCCACCTCCTTCAGCATCCTGCTCTCTGGGCCACCACGGAAGGGTTGGCTCAGGCTGGCTCCCTGACAGCACTCACCATTTTCTCCCACCTTCCCTCCCAGAAGCTGGTGTGCCCTTGTCCCTGCACGGCCCCTCTGCTGGAGGCTGCTGGCCCAGGCTCTTCCCTGGGATGGAGGGGAGGGAGGGGAGCTGGGCACGTCCCCACTCCTCCGCTCACCTCAGGTTCTCCCCTCCCTCGCTCACAAGATGGAGCAGCCCCTCGGGCAGGGTTTGCACGTATGTCTTCAGGTGGGCCAGCTCGAGGGCCTTCCAGACCTCCTCGTCTGTGTACTGGTCAAAGGGGTCCAGGTTCATCCGCAGGGTGCCAGTGAAGAGCACGGGGTCCTGCCAGGGACAGCACTGCTTTCAGCCACACCGCGGCTCCAGGCCCCCCGAGTTTGGCCACATCCTGCCCACCTCGGCGGGCAGCTGGGCAGGGGAGGTGACAGTGGGACACTCACAGCCCCTGAGCTCCCCACAGCACCCACTAAGGGCACTGAGCTGCCCAGGGCACGCAGCCTGGGGAGGCCACGCAGCAGTGGGACATGGGGAGGTCAGGTGAGGTCAGTGCACCTGGGGGATGATGGTGAGGTTCTGGCGCAGGTCGTGGAGGCCAATCGTCGCTATGTCCACCTCGTCGATGAAGATTGACCCTCCAGCTGCCTCCAGCACCCGGAAGAGGCAGTTGGTGAGGGAGGACTTTCCAGCCCCAGTTCGACCCACAACCCCAACCTGTAGAAACAGCTGTTTAGACCAACTGGCAGGGCTGAAGAAAACAGGGAAGATGCTTTCTGTCTCGGTCTGGTGGGCATTTCTGCCCTGCATCTGCAATCACCATCTCCCAGACTATCTCCTTTGGTCCCTGCCCCACTGCTCAAGTCTCCACTGTCCCGTCACCATCCCTCCCCAGCTCACAGACCAAAGGGAAGAGGACAGGAACAACACCGTGTCACTACAGATCAGGTGTAGTGAGGTCAGAGGCAGAGAGGTCCTCACCTTCTCGGTGCTCCCAATGTTGCAGGTGATCCCCTGAAGTACCAGCTCCAGTTCAGGTCGGTAACGAACTTTGTAGTCAACGAACTGGATCTCACCTTTGCTGGGCCAGCCACGGGGTGGACGCTTTTCTGTCACCCACGGAGCCTGGGGGCAGAGGAGCACTGGGGGGTTGCACCCTGCCACGCTGGCTGCCACCGACCTGTGCAGCAGGGGCTTGCCCGGACCCTGGTCTCCTCACCTCGTTCTTCACCTTCGTGTACTCGTGTACCCGCTCCACAGCCACGATGTTTGTCTCCAGCTCTGAAGAGGTGCGAACCAGCCAGTTCAGCGTCTGCGTCACCTGCGGGACAGAGCCCAGATGGTGCAGAGCCCAGGGGGACCCAGGAACAACCACCTCCCACCTCTGCTCAGGGACTCAGTCTGGGCTTGAGCATCCCTGGCCGGGCCCCCAGCTCTCCATTCCCTCAGCCCCCTCTCCCCGGTCCTTCAAAAGCTTTGCTGGAACATCTCCATGGGATGCAGAAGCTGGAACATCTCCATGGGATGCAGAAGCAGGAACACACTCCTCCCCGTGGCAGCAAGTATCCCCCTCACACTGGGATGTGTGCTCCCCTGGCTCCATTGCAGCTCCCCAGGTGGTGGGACACCCCAGCTAATCCCCTTTCTGTGGACCCCAGCTGGAGGGAGGGCAGTATCCTGCAGCCAGCTCAGAGCTCCCGGGAACAGCCCCATCCTGGAATAAGAAAAAGCTTCCATTGACTCACATTGAGGGCGGAGGAGACAGAAAGGCCCACGATGCCGCCCTCCAAAGTGCCCTTTGCAATCACTGCTAGAAGTGCAGAGAAGAAGACCACCAGGCTCCCAACGAACTCCAGGCGGATGGCCAGCCACCTGCACCAGGAGAGGACAGCTGAGGGGTGGGTGGGAGAGGCACCTGCCTGTGCCCAACACAGGGGCTACCAGTAAGACCAGCACCCCACCAGCATCTCTGTGCACCCAGCTCCGAGCCCAGCGCTGTAGACACGGTACCTGCACCTACACGGCACGTGCTCTGTGGCCAGTTCTGCAAGCAGGGTCATTCTACCTGTCACTCCCTGGCTCTCACGTTACCTCCTGTGCTGGTAATGCCACGTATCAGAGGAGTTCTAGCTGTACAACCCTCACACACCCAAAGCACCTACCAGTAACACATCAGCACCAGACAGTGCTCCCATCGCACTCCCACCCAGCCTGGACCATCAGCCTCTCCCCAGAGCCCACCACAAGCATCTCAGCCCTTGACAGCACGGCTCCCCCTGCCAAGGCTCTGGGGGGCACACTCTGCCTTTCAGAATCGCCCTAAAACATCTTCCCACAGATCATGGAATCAGGGAATTGTCGGAGTTGGAAGGGACCTCTAGAGACCCTCCAGTCCAACCCCCCGGCCAAAGCAGGGCTGCCCAGAGCACATCACTCAGGAGCATCCAGGCGGGGCTTGAAGATCTCCAGAGAAGGGGACTCCACACCCTCCCTGGGCAGCCTCTGCCAGGGCTCTGCCACCCTCACCCCAAACAAGTTCTTCCTCCCATTGGAGTGGAACTTCCCATGGTCCAGCTTGTGCCCGTTGCCCCTCGTCCTGTCCCTGGGAACCACTGGAAAGAGTCCGGCTCCATCCTCCTTCAACCCCCCCTTTAGAGCCTTGGCAGCATGAAGAAGGTCTCCCCTCAGCCTTCTCTTCTCCAGGCTCAAGAGCCCCAGCTCTCTCAGCCTTTCCTCATCAGGGAGATGCTCCAACCCCTCCATCCTCTCTGTTGCCCTACGCTGGACTCTCTATCTCTCAGATGCTGTCCCTATCCCAAGGCCCCCCAGTTCCTACACAGACCCTCAAGTCCTGAGATCAAGAGGGAGGACTGCAGCATCTTGGAGACCTCCCCCAGGAACCAGAAGCCCCTGGGCTGTGCTGCGGCACAAGGAATAAAACTCACCTATTTGAGATTATCCAGGAGTAAACTGTTTTCTGATTGATGTCCATGGTGTTCTCATTTTGCTGCAGGAACCGCTCTTGGTGGCCATAGGCCCGGATCACAGAAAGGCCTGACACTGTCTCACCAAAGTGGGAGTAGATGGGAGACCTGGTTACAGAGTCCAGACGCCGAAGCTGGCGTGACGTGGAGACATAGAAGCGCTGAAATGAGGGACACAGCTTGGTTACCAACACAAAGCCCAGCAGCCACAAAGACACTGCTCCTAGCAGGGCAGAAGCTTCCCTCAAGTCCCGGTTACTCACCAGCACAAAATAGTAGAAGATACTCAATGGAATGATGACAAGAGCGAAGAATGGAGTGGCCAAGGAGATCATGAGCAATGTGCTAATGATGGCCATGAAACAGGAGAGCCAGCTGCGGAAGGACATGGGAATGGTCTCATCTATGGTGAAGATGTCCTGTGGAGGACAAAGGAGTGGGAAGAAGCAGTTAGTGACCCCAGAGAGGGGGAGAAGCCCAAAGGCCCCCACATATGGGGTTCCTACACACTCATGTGGTAATGCAGTACCAGACACTTGGGAAAATACTGGATGACACTGAGTTGGCGTTAGGGTCACAACCCCATTTAGGGCTACAGCTCTGAGCTTGGGAATGGCTGATTTAACAGAGAAGCCTTCCATAATATTGTCCTGTAACACAGACCAGCTTTGGGAACTGCATCTTCATCTGGACCCAGGACGCAGGGGAGGAATTGAGGCAGAGAAAGGGACAGGGCTGAGCCCAGGTCCGTGCAGGCTCCTGACTCTCTCAGTAATCTACTCTGGACCCTCTTCAGTTTCTCCATGTCCCTCTTGACCAGATGGCCCCCAAAGAGGACACAGTATCCAGGTGTGGCCTCCCTAGCACTGAAGAGAGGAGATAATAACTTGCTGTGACTTGCTGGCCACTCTCCTGCTAGGATAGCCCGGGGTGCTGTTTGCCTGACAGTCAGCCTGACCTCCTCCATGCCCTTCTGGTCCCTTCCAGGCCCTGCCCTGGGTTCACCTGGGCAGCACTAAACAGCAACAGGGTTGTGCCACCACCCAATGCTCTCCAGACCTGCTGGAACAAACACCTTCTCCACGTTGGGGCTGTCTCTCTCACCTTGGCAAACCTATTCACGATGCGCCCGGTTGGGGTCGTGTCAAAAAAGCTCATGGGCACGCGCAGGATGTTGCTGAGCAGTTGCTGATGCAGAACCCGGGAGGCTCGCACGGCACCCTGGGCAGACAGGATGGTTGCAAAGAGCAGGAAGAGGGCTGCAAGGAGAGAACAGGGTGGTCATCACCAGCTCATGTGTGACACTGGCTCCAGGCACCCTTTGGATCAAGGGACACATCGAGCACCTCCAAGCCAGCAGATCCACAGTGAGCCCCTGTGATAGTCCTGCGCCCCACCTTGTTGGGAGACCCCAGTAACTGTGTCCCACCACAGAGGAAGAACATTAACTCTTTTGGAAAGCCTTGGGGCCTGGCACTATGTCCAGGCTGGTAAAGGATGATGATCTTCAGCCTAAGGGGGCACCACAGATTTCTCAGGGAAATTTATGATTGTTTCACACTGATATCTGTCCCCAGTTGAGCCAGGAGCAAGGGAGAAGGTGGCAGCAGGCAGGTGGACATCATGCTGGGCCCTCTGCTCCTGGCTGCACCGCTGGCTGCAGGCCTCACAAGCCAGATCCCTTCTGGACCACACGGCTGAGGTTCACAGGATGCTCCCACGCTCACCTTGTGACACCCCCAGCGCCCCGAAGACCCCGATCCGCAGGTCCCGCTGCTCCACGGGGTAGGTCTGGTTCAGGTAGTGCTGCGCGTCGTCAGTCCAGGCACTGAGCCACAGGTTGGTCCCCACGTAGGCGACGTACTGTGCCACGTAGCCCATGGCGACCCAGAAAGAGTACCACAAGCCAACAGCCCGCAGGTACCGCAGGTACATGGAGAACTTCACCTGTGGACCAATTCAGCCCATCAAACCATGTCCAGTGACAACCAGCACAGCCCTGGGACTCCCACCTTGCTGCCCACACTGCTGCTCTCCACCACCTCGCCCACCAGCCCCAGCAGCTGTCTCCTTCAGTGCCTCTGGGCTGCGATGAGGCCACAGAACGCCAGCACCAGCTTCTCCGAGCCACAGGCAGGGTCTCATAGCAGCAAGCCAGGGCAGCCCACCCCAGCCACCCTCCTCACCTTGCCAGTTTCCACATTTTCTTTCTCAATCAGTTGCTGGCCCTTCAGCTTCTTGGGGGGCTCCTCCTGGGCCTTCTCCAAGGAATTGGTGCTGTTTTTACTAAGGCTGCAGGGAGGCAATGGGCAGTATTAGTCACAGGGTGCCGGATGGGTCCTTCTCTCCTGGGGTCCATCCCCATGCTGCATGGGCACTCCAGAGCTGGAGCCCTCTGAGAAATAATGTCCTAACTGGGCAGCTTTGAATGAGTCCTGTGGAAGCCTTAGGCATTTGCAGCCATGAAATCACAGCCTTTGTCCCCAGAAGCAGAACCTACCAGTGGCAGGAGTTTCAGGGAAGGCCACAGAGTAAGGCTGTGACACAGTAACGTGGCATTTAGACAAGATCAGGTGCTCCTTACCCAGCCCAGTGGGTGGTAGGAGCAAGTAGGGAGGCCCCCAGCCCCTTGTCTGAAGGAGTCCCACCAGAGAAGCCCCCAGACCCCCAGCTCTGAGGGAGCAGTGCAGGGGCCAGGGGAGGGAGCCGAGAGCCCAGGCTGAGTCCTCACCTGTGGCTGAAGTCTCTCTGACGGATGCTGGCCTCGCGCTTCAGGGTCATGGTCACCACATCTTCAGGGCCCTCCTCCACACAGGGCTCATCTTCATCACCCTGCTCTTGGTCCCCAGCTGAAGCAACAGCTACAAGGACAGGGATGAGGGAAGGTAGGGTCAGGCACTGAGAAGAAAGAAGATCCCGTGCACCACATCTCTGCTGCACTCAGCTCC
This sequence comes from Calidris pugnax, assembly GCF_001431845.1. Taxonomy (NCBI): domain Eukaryota; kingdom Metazoa; phylum Chordata; class Aves; order Charadriiformes; family Scolopacidae; genus Calidris; species Calidris pugnax. The sequence continues at coordinate 1,378,511 of NW_015090781.1, forward strand.
CCGCTCCATCCCAGGCAGTGTCATAGAATCATAGAATCGTTCAGGTTGGAAGAGACCCTTGGGATCATCGAGTCCAACCATCTCCCCTACTCTACAAAGTCCTCCCCTACACCATGTCCCTCAGCACTGCATCTAAACGGCCCTTAAACACAGCCAGGGATGGGGACTCCACCCCCTCCCTGGGCAGCCTGTTCCAATGCCCGACCACTCTTTCAGTGAAAAATTCTTTCCTAATGTTCAGTCTAAACCTACCCTGTTGGAGCATTGAAGCCATTGGTGTCCTACCACCTCACACCATACCTTCTCCAACCCTGATGCAAGCCCAGTACAGCAGGAGGAGGAAGAACTCTGCTGTGCTGGAGAGAGAATGGCCAGCGGACGTAGGGCTGAAGGCCTGCACGGAGGCAGAACCTGCTGCTGACTTACCCCAGCACCACCACTGGGACCTCGAGCAGAGATTTGTGCTAGTTTAATAGCTCTTTTGACCTACCCTAGCACCACTACTGGGACCTCAAGCAGAGATTTGTGCTAGTTTAATAGCTCTTTAAAAGATCTGGTAGGTCATGTCACTTCAGTTCAGGAGCATCTCTTTGAGCACGTGGAGATTGGTGCTGTGGGGACGGACTGGGAACAGCCAGACTCCAACAGCTGAGCATCCCAGCACCACCCCTCCCCAAAGCACCAGGGGACATGGTGAAGATGACAGCATGTTTGGAATAAACCAAAGGATCTTTCTCACCCCAGCATCCCTGAGGCGTGGAGCCTGTTGCCACAAAAGATTATGGGACCCATAAACATAAATGAACTAAAAAAGGGAGTGAAAAAAATCAGACAGGTCCTTTGCTGGCTGTTCAACACAGTGCCTGGGTGCAAATCTCGGGCAGAGAGTCCTTGTTTTGCTGATGGCCAGAAGCTGGGAAGAATTCACAGCAGCCACCACTGGGCCCTGGGCTAGATAGAGCCAGGACAGACTGACAGATCAGGAATTGGGGTTTTCATAACCCCAAGACACACACACGGCCCCTCTAACCGCCGCAGCCCCCCTGTGTTCCCAGTACCTGGGGTATTTTTCTCTGAAGCATTCTCCTCCTGGCTGCCGTAGGTGTTCAGGAACTGGGCAAAGGCCCCCCTGTTTGCAAGCAGGGTGCTGTAGGAACCGTGCTCAGACACTGCTCCTGCCACCAGCACCACGATGTTATCGACCTGGGGCAGGAAACTGATGCCGTGTGTCACCAAGATCCGCGTCTGCAACATAGCGGTTGCAGGGCAGTGAGCACCAGAGCACCCCTCGCCCCCCAGCCAGGCACCTGTGGGCTCTCCATCCCCTGCCTGGGGACCTCTCTGCTCATCACTGCCTGGCTATGGGGATGCAGAGCACCCCTCTGGGGACCGACAAAGCATCTGCTGCCTGCTGCTGCCCCATGGGAAAGCCCCACAGCACCCCTCCATATCCCAAGCAAGCAACCTCAGTCTGCCCAGGATGGCCAACACCATGCCAGTGCCGTTCCTGCCCGGCCGGGTGGTGGGGAGGAGGGCACAGGTGCTCACCTTGTTTTGCAGCAGCCCTTTTGGCCCCAGCACATGCTCGAAGAGGTACTTGCCGACGTGAGCGTCCACGGCAGACAACGGGTCGTCCAGGATGTAAATGTCGGCGTTGCTGTACACTGCCCGGGCCAGGCTGACCCGCTGCTTCTGGCCCCCGCTCAGGTTAATGCCCTGGAAGGGAAGGGAGGACATCTCTGAGTCCTGGGCCAGCACAGGGCAACAGCTCTGTCCTCTGCTGCAGATGCCACGGGAAACCCATGGGAAACCCGGGGCTGATACCTTCTCTCCAATCTCTGTCTGGTCACCCGCGGGCAGCAGTGCCAGGTCTGGAAGGAGGGCACAGGCTTTGATGACCTGCTGATACCTGGCTTCATCCAGTTCTGACCCAAAAAGGATGTTGTCTTTCAGGGTAGCGTTCTGGATCCAGGCCTGCTGGGGGACGTAGGCCAGCGAGCCCTGGAAAAAGAGACACAAGAACGGTGCCATCTCCTGCAGCCTGTCCTTGCCCTGAGCCACCATCCCAGGACCAGCCCTGCCCTGCCCCCAGGCACCGGCTGGCTCCTCTCACCTGGATATTGATGTGTCCCTTGACATTCTCCATCTCACCCAGCATGGCTGATACCAGCGAAGATTTGCCTGAGCCCACAGCCCCCACCACAGCCACCAGGCTCCCAGGCACGATGTCCAGGGTGACGCTGCAAAGACAGGAGAGCTGAGGAAGCAGCACTGCCAGGTCGCCCACCAGCTCCTGCTCAGGGCCAGCACGGAGCAGCGTCCCTGGGACACTGTGAGAGGTGGGTGCCGTGCCCCACTAACGACGTAGAAAGTCTCCCTCTCCCCTCCCATCCCTCCCCAACATGGCGCAGAGCACTCACTCTCTTATGGCAGCGTTGCCATCCTGCTCCCAGGTGAACGTGGCCTCCGAGAAACGCACGGCACTGCCTGTCAGCAGAGAGCCACTCTCAGGGCTGGGACAGCCCAGGCTTGGGCCAGCGTGGGACCCCCAGGGACTGACCTGGAGGTCCACCTACCTGCAATGGGGTTGTGGTGGATAGCTGAGGTGTCCATGTCTTCTCCACCCAGGTAGCGCTCCAGCCTCGCTGTTGACACGTTGGTCTGCCGTGGCAGAAAGAGGATGGCATGTGGGCATGGGGCAGAGCTGGGTGGGCTGGCAGAAGTCACATAAGAAGAGCAGCCCATCCACACAGCCCAACCCAAGCACCAGCCCCAACCTCTGAGCCCCACGCCTGTATCAATGCGTGCCAGTCCTGTCCCACTCCACTGCCAGCAGAGCCCCATGTGCTGACCCCTGCCCAGGTGCCCAAGACCCAGGTCCATCACACACCTGAGCCCCAGGTGCTGATTTGGGCAGAGGTATCATGAGATCCCCCTGCACCCCTGCCCTGTGTGAGGACTGACCTGCACCAGGGAAGAGAGGACCAAGGGCAGCATGGCCATGGGGAAGCGCAGCACGTTGAAAAGGGAGATGGCAGTAAAGGCCTTCTGTGCATCTAGGATGTTGTTCTCATCCACCAGGACATAGACAGCAAAGCTGGCCAAGGAGACCTAGGACAGACAGCAAGGAAAGCCACCATCAGTGTGGCCCCTCATGCTCCCCTGAGGCCTCAGCAGCACCTTTCTGCTGGGGATTGTCCCTCTCCCACTTCCCTTCTCCTTTGGGCCCCATCACACGGCTCTGATGGGCCCTTTCCACCACAGCCCTCCTGCCAGCAGCCAGGACCATACTCTGCATCCCAGGCATCTGTTGGCCAGCCCCTTCCTCCCTGCAAATGCACTCCAGCCACGATTCCTGGTCTGTCCTCTTGGACACAGCCCAACCCCAGCTGTGAGGAAGGTCTAGCCCTCCCCAGACCCACTGGCACTCACCAGGAAGGGGGCACACGTGAACACGAAGATGGAGATTGACTGCAGGTAGCTGAAGTTCACCAGGTTCTTGAGCTCAAGTGCCCGGATCTCATTGACTCGCTTCTCAAACGAGGGCTCCCAGGCAAAAAGCTTCAGGATCTGTGGTATGACCAGGGTGAGAGGGTGCTGGCCTCATGGCCTGCCTCCAGCCTCAGCTTGCTGGTGGCCAGCACCTCCATCACCAGCTCCTGGCTTGCTCAGAAGCCTGCTTGTCCACTGCATCTCCCCTCTCCTGTGCTCCCCACGGCTCAGAGCACTTCCCCGCAGCATCCCCACTGCCTCATCCCCAGCTGACAGGTCACTGTCAGCACTTCTGCCAACCATGGCAGCCTGCTCACCACCACAGCCATCCAGGAAACCCCCACAAACCCCTCTCTTGGCTCCCAAGTCTTGGTCCAGGTACCCAGAACTGCTCCCCAGCCAACCTTTCAAAAGGTGAGGAATCCAAAGGAATTGCAGAGACTGAGGCTGGGCTACCCTAGACAGGAGGCCCCAAGCTTCCCTCTAACACTGGTGCTGTAGGGTTACACGGGAGTGCTGCCTCCCCATACAGTGCAGCAAGAAGAGGGGTCTCCACTCCAGTGCTCACCTTGATTCCATTGAGGATTTCACTCATCATTTTCATGCGTTCATCCTTGTTCTTCATGTTCTTCACCTACAAACAGAAGAGCCAGAGGTCACAAACCACACAGCAGCTCACCCTTGGAAATACATCAGGGAAAGGGAGGGTGGGCTCCAGAGCCCAGAGAAGCCATCCCACCAAACTGGACCTTGGCTCCCTGAGGCTCTGGACAACCTGGGTAAAACAGCCCCCTGTTGTCAGTTGGAAGGTAGAGCTTTATTTTATGGCTGGTAATACCTAACTTTCACTCCTCAAGGCTGCACGCAGCCCTGTTCAAGTTCAGCTGGGGTGGTAGAACAGGTACCACCTGCCTCCTGCTTGTCACAGCTGATCAGCTCCCAGCTCAGGCTAAGGACACCTCCAGCCCAAGTCAGGTGAGCTTCCTAGGCTGGGAAAGATCCCCAGCATCACAGGGAAGGGTAGGGGACTGTGGAAAATGAGTGAGGGGAGCAACTGTGGGACTCATGAGTGGGAGGACAGAGAGGATCTTCCACCCACCACTGACCTGGATGGTTTTGGCCTTGGCAACCAGGAACCCATTTATGGGGATGAGCAGCACCATGACTGCGATGCCAGCCAGGACAGAGGGGCCCAGCTCGCCCCAGAGGAAGACAATAGACAGGATAATTTGCAAGGGGGATGACCACAGCTGGTGAACGAAGTTGGTCATGTCCATGAACCTCTGGGCATCCGCTGACATCAGATTCACAGTCTCTCCCACCGTGGACTCCTTGCGGGTAGTGCTGGACATGGTGAGTGCCTGGAGAGAGAAAGTGTAGTCATCACAAGCCGCTTTGGGAGCAGCCTGGCTGCCAGCAGCTTGGCACAGAGCAGGACATTGGCAGACCAGGCTGAAACGGCTCCTGGGATTGCTCCTAGTGCCTCTCTGCTGGCCAGGGGTGCTGCCAGCCCTGCCTCCACACTTGGAGTCACTTGATGCTGGGGGCAAGAAAACATCCTCATGCAGGAATTTCAGTGGCAGCTCCCTTGGTGTGGCACTGCTCTGCCCTGGTAGCTGTCAGACACACGGCTGCAGCACCCAGGCCCAGGCAGATCTAGTACCCACAGTGTCCCCAGAGCTGGGTGGGTGTCCCACAAGCCAAGCTCTCCCTGTGCCTTCCTGGGAAGTAAAGGACAACACCCCAGTTGCCCTGGGTTGATGGGGCAGGAAATAGATACCAGTATCCCCAGCCCAGCTTGGAGGAAGCTCGTACCAACCTTCTTGTAGATGGCAGCGATGAGACTGGCACGCACGTTTATGCCAAGCTGGAAGCAGAGGCTGAAGTACTGCTGCAAGCAGAGGGACTGGACCAGCGCCGTCAGGAAGAGCAGGATGGCGTACAGATAACCTTGCCAGACAAAGGACTCCTCATCCGACACAAAGGCGATCAGCAGCCTGAAGGGCAGAGTGGCCCATGAGACCCTCACCCTACTGAGACAGACCCGGGTGGGATGCTCCAAATCAACGCAGGGAGAGCAGATAGGACAAGAGGAAACAGGCACAAACTTGAACATAAGAAGTTCCATCTAAACATGAGGGGGAACTTCTCTGCTGTGAGGGTGGCAGAGCCCTGGCAGAGGCTGCCCAGGGAGGTGGTGGAGTCTCCTTCTCTGGAGACATTCAAATCCCACCCGGACACGTTCCTGTGGGACCTACTCTGGGTGGCCCTGCTCTGGCAGGAGGTTGGACTGGATGATCTCCAGAGGTCCCTTCCAACCCCATGTCATTCTGTGATTCTGTGAAAGAGTGGTGACAGGACCCTGCCCAGACAGCGGGCTCGACACTAAACAAGCTGGGGACTTGTGTCAGATCATCCCCAGAGACTGTGAAACAAACTGGGCAGGTCCTGCTGGGCTAAGCTGGACTGACTGACGAAGGGCCAGGACTGTATAACCAAGGACATAGGAAGCAGAGAGCAAGATATCTCCCGTAAGAGCTGGCAGCCAGCTCAGATCAATTCTTCCTTAAATTGTAACACATTCTCACAGCTTTAGGGAGGGCACAGAAAGTCCCCGGGGTGTGGGGCTGGGAGAGGCACACACATGGAGCTGGCGGGGTTGGATGCAGTGCACACACAGGGAGGTGGTGGGGCTGGGTGCGGAGCCAGGACAGGGCAGGGACAGAAAGGACTCACTTCAGCAGCTGGGGGCTGACAAACACAAGTCCGTCATGCACCAGCTTGAAAACCACCGACATCAGGAGGTTCCGCCAGAAGGTCTTGCAGAGGGTTTTCACCAACCACCCCCGGGGGAAATCCTTGCGAGGGCTGCCATCCTCTTTTTTCCCCTTCTTCTTCTTCTTCGGCTGCTTCTCCTCCTAGAGAGAAGGACAGGAGCTGGTTGTGCAGGCTCCTTGCACTTGGAAGGATGCCTCCAGGGCAGTGCCGCAGCACCCAGATCAGGCATCCCAATGAGGGCTCAGCTTTAACTCTTGTCATGTTCCCTCTCTCTGATCTCTGCTCCTCTCGTACACCCCCAAAGCCGACACCTCTTTCGTGCAGATGTGCTGAGGACAGCTGTTGGAAAGCTCAGACCAAGTGGTGACAGGACCCTGCCCAGACAGCGGGCTCGACACTAAACAAGCTGGGGACTTGTGTCAGATCATCCCCAGAGACTGTGAAACAAACTGGGCAGGTCCTGCTGGGCTAAGCTGGACTGACTGACGAAGGGCCAGGACTGTATAACCAAGGACATAGGAAGCAGAGAGCAAGATATCTCCCGTAAGAGCTGGCAGCCAGCTCAGATCAATTCCTCCTTAAATTGTAACACATTCTCACAGCTTTAGGGAGGGCACAGAAAGTCCCCGGGGTGTGGGGCTGGGAGAGGCACACACATGGAGCTGGCGGGGTTGGATGCAGTGCACACATAGGGAGGTGGTGGGGCTGGGTGCGGAGCCAGGACAGGGCAGGGACAGAAAGGACTCACTTCAGCAGCTGGGGGCTGACAAACACAAGTCCGTCATGCACCAGCTTGAAAACCACCGACATCAGGAGGTTCCGCCAGAAGGTCTTGCAGAGGGTTTTCACCAACCACCCCCGGGGGAAATCCTTGCGAGGGCTGCCATCCTCTTTTTTCCCCTTCTTCTTCTTCTTCGGCTGCTTCTCCTCCTAGAGAGAAGGACAGGAGCTGGTTGTGCAGGCTCCTTGCACTTGGAAGGATGCCTCCAGGGCAGTGCCGCAGCACCCAGATCAGGCATCCCAATGAGGGCTCAGCTTTAACTCTGGTCATGTTCCCTCTCTCTGATCTCTGCTCCTCTCGTACACCCCCAAAGCCGACACCTCTTTCGTGCAGATGTGCTGAGGACAGCTGTTGGAAAGCTCAGACCAGCCTGAATCCCTCAGGTGGAAAACCAGGCACCCTAGGAAGAATCTGAGGCCAGGGCTGATCATAGGGTGATGCCGACTCTGACCTCACTGCTAGGAGCTAACGGGGTTGGGGAAAGACAGATATAAGGGAGCTGCTTGTTCTGCAGACTTGAGGGTGGTTCCTGTCCTTCTACAGGGCAGAAGGATGGAGATTTTCTTGGTCTCTCAAAACATGGGGATCTGCTGAGGACAGGGAAGACCTTGTTGTGGATTGCCCTCTCCTTACCTATGGCCCTGCAGAATCAAAGAGAGGAAAACCCAGCACAGGGGGCTGCAGGGAGATGAGGTGACTGTAATCCCCGGGGCTGGACCTGGATCTCTCATTCCCATGCAAGGTCAGGAGTGGGAAGGGATTTACCAGCACCAGCACGTCTTGGCTCTGGGCCTTGCTCATATTGTTGCCACGGTCACCTTCCCGGCGTCTTCTCTTGCGTTTCCGTTTTTCCAGTTCTGCTTGGGCCTTCTTCACCGCAGTCCTCATGTTCTTCTCGAAAGCGGTGTAAAGAGCCCGTGTCTTCTCTTTATCTTTCAGTTCCCAGACATCCTCTACCTCCAAGGGCTTGCGATAGCCCTTGAAAACTGTGCTGTGGAGTAGAGAAATCTCCCCTCAGCAAGTCTCCAACATCATACGTGAGGGAGAGTCCTTGCTGCAGATGCAGAGCCTTCACACTCAGCTTGGCCCTGAGCTCAGGCTGCACCACAGATGGTGCCTCTCGTGACTGACTCCGAGCACCCTGTGCTGCAGGCCTCCCCAGACAGCACCTCCAGCCCAAACCCCCGCCGAGCCCAGCTCACCTGGTGTACCATTCAAAGGTGACGAAGCTCAGGAAAGAGGCTGTCACCTCTGGGTTCTAGGGTACAAAACAAAGTGGGTACCAAGAGGTCGTTGATGCTGAGGGATAGTGTTGACAAGAGTTTGACCATTAAGGAATCCCAGAGGTTTCAAACCGTGTCTACTCCAGCCCCAGGAAGCCCATCTCGCACACTCCCGTTGGACACACGTGCAGATGCCCCATGCTGCAGGCTCCAGCTCTCACTGAGCCCCTTGCTGGAGTCCCCAGACTTGCCCTCCCACAGGGACCAGGAGGAGTCTCTGCATGGAGCCCACCCGCTCCGCCAGGACGTGGTACCCCAAGCCAAATCCCACAAGGACCTCGCACCTTCTTTGTGATTTCCTTTGTTTCTGGGGCGATGTCTGAGAAGCCCGAGACAAGGAAGAGCAGGAGCTGGAGCCCATAGAAGATGAAGAAAAGAACAAACCGTGGCACATCGGAGATTGGTTCCTGCAGGAATTGAGAGGCCAGGGTGACTTTTGGGGCTTGTCTCAAGGCCACTTGGCCCTCAGAGATAAGATCCATCTCCAGGACAGTGAACATGGCTGAGCCCAACCAGGCAGTGCAACCTGGCTCAGCTTCCCTTCACCATCCTTCCCTGCTTCTCCCCGACCTCCTCCCGTAAGTCCGTAAGGGCAAAAATAGGTCCTGGAGAGCTTACACCTCCCCAGATTCAAAGAGCAATTCCTTCTCAGGTCTCTTCTTCCCTAGGGCAGCTGGGACCTCAGTGAGACCACCTCAGTGGGACCACTGAGAGCTTGTCAAGAGATAAAGCCTGAAGGGACTTTCTTCAGGAACAGAACAAGATCACGGGGAAGCGCAGAGCTTCCTGCCAAACCCAACCTGTAGGGCTCTCCGGAGCAGTGACTGGAACGGCAATATCCCACAGAGCAGGGACAGCACCCAGAAGCAGAAAAGTACCCCCGAGTCTCTGCACAAGCAGAAGCGTCGCGCATCATGGATCAGCAGGACCAGGAGCTGGGGGAAGGAAAACCAGTCAGAGGTTCAGGTAAGGCTGCAGGACTAGGTCTGGGCTCCGAACGTGCCTTTGGATGCCGGCGTGCATGGTCTGATGGGATCCTCTGCCTTGAAGACACTGAGCTCCCAGTGCCTGAGGTCACTGCCAACTCTACATAAGCTTCAGAGTTAATTGCACAGGGCAAAGGTTTATTTCAGGAGGACATAAGATCAGGCTCCTCATAGGAAAAGCAAGGTCTGAAGACACCCTAACATTACAGCAGGGCACTATTTCTCGTTTTAGCTGCTTTTTACCCCAGATTCTCAGCTACACCCAGCTGTGAGGAGTCACACCCTGTCTCCTGCATATTGTCTCCAGACCTGGAATTACAGCCAGATCAGAGACCCAGCGGCGCAGCCGCTCTGGGCAGTTCCCTTGGCTTATGAACTCCCATGAACTCTGCACTTGAAACTAAACGATATGACAAAATAGGAAGGATAGCAAACAGTGATATTACTTTTGCTTTTAAGTGTAGCTGCTAAGAGTTACAGCTTTGATAAGACTGTTAGAATATCCCATGTCTCATGTGAGGTATCTACAACTTCCATCAAGCTGACAGCACCTATGTCCTCAGCTTTCTCCTCTGCCCGGGTATCCTGGGGCATTTCTCAGCTCTTCACACAAAACTAAGCAGCAACCCATCGGAAACCGTGAGACGTGGGAGCAGCAAGGCATGGTCTGATGTTCACACTTTGCTGTGAAGCCCATTCTGCTGCTACTAAGGTTTCTGCCAGAGCTCAGCTACGATCACAGGCACAGCATCCATCCCAGCTTAAAGGATAAAAGGACAGAGCACCACGCACCCAGACACCTGCCCTCACCCTGCTCCCCTTCTGCACCACCTGCAGATGTTCAGGGATGGTCCCTACCCATCTTCCAGGCTACGCTTCCCTGGTGGCCACCCCTTCCAGCTCATCCCTGTGCTAGGGGAAATTGTCTGCTGCTTGGCCCCGTGGCCCCACGCTCTGTCTCTTTGGTGACACGCAGCGCGTTCACCGGCTGATCCCTTACCCAGGTGGCGATGTACAGGCTGGGGTTTGTGTACAGGACAGCTGGCAGGGGGTTCTGCTCTGTGTCCTCCACAAAGGCCAGGGCCAACTCCGCCACTGCCGTCAGCATCAGCAAGGTAGCCAGCACCTGTGGGGAGAGGGGACCAGCCGTGAGGGGAGACCCGGCCCACCATGGGCACTGTGAACTGCTGGCAGACAACAGTCGGGCATAAAAGCACTGTGTCCCATACACTGTTACACCCTTTCCCACCCAAACATGGTCTGGGAGAGCTTTCCTGTGAACATGCAGCGCTTCCACAGCAGCACTGCCATCGTTTTAAGCTTGGAGAATAACAGCCCACAATATGAGGCTCCAGTACACACCACAGCCCTCCCTCCCAGTGCATTCCAGCCCTGCCATCTCCTCTGCCCCAGATATGCCTCATCCTGGGCCCCACTTTATGTTTCTGTCCCAGGTGGTGCCCTAGCCCATTGCTCCTTCTCTCCTACCCTTCTCATCCCTCCATCTCACACTTGACTCCAGCCCAGAGGCTTTCCACTCACCACCTCTCCATCCCAGGCAGCTCCAGCCTGCCTTCTGTGCCCCCTCAGCCCCTCTCTACCTGTTTGATGATGTAGAGTTTGGTCACAGATGATTTCTTGGTTCTGGATCTGCACATGGGCAGGAGCTGCCACGGAGCCAAAATCCAGAAGAAGCCAAGGGGGACCCAGACCAGTACGGTCTGCTGGAAGCACACGGGCAGGTCGGCATCCGGGCGAGCGAGGTAGGAGGCATTCTGGGGACAGCAAGGAAAGCCAGCCAAGTCACTTGGGATGGCTCAGCCTTCAGACCCAGCACTCCTATAGCTCCTGCCCACCCCATCGCACCCTCCTCCTCAGCACCCACCTTCCTGGCTGGACGTTTCAGCGCTCATCCGAGGTCTCAGGTAACGTTCCCCTACCCATCCACCTGCCTGAACCCAGGAGGGCCTCCCCCACAACCATCCCTTGCCAGAGCCCACCCAGCTGCAGCAGCTGGACACAGATGGCTCCCCAAGAGGTCCATGCAGGGCGTCCCGTGTCCCCAGCGAGGCTGCGGGGCTAGAACAGGACAGTACTGGCTCAGGTCACTGCCATTTGCGTGGTTGTCTCGTGGGCATCACCCAGGCAGTGCAGGGCACCCAGTGCCATGGCAGCCCTGGATAAATAGCAGAACCTCAGCCGAGCGCTGGCTGAACCCCCTGGGAGCCGTGGGACCGACTGCTCTCCCCTCCCACCGCGTGTCCCACCCCACGAGTGGGCCATGGGGGTGATGCAGCCACTCACCCAAAACACGGAGCCACAGAACTCGTCCAGGGCTGCCGACATGGCTCAGGTGAGAAGGGACAGCAGCTCCTTCCCCTGGCTCTGCTCTGCCTGCTTGTGAGAGCCCTGGGTTGATGCTGGGGATAAAAGTCCCCACACACCCTCAAGCGGTGCTGGGACAAAAACCCTGATGACATGCAGTTAATTGTTAACTTGGTCCCGTTGCACAACACCACAGCCCAAAGAGTGACCAAAAGGGCTTTGTAAACTGCATGGGCTCTGGGAACGGGAGGAGAGGAAGGCCCAAAGAAGAGATGAAAGGGGAGACGCAGGGAAGCCACTGTGAGAGTCACCTCAGGACACCACAGCCATCCCTCAGAACCCACAGCCTTCACCAGCACACACTGAGACAAGCTCACACGGACCCACTAAAGACAACTTACTTGGTGTAACAGACCTTTCCTGCCAGAATGAACCTGATGGTGAAATGCTGCCGAAAAGTCCAGCAAAGGCTGGTCCCTCAGTAAGCTTTTTATCACACACCACCCAGCAAGGAAGCCCAGGGCACTGGCTGTGCTGCAGGCTGGGGACTTGCAGCATCTGGCAGCTGAGCTGACTCCAGGCTGCAGTGGTCTTTTGGAGTCCCCAGGATCCAGGTTCCTTTTACCAACTACTTGTGACCTGGAGAACCTGAAGATTCTCCTGGCTCTTCATTTTGCTTCTCCCTTTCCCACATCTCTGTGTTGTCTGTACCTTACAGCAGCTGACTGACCACAAAACCCAAATATTCATTCTAAGGCAACTCCCAGCATCCGAGACAGCCAGAGGACTGTTCCCGAGGAGGATGGCTGCCACTAACTCATCCCCTGGCTGCTTGGAAAGCTGGAGGTGTAGGGATGGTGCTGCTCTAAGGCTGGAACTGAATTTCCTCTGTCATGCACACTCTTGGGGAGCAGCAGGTAAAAGGGGACGGTAGGGTGACCGCAAGGATTCTGCTGTCTCATTGTTCATGGAGTCAGAGATAACTCATAAGTCAGGAATGATACAATGAGTAATTGCTCAGGAACAACCTCCTCACCATCAATCGCAGAGGAAGGTTCAACGTCCAACTCATTGGTTAATTATTATTGTCTTGTCTGATTAAATCCACTTGTTTTTGTAAATAAAGCTACCCCTGGTGCTACGTCCTCCAAGCCAGAACCAATCCTCTGCTGCTGGGAGCAGCACTCTGATGCAAGAAATCTGTGAATGGAGCAGTGGTTCCCTCAGCCTGTCCCCATCCTGAGTGCTGATGTGATTCCTCTCTGTGGTCACTGGCACAGGGCTCCTTTGCCCTTGCTTGTACCCACCTGGAGCTGCCAAGGGCATCACTTGCTCGTGACACCTTCCCATGTAACACTCTGTCCCATTGCTCCTCTCGGTTTCCAGTGTGTCACAGCCCATCCTCACCCCCTCATCCTGAGCTGAGCTGTCCACAATGTTCAAAGCAAGCACACCCCCACTTTCTCTACCCTCACACCTGGGACATGCTCCTCCTAAAAACCCACAAAGCCACCTCACCATCCTTCAGCTCCTTCCATAAAGCTTCTTTCCATAATACCCAGAAAGCGTTCACTGGGACCAAGCTAATCCAAGTGGTAAGATCTCTTTGGCCAACAATACCACCCCATTCCCTGGGCTCCCCTGCCTTTACCCATCTGTCGTCCACCATCTTATAATCTAAGTTTTCAAATGCAGGCATTGCTTCATGCCCCTCTCACACAGGGCCTGGGCCAGCACAGAGGCTTCTGCAACGCGATCTACAAATTAGTCCAGTCCTCACTTGCTCATCTCTGTTTCAGAAGGGTTTGTTTCTCTGCCTCGTTATGTAAGTTCAAAAGCCCCCCCCCCCTTTTTTTTTTTAAACATTGCGCAAAAGGATAGGATGAAACTCTGTTTATGATGCTGGGGAAGCTGTATCAGCAGAATATTCACACTAACTTTGCTACCAGTATCTTAATCATCACCATGACTCATGAAATTTCATAACATAAGCTATGAACTCTTAAATCAGATATTCTGTACTATATGGACTATCACCACAAATCTAGTTATTTCTTCTTCTGAGTGTGGATCCCCCCTAGTCCCTGCGTGCCTGTCAGCGCTGAAGCTGGCTCTGACACCAGACCCAAGCAGCCATTCCCTTCCCAGCTCCTGCCTGGAGAACTTCCACCTATGTTCCTGACAAATATGGGAAAAGTAAGTTTGCCATTTCCCAAGTTTGTGCTCTCATTACAAAATGGTCACGGGATCCCGAGGGATGGGATGAAAATACCTGGAGCAAACAAGATGTAGTTGCTTGGAGAACCAAGGACATCCACCCTTCGCTGCCCCATATACCATGTAGTGGCAGAAACCTTGCAGCAAGCAAACTTTGGGACATCTTGGTTTTCGCATCAGTCTCTTAGCGTCGTGTTTTGGGAGACACCGATATCTCAGGTGGATCATGTACCCTTTGAGCTGAAGGCACAGTTAGTCCTGGTTATAGGTTTTCAATGATCCAATTCCGTTTCAGGTAACCAAAGGTGCTGCCATCTTGTCAAATATTACCTTTTCCTGTAGGTCCTCACCGGCTGTACGCTATGGCCAGGGTGGGCAGACAAATCTGAACCCTGTTTTTTGCTGGTCTACAATCTCAGGGCAGTTTCTTCAGCTTTTTAGAGAAGAGGAGGCAGCAAGAATACAGGTGGTTTATCTCTGGGTCTCTACTCTTTTAATGCGCCACTCTTGACACTGTTCAGATCTTTCACTTGGTATCTTGCAGGGTAACTGAAATGAGTCTAAGGCTTCAATTTTGACTAGGTAGCAATACCCCAACAGGCACATTGCCTCACACACGGCCTGGAGAACAAGCAGATGGTTTCTGCTTCATGTCAGGAAACGGACCTGGAAACTCTGTGAGAAAAGGTACCTTGTCCTCCCCATGGAATCTCACCATCTGCCCGTCCCACCTCAAGCCCTCACAGGCCTAGCACGTCTCACAACTAGCTCACCTCACCAGTCAGGCAGTCAGAAGCTCCTTTCCGTTAGAACTTAATCTGTTCACCATGTCTGTGTATCAATAAGCAGCTTACGTCTGCTTTTCTCTGCCTAGCAGCTGCTGCCTTTCTAATCCCCAGCCCCCCTCCTGGCTGACCACAGCAGGCCTTGCTTTCAGCCGTGGCCATGACGTGTCCTTCCCTGGCACTCTGGGTGGGATTGTTTTCTCCTTTGGTGCAGAAGGGGCCCACCACGCTACGCAACACAGCACAGCTTTACCTGTGAAATAAAAATAAATTTAAACAAAACCAAGCAAGAGGGGGGCAGCTGCAGTGTTTATTTGACAATCACATGCAGTGCTACAAAACTCAGTTCCCCTACTCGTTCAGCTCCCTTTCTCCCAAATACTGCCCAACAGCTTGTTGCCGTGACATCTGGGAATGAGTCCTTTTATTTAAAATGGCCAACGTAGGTTTCCAGGCCAGGGACTGGTCATTCAGGGGAAGCCAAGGGAAGAGATGCCAGTCCTCGTCACCTAGTTCACATCCTCTGCAGCCTGAGGACAAAAACAGTACCCATCTGTCCGTGGGGCAGGGAAGACCCCGAAGTCTCAGCGCTCATCCCAGCGTGGTGCCTTCTGCTACAGGATGTTCTTTGCGATGGCGTTCAGGGTCCTCACTTTGGCCACATCAGCCACCTTTATGGAGTATTCAGGGGCAGAGAAGGATGCTCCCATGGCAACGTTGGGGTTTCTGTCAGGAAAAGGACTGGTTACTACGTGCAGGTGATACAGATGAGTAAGACACACTAAGGAACTCGCTCTCTCCCCTGGTCTCAGCAGTGGCCAGAGAACGGGCTGGTGCCAGACAAAAGATGAGACAGTAATAGAATAATAATCCAAAGGCAAGAAACAACAGCACCAACAGAAACCCAGTGCAGACAAACGTAAGCCATTCCCCACTCATTCCTCAGAGGCACATCCCACTGGCCTCCTGAATCCTACACATTCCAGTATTAAAGGTCTAAGGCAACTAACTGCACCAGACCCTGCCTTCTGGAGTGCCACACGAGAGCACTCAGGAGCCCGAGGGCAATGGTAGCTGAAAAAATGCCCAAAAGATCCAGGTAGGCATGGAGCTCGTGCCCAGATGACGAGCACTGCTGGATTCAGACACTGCAGAATCCAGAGCCAGACATCATGATCCCAACCAGGAGAGTACAATCAGCACCCAGAAAGCTGTCTGAAATTGATGCCTATTCTACAAACTCATGTTCACATTAATCCAGCTTTTCCCCCGTACAGTTTTGCTAAAAAATAAAATTAAAGATCAGTTACCTAAACTTCATTGCCGAGTCCCGGGCTGAGCGCGCAGAGCAGTGGAACTCGGAGGCCGTGGAACCTTCCAGAATCCTCTGCAGGTTCCGCTCCGTGATGCCACCCCCTGGCGGGAAGAACCCCTGTGTCACATCCAGAGCAGATGGGGCCATCCCAGACCTGACATCACCCCCCGACCGACCCCACCAGGGCCAAGCACCATCCACTCAGAGGGGAAAAGACACCCCTTGGGAGCGGGGTGACCCGGGCACACAAAGAGATGGGAGAAGCCTTGCTGTCCCACAGACCTACAGCTGACCCCAAGGAGCTGCAGGGCTTGGCCATCCCGAGAAGAGAAGGCTCTGGGGAGACCTCATTGCAGCCTCCCAGTATCTGAAGGGACACTACAGGAGAGCTGGAGAGGGACTCTTTGTCAGGAAGTGTAGTGACAAGACAAGGGGTAATGGTTTTAAATTGGAAGAAAGGAGATTTAGATGAGATATTAGGAAGAAATTCTTTACTGTGAGGGTGGGGAGGCACTGAACAGGTTGCCCAGAGAAGCTGTGGCTGCCCCATCCCTGGAGGGGTTCAAGGCCAGGCTGGATGGGGCTTGGAGCAACCTGGTCTGGTGGGAGGTGTCCCTGCCCAGGGCAGGGGGTTGGAACTGGATGATCTTTAAGGTCCCTTCCAACCCAAACCATTCTGTGATTCTATGGTCCCCTGCCAGCTGCGTGGCCTTTACCCACCCCAAGGCAGCAGGTTCTCCTGCTGGTCACCTGGCTCAAAAAGCCACATCAGATAGTGCATCCCAGGGCAGGAAGCCAGGAAGCAGGGGGTGGGGACTATGGGACCTGTTATAGATGACAAATAAACATTACCTGGCACTACCACAATTCTGCCCTTTGCCTGAAAGAAGAAGAACATGTCAGTAACATTGCCCAGTACTACAGCCACACGTCCAGATGTGGGGTGACAAAGAAACCTCACATGCAGTGCCTTCAGGAAGGTCACGGCTGTCACCATGGCTTACAAGGCTTTTACTCTCACCCATCTTTTTTGCACTATTCATTCTTTACAAGGAAAAGCGTGAAAGACTCTGCAGTTACAGCTAGGACAACTTGTCACTGTTTCCTCCTACCTCAGGTACATCTGTTGCATTTTCCTAACAGGCACTGTGAGACCCCGGCAGGGACCTTGCTGTGCTGTTTATGTGGGCTAATTATAATTACATCAGCTGCTGGAACCAACTCTCACCGCCCTCCTGCCGGGCTGTGAGCAAGAACAACCCAACCAGATTTGCTGTTGGAGACTCTGAGGTCCAGCCCACGTGGACTTGGGAAAACAGATTAAAGCCAAACCAGACAAGAAGAGAAATCACTCCTGGGCAGGAGTTCCCTTACAGAAATTAGGGCTATTATAAAGGAGCTCCCTCCAGGCAATGCCCAGGAACAACCATGGTAACCAGGGGATCACCTACCTGTTCTGCAAGCCTCTTAATTAAGGACAATCCTTCCAGCGCGGAGCTGTCACAGCCACTCGTCAGCACGCGCTCAAACCCCAGAGAAATCAGCGTCTCCAATGCCACCAGAGGGTCGTGCACCATATCAAACGCTGAGAGAGCAACACAACAGCTCAGAAATCACTCAGCTCATCCTGCTCAAGCCCTGTCCCCTCCCAGCTCAGGAGATGACGATAGAAAGGATCCTTCTCACAGCTGGCCATCCCCACGGGGAGCCACAGCTCCTAACCATAATGTCCCCTCGCAGCAACAGCAGATCAGCTCCTCTGACACCTTCTCCCCACACAGCCCCCACGCCTGGACCCCTGGACCTTCCCCATCCTGGGGGAACAGCCACAGCCTGCTCTGGCACAGCACGCACAGTTTTCCCCCCTCCCAGGAAGGACCACAGCAGATTAAGCTCAGCTCCCTGCCAGCCCCACCCCAGGCTGGGACACTGCCAGGGGACTCACCTCGGTGAAACGTGACGGGCAGCGGACGGCACACTGCTGCAATTAGAAGATACATGGTCAGTCAGGGCTGGCACAGAGTTCCCTGTGCCAGAACCACAAAGGCACATGAGATAAAAGAGGGCAAAGGCTTCTCAGGCCATTGCTGGGGCGCTCAGAAGAATCCCAGTACTTGCTGGGAACAACGCAGCTGCTGCTCTTTGGCCAGGCTCTGTGGTGGGGAAGAGCTCTTTTGCCCTTTGTGGAAGCAACAAATCTTTTTCTTTTTTTTTTTAAATGAGTAACAAAGTCCCACATCTCATCTGGATTGTGCAGAACCCTCATTCCCACCACAGATCCCTTTCTCTGCAGGAAGGAAGCAGGGAATTGTCTCCCCTGCCTGGGAAAGGGACAGGACCAGCGCTCTTTGAAAGCAGGAGAGCAAATTTTTGTGATTTCTTTCACTACCTACAATTTCTGCTCTCAGACCACAGCAAATTTCCCCAGTGGTGCTCTATTTACTGGGCAAAGGGTTTTTTTTATTTCTATGAAAAGAAATCCAACTGCCTCCTGCCCTGGAGACAAATTGTTCCAGCAGACAAGATCACTGGTCTACTGGAGGCAAATCCCAGCGAGACCCCTCTCTGCTGCTGCACTCCCCACAGCACATTCACCTGTGGCACCAGGGAAGGGCAGAGCATCTTCAGCTTTGGCTGCAGCTCACAGAAAAGATGTCAGAGCAAATTCTCTTTCTCTATACTTGTTAGGAGCCTAGACTAACAATTTCCCACTGCAGCTTCAGTAGCCTTTTATATGTTTCCATCTCTCTTTCTCATTAACTTTTCTCACTGGGTGTGCTACAGGAAAAAAATAAAGACGGGTTGCCATCTACCCACAGGAGCAAAGTCCAGGAGAGACATACCCCAAAATCCCAGACATGTGCAGCAGGGACATAAGGAAAAGAACAAAAGGGCAAATAAAACAGAGAAAGGAGAGAATGCAACAGCTTCATACTCTGATGACCCCACAGCAGCTCACCTATGCCTCTCTCCTTCTTAGACCCTGCTTAGATCTGGCCTCAAACTGTGTGTGAACTGCTTGGGGCAGTGGCCTTTGGTCTCCAAAGCTTCTTACCTATTTAATGTGTCGCAGCCTGACAAAGATGGCAAGGCCTCAGACAAGAGGTGCAGCCCAAAGCACCCTGCAGTCCTCTCTACAGCCCCCGGCAGAGCAGCGATGACCCCGCTCACAGCCCAGGTACCGCACGGAGCTCAGCACAGCCATCCTGACTGCAGACACTCACCCAGCAGCGCTGTGCAGAGCTCCGTGTCGATGCGCCCGTCCTCAGTGAGGGCCCCGAACACCAGCCCGTCAGCCCCGTGCAGCTTGGCCAGGCGGATATCGGCCTTCATCACCTCCACCTCACGGTCTGAGTAGAGGAAATCTCCGCCCCGAGGTCGGATCATCACAAACACGGGGATCCTCACACACTGCTTCACCACCTGCAGGAGGCCTAGGGCAGGAGGGCAAGAGGCAGCTCAGCATCCAGCCACGGCAGCCCCAGCCACCGAGGGAGGCAACGCAGGACTGGGACCCAGGAACTTGGTTTTGGCAGCATTAGGCTAACACTTGGGCTCAAAGATCTTTCAAGTTCCTTTCTAACCTAGATGACTCTTAGGAGGAAAGGCTGAGAGAGCTGGGGCTCTTCAGCCTGGAGAAGAGAAGGCTGAGGGGAGACCTTCTTCATGCTGACAAGTCTCTAAAGGGGGGGTTGAAGGAGGATGGAGCCGGACTCTTTCCAGTGGTTCCCAGGGACAGGACGAGGGGCAACGGGCACAAGCTGGACCATGGGAAGTTCCACTCCAATGGGAGGAAGAACTTGTTTGGGGTGAGGGTGGCAGAGCCCTGGCAAAGGCTGCCCAGGGAGGGTGTGGAGTCCCCTTCTCTGGAGATCTTCAAGCCCTGCCTGGATGCTCCTGAGTGATGTGCTCTGGGCAGCCCTGCTTTGGCAGGGAGTTGGACTGGAGGGTCTCTAGAGGTCCCTTCTAACTGACATTTCCCTGATTCCATGGCCAGCAGGAGACTTACCGGAGGCTCTGCCGGGCCTCTGCCCCAGGCTCCTGCAAGGGCTCAGGCAGAAATCCCAGCAGTGTGGGGGGAGAGTGGCCGGGAGAGAAGCCAGGAGGACGGGAGCGGGCACGGGCGAAGGGCAGGAAGGCGCCCGGGAGGGTGCGCTGGGACGAACGATCCCCCCACACCCAGGGAGGGAGGGGAACCCGGCCCAGGGGAGGGGGAGGCCCCCGGCGCGGCTCACCCATGCTCGGGGTGGTCCCTCCTTCCACGAGGCCCGCGCACAGCTCGATCCGGCCGGCACCTACGGACAGACAAGTCACACCCGGGCCCAACGGGGCCCGCCCCACCGCCGCACACACACCTCCCCCCTCCGGGGAGACCCCCGGGCCTTACCTCCGCGCTCCGCGTTGACGGCGGACTCCACCGAGTCCACACACACCTCCATGAGGAAGCCATCCTCCATGCCTAGGACAGAGCGGCGCCCTCAGAGCCATGGCGGCCGCTACCGCCGCCGCGGCCCCGCCCCTCACTTCCGCTTC
>NW_015090781.1:1399317-1405597 GCF_001431845.1 Calidris pugnax
CCCCCGCCCCGCCGGGCCCCCTCCGCCTCCCCCCGCAGCTCTGCCTCCAGCGGCGGCTCCTCCAGCAGGCGGCCTCGCCCGCCGCCGTCCCGCCCGCTGTGGGGCGATGGCTCCTGGCCTGCAGCGGGGCCGTGGCCGGGGCCGTGGTACTGGGCGGCGTCACCAGGTGAGCGCGGCGGCCCGCCGCCCTCGCAGGGGCTCGGAGCCCAGGCCACCGTCCCCGCCGCCCTCCCGGTCCCCGCCACCGGTGCCCCGCCCGGGCTGTCCCCGCCACCCGCCCCGTCCTGATCGCGGCGGTGGGAGCCCCTCGAATGGCACCTCCCGGGCTGCGGGGTGACAGCGGGGGGTGGCGCCGGGAGTGCCGGGGGGACGCTGCCCGCCCTGCGCCGCTCTCAGGCGGGGACAACGCTCTCTCAGGCGTTTTTGGTGACTTTAGTTCTCTTGGTCACTCAGGGAGTCCCTCCTCTGTCCTCTTTCTAGTCGTGGTTTTTCGGGCTGTCCGGTGCAGCTCTCCCTTCGGTTGGGTGGGTTTGCAGACCCCCAGGGGAGCAGTTGTGCCCACTGGTGTCTCTGCCCCCAGGCTGACAGAATCGGGCCTTTCTATGGTTGACTGGCACCTGGTGAAAGAGATGAAACCTCCCCGGACGCAGCAGGAGTGGGAAGCCGAGTTCCAGAAGTACCAACAGTTCCCGGAGTTTAAAATGTGAGTGCGCAAAAACAGAAGGAGGGTGGGCTGAGCTGCTCCAAAAATCCTTGCGAGGATGGAAATATTTTCTAACGTCACTAGCAAGGCACATGGAGCCTGGCTGACGGTGGCTTCTTCACTGTCACTTCCCTCCCCTGAGGAAGGTGATCCCTTGTTGAGGGATTTATGGCGTAGAACTGCTTCCTCGCCTGAAACAGCCCTTTGTTTTACTCCTTTAACAGCCTGAATCACGACATGACGCTGACAGAGTTCAAGTTCATTTGGTACATGGAGTATTCGCACCGGATGTGGGGCCGTGTCGTGGGTCTGGCCTACATTCTCCCCGCCATCTACTTCTGGAGAAGGGGCTGGCTCAACCGCCCCATGAAGGGCTGCGTGCTCGCGCTCTGTGGGCTGGTCTGCTTCCAGGTGAGCGAGCTCTGTGCCACTGGGATTAGCAGCAGCATCTCCCGGGAATGTCTTCTGATCAGCTGTAGTTAAGAGTGGGATTCATGGATGCTTGGAGGGGTGTCAGTGCTGGCAGCTGGTTGAAGATGGAGGAAACAAATCACTTTGCACCTAATGTTTATCTGGTCATCATAGAATTGCCCAGGCTGGAAGGGACCTCCAAAGGTCATCTAGTCCCACCCCCCCGCAGTCAGCAGGGACACCCCCAACTAGACCAGGTTGCCCAGGGCCTCGTCGAGCCTCTCCTTGAATATCTCCAGGGATGGGGCCTCAACCACCTCCCTGGGCAACCTGTTCCAGTGCTCCACCACCCTCACAGTGAAGAACCCTCTCCTCATCTCCAGTCTAAATCTGTTCCCCTCCAGCTTGAAGCCATTGCCCCTCGTCCTGTCACTGCAGGCCTTTCTAAACAGGCTCTCCCCAGCCTTCCTGTAGGCTCCTTTCAGGTACTGGAAGGCTGCTATTAGGTCTCCCCGGAGCCTCCTCTTCTCCAGGCTGAACAACCCCAGCTCCCTCAGCCTGTCCTCGTAGCAGAGGTGCTCCATCCCCCGATCATCCTCGTGGCCCTCCTCTGGACCCTCTCCATCAGGTCCATGTCCTTTTTATATTGAGGGCTCCAGACCTGCACACAATACTCCAGGTGAGGTCTCACCAGAGCAGAGTAAAGTGGCAGTCTTAGCGGTCCCTGCTGCCCTCTCTGGTTCTAGCCCCTCTGTTTCCCCAGGGGCTGCTGGGATGGTACATGGTGAAGAGCGGGCTGGAAGAGAAGCCAGACTCCTACGACATTCCTCGGGTCAGTCAGTACCGCCTGGCAGCACACCTGGGCTCAGCACTGGTTCTGTTCTCTGCCAGCCTGTGGACGGGGCTGTCTTTGCTGCTTCCGCCACACAAGGTATGAAGTGGTGTGTCACGAGTCGGGTGGGCTCAGAGGGCTGAGGGTGTGATGTGGAGGGTGAGGAAAGGCTGTGAAGGGTGACAGTGCTTCCGTTTTAGTCTCTGTTCCTGGCTCTGATCTGATGATGTGTTACAAAATACCCTTCCTGTAACCTTCTCGGTTATGGGACCTTTTTTTGACTTGTGCTGTTCTGCTCAAACATGATTAGCCTCAGCTTTCTCACAAGCTCAGGCAGGGCTGTGCCTTCGCCAGGATAAATGATTTGTGCCAGTATCTGTCCAGTGGCCACTTCAGTGTCTGCACAGGGTTGGATTTGATTAGTTGTGGTTTTGAGGAACCACTGAAGTGTGACTGTGTGGCGTGGTGGTCTCTAGACTCCCCCTGTAAAAAACACAAGCCAGGCCCTTGGCCCGTGTGTGTGGTGAAGGCTTCTCTTACCTGCTGCAAATAGTGCTTTGCCTTGATCTTTTTTAATTTATTTTATTTTTTTTTATTTTACAGTTACCTGAGACCCATCAGCTCATTTGCTTGAGACATTTTGCTCATGGCACTACAGCTCTCATTTTTCTTACTGCTCTTTCAGGTAAGAGTGTTTCTTACTGTTGTCCCATCTGCAGCTCATTCCTTTCTGCCTTGTTTTTCCCGTGTTCTGGCAGGGACTGTGTGCAACCCCATCACATTCTCCTTGAAAACTTCATTGCTGTCAGGAAGCTGACAGTCAAGAACTTCCCTTACTAGTCTTTCTCGAGCAGGTGGAGATGTGCTTCCCAGCCTGCCCATCGCTGTCTCTGAATATACTTCTGAAAGGAATTCAGGATCAAGCTGAGCTCCTGAGTCGGAGCGGTGCAACCCGGAGTCTCACCTCTGCCACCTCTAGCAGTCTCATTCTCTGCTCTGGAATTGCAGGTGCCTTTGTGGCAGGACTGGATGCTGGCCTTGTGTACAATTCCTTCCCCAAAATGGGGGAGCGCTGGATCCCAGATGATCTCCTTGCCTTCTCCCCCATGCTGAGAAATATCTTTGAGAATCCTACAACTGTGCAGTTTGATCACAGGATCTTGGTAAGTGCCGTCTTCCTGCTGTGTCCGTGCTGCTTCTCAGTTGCCCCCTGCAGCCACGCCGTCCTCTTTGTGCTGGGGCTCTGTCAGCTTGAGTGATACCCAGGGTGTCTGAAGGTCCTGAGAGCGTGTTACTGTTTTGCTTCTGCAGAAAGAGGAAGTTTAGGGCTCTTATCTATTTTCAACGCAGTCTCCTTCCTTAAGGATGTCTTCCTCCTGCTTGAGTTACAGACTTCTGTTTCTGTGAATCTTTTTTTTTTTCCTAACATGAGCTGCAGACCAGGGTAGCCCTCGCTACTGAAATGTCTGGGAAAGTTGTGTGAAATAAAACTTGGAAATCATGGAATCATAGAATTGTCTGGGTTGGAAGGGACCTTTCAGATCATCCAGTCCAACCATCAACCCAACTCTGATAAAACCCATCACTAACCCATGGCTCTAAGCACTATGGCAACCCGGCTTTGAAATCCCTCCAGGGATGGGGCCTCAACCCCTTCCCTGGGCAGCCCATTCCAAGGCTTAAGTACCTTTTCTGTGGAAAAATTCTTCCTAATTTCCAGTCTGAACCAGGTGCAACCTGAGGCCATTTCCTCTTGTCCCATGGCCTGTGACTTGGGAGCAGAGACCGACCCCCCCTGGCTACACCCTCCTTTCAGGGAGTTGGAGAGAGCCAGAAGGTCTCCCCTCAGCCTCCTTTTCTCCAGGCTGAACCCCCCCAGCTCCCTCAGCCTCTCCTCATCAGACTTCTTCTCCAGACCCCTCCCCAGCTCCGTTGCCCTTCTCTGGAGCTTCTCCAGCCCCTCAATGTCTGTTTTTTGTGGTGAGGGGCCCAAAACTGGACCCAGCCCTCGAGGTGGGGCCTCACCAGTGCCCAGGACAGGGGGACCATCACCTCCTGAGTCCTCCTCCCCGCGCTGTTCCTGACCCAGGCCAGGATGCTGGTGGCCTTCTTGGCCACCTGGGCACACTGCTGGCTCCTGTTCACCAACACCCCCAGGTCCTTTTCTGCCAGGCAGCTCCAGCCCCTCTGCCCCCAGCCTGGAGCTGCAGGGGGTTGGTGTGACCCAAAGGCAGGACCCGATATTGAATGCTGCCTCTAGCTCTGCTGAACTTGCTTTACACCAGTAGCACCCTGTGAAGATGGCCAGTTAGAGCAATCCAGGTATCAAACCCCACTGCTGGCCCTGCCAGGGACTAAACCATCACTAAGGCTAAAAAGAAAGATGAAGTGACTTCAAAGAGTGTTCCCGTGGGGTGACCTGCACAGCCAGATTGTGCTTGTGAACCGCAGCTGAGGGGTGAAAATGGGATCAGTTTTCCAGATGGCAGCTTCCACCTTTAGTTGTCAAGGTGACAGATGGGGAGAGGGCAAAAATAATCCCTAATGATGTGAAGAAATGAGGAAAAGCTACTGAAAAGTAAAGCATTAATTGGGAGAAAAATGGGACTCTAGTTAAATTTCAGGGTTGTTAACTTGTGGGCACAAGAGCTCTGGGATTTGGGCATGGCCATTAACGTGTTTCTGCAGTTAAAGAATTTCTGTTCCTGCGTGGGAGGTGCAGCCAAAGGCCGCTGCACCCATTTCCTTTGAAGTTTTCCTGAAGGTTGGCTGTTTCCCTTCCCCTCCGCAGGGCATCTCCTCGTTCACGGCCGTGGCAGCGCTGTTCCTCTTCTCCCGGAGGATCCCGCTCCCTCGCAGGACCAGGATGGCAGTGACTTCCTTACTGGCTGTGGCTTGCATGCAGGTGCTGGCAGTTTTGGTTTGGTTTGATGTTTTTCTCTCTTTCCCTCCCTTTGGTCCTTTGTAGCACGTGGCTACAGAGCTGCCTCCCAGAGCCTGCGGCCGGGCGCTGGAGCTGCTCGCCCCCGGGGCCTCACCCAAGGGCATCGCCTGCTCTGAACGTGAGGGTGGGAAGCCTGGCCGGTGGCCGTGGGGCTCTCCGGGCACCGGGGACCCGTGTCGGTGCCGCAGCCGCTGGCTGACTGGAAGGTCCCAAAGAGTGGTGCTCAATGGATGTACGTCCAGCTGGCGGCCGGTCACTAGTGGTGTGCCTCAGGGCTCAGTGTTGGGACCATTTCTGTTTAACGTCTTTATTGATGATCTCGATAAGGACATAAGGTGTAACATCAGCAAGTTTGCAGATGACACCAAGTTAAGCAGGAGTGTTGACTCCCAGGAGGAGAGGGAAGCTTTGCCAGAGGATCTAGATAGATTGGATCACTGGGCCAATGCCAATGGAATGAGTTTCAACAAGGGCAAGTGCCAGGTCCTGCACTTGAGCCACAACAACCCCCTGCAGCGCTACAGGCTGGGGGAAGTGTGGCTGGAGCTGCCTGGAGGAAAGAGACCTGGGGGTTCTAGTTGACAAACGGCTGAATATGAGCCGGCGTGTGCCCAGGGGGGCAAGAAAGCCAATGGCATCCTGGCTTGTATCAAAAATAGTGTGACCAGCAGAAGTAGGGAGGTGATTGTGCCCCTGTACTCAGCACTGGGGAGGCCATGGTCTCTTCTCACAGGTAATTAGTGACAGAACAAGAGGGAATGTCTTCAAGGTCCAACATGGGAGGTTTAGACTGAACATTAGGAAAGAATTTTTCACCGAAAGAGTGGTCGGGCATTGGAACAGGCTGCCCCGGGAGGGGGTGGAGTCCCCATCCCTGGCTGTGTTTAAGGGCCGTTTAGATGCAGTGCTGAGGGACATGGTGTAGGGGAGGACTGTGTAGAGTAGGGGAGATGGTTGGACTCGATGATCCCAAGGGTCTCTTCCCACCTAGACCATTCTATGATTCTGCCCCTTCTCCCCCCGGCAGGTGGCTCTGGGTGTCAGCACCCTGCTGCTCTACGTCCCCACGCCGCTGGCCGCCACGCACCAGTCGGGCTCCCTGGCGCTGCTCAGCACGGCGCTGTGGCTCATGAGCGAGCTCCGGAGGGTCCCCAAGTAACCGGCCGGAGAGGAAGAGCCCTCCCGGGGAAGGTGGGCGCGGCGGCGGCAGAGACACCCCCCCCATCCCGGGGGCTGCGGGGATGCTCCGTGCCCAGGGAGGAGGCGGCGGCGGGTTTGAGCGCGAACTTTGTAATATAAAGGAGTTTTTACGGCGCGGCTGGTGTCTGGCTGGGTGCCTCCTCCGCCGAGCGAGGTGAGGGGGGGCGGAGGGGGGGCTCTAGCGGCGGGG
>NW_015090781.1:1405650-1413371 GCF_001431845.1 Calidris pugnax
GGGGGGCGGCATCCGGTGCGGCGGCGGCGGCGGCGGGGGGTGAGTGGGTGCAGGGCAGCCATGACGGCGCACAGCTTCGCGCTGCCCATCGTCCTCTTCTCCGCCTTCTGGGGCCTGGTGGGGGTCGCCGCCCCCTGGTTCGTGCCCAAGGGGCCCAACCGCGGGTGAGTGAGGGGCTCGGAGTGATACCGGGGGCGGGGGGGGCGGAGCGTGGCGGGACCGGGCCTCGCCGTCCTGACGCCGGTGTCTCCGCAGGGTGATCATCACGATGCTGGTCACCACCGCCGTGTGCTGCTACCTCTTGTGAGTACCGCGAACCGGGCCCTGAGACCCCCTCCGTGGCTTCACCGGTCCCGGTGGCTGCCGCCCGGCCTCCTGCCGGCGGATGAACGGGCAGCCCCGGGGCTCCGGCCCGTCTCCTTCCCGGGAGCAGCAGCATCCCGGGATCGTGGTGCCTGCCCGCCGGGGGCTGACGGTGGGTCGGGTCCCTTTGCAGCTGGCTCATCGCCATCCTGGCCCAGGCCAACCCCCTCTTCGGGCCGCAGCTGAAGAACGAGACCATCTGGTATGTGCGGTTCCTCTGGGAGTGAGCAGCCCCCGGAGCCTGAGGAGAGACCCCCCCGACCCGTCACCGTGAGTGGGCAGGGGGCTGGGGGGGCACGCGTGGCCCCACTGGGCTGCCTGCGTCTGGCTGGGGAGGGGGCTGCAGCCTGGGTCGTGTTGGGGGGGAGACGCGTTGGCTTCTGTGCCCTGTGGCAGGGCTGAGATTTCACTGAATTTTTTCACTGAATTTCACCGAATTTTAGAGTTGGAAGGGACCATAGAGATCATCTAGTCCAACTCCCCTGCTGAAGCAGGATTGCCTAGAGCTAGAGCATGTTACTCAGGAGCATCCAGGCGGGTCTTGAAAATCTCCAAGGAAGGGGACTCCACACCCTCCCTGGGCAGCCTGTTCCAGGGCTCTGCCACCCTCACCGTGAAGAAGTTTCTCCTCATATTTGAGTGGAACCTCTTATGTTCCAACTTGTGCCCGTTGCCCCTCGTCCTCTCACTGGGAACCACTGAAAAGAGTCTGGCTCCCTCCTCCTTCAACCCTCCCTTGAGATCCTTGTAGGCATTGAGAAGGTCCTGAGGTGGAGCTGCTGCCCCTGCGCTGGGCCTGAGCAAACCAGGTGTTCCCCTGGAGCCTGTGGTTCCCTGGACTTGTCGGGGCTCCCTTATGGGTGCAGTTTGGCGCTGATTTCTCTTTTCTCTGTCCCCCAGCTCCTGCTGCTGTTCCAGCCTCTAACCCTCCCGTACCAGGCAGCCCCCAGAGGTGCTGGGACAGAGGCTGGCCCCGCTGCCCCAGCACACCCCGAGCACTGCAACCTGGAGCCGTGATGGCCGGGCCCCCGAGCACGGCAGGCAGTAGCCCTGCCTGGGACGAGGGTCTGGTAATCCCAGCCCTAGGAGCAGCCATGCTGCCAGGGGGACATCCCCTCAGCTGGCCAGGGGCTGCAGTCGCTGGCAGTGAGCACTGTCCTGAGAGAGATCTGTGTGTAGTGCCAGCGGGTCCTGTCCCTGCAGTGCTCCCCCTGCTCCCTCCCGTGCACTTGAGCCCCAGCCCCCCCGAGCAAAACCTCTGCTTGTAGCCCAAGCTGCCCAACTAATTACTGAGTCCCTGGTCATTTCGGGCACTGGCTGTTCCTCTGCATGAGAAGGCAGGAGCCCCTGGCATCCTCAGCCCCCTGCGGTGAGGGTGGTCCTTGCTGAGACAGATTCTGGCTGTGAATGTGAGAAGGGAGGGCTGACCCTGGAAGGAGCACACAGCCCCACCGTGGGTGTGATGAGGGGGGTGCTGGGGTACAGGGCAGGGGGTTCTGCCACTTGGCAGCCTGCTGGAGGGGGCTGAAGTGGTGCTGTGTCTCCCACCTCAGCAGTGAGGGTGCTGCAGTCGTGTCTGTACCACTCCTATCCCTGTCCATGTTCTGAGAAGAACTGAGTAGGGCATTGTGTTTTAGGTTTCCCCGTATTTATCAGATAATTTATTTGTATTTATTTATTTGTCTGTGTTTGTTGAATTTGTGTGGTGGAAATAAATCCTTTTTCTAGTAAGTGATGCTGGAGGCAGAGTCACTTGCTGCTGTGAGGCTGAGGAACAGTCTTGGCTTAATTTGGACTTCTTCCCTTTCCCCTAAGCCTGCTGTTGCACCATGAGAACAAGGCTGGGCTCCTCAGCTGTTGAGCAGGAGGGTGGCAGCACACTGGTGCATGGAAAGTTTTATCCTTGGTGCCACCTGCGCGCTCATCCTGTGGGACCGGGGTCATGGGCAGGGACCAGCACCTGCTGGAGGGAGAACTGGGGTCCTGTCCAGCCTCCAGTGGCAGCTGTGCTGGGGCCACGGCCACGCAGGAGCTGGAGAAGCTTAGTGGCCTCTTTCCAAGGTTGGGGTGGGGAATTAGGTAAAAAGCAGGGAGCAACCTCTTCCAGGGGCTCTGGGTGGGCAGGCTGGACTTCATTGTCTTAGGAGGAGAGCAGCAGAGGATGCTGTCTCTAAAGATCACAACAGTTCAGTTTGGATTAGAGCTCCCCTCACCACTGCCAGCTCTGGAGGTGGGCTCAGCTGTCCTTGTTTGCTGGACGTGTGTACCCAAGCTCACCAGTGCTGTGTCTGTGAGCACCTTTAGCTGGGAGCAGTCACAGAATCCCAGAATGACATGGGGTTGGAAGGGACCTCTGGAGATCATCTCCTCCAACCCCCTGCCAGAGCAGGGCCACCCAGAGCAGGTCCCACAGGAACGTGTCCAGGTTTGAATGTCTCCAGAGAAGGAGACTCCACCACCTCCCTGGGCAGCCTCTGCCAGGGCTCTGCCGCCCCCAAAGGAAATAAGTTCCCCCTCATGTTTAGGTGGAACTTCTTATATTCAAGTTTGTGCCTGTTCCCTCTTGTCCTGTCCCTGGGCACCACTGAAAAAAGCCTGGCCCCATCCTCCTGACACCCACCCTTCAAGTATTTATAGGCATTGATCAGATCCCCCCTCAGCCTTCTCTTCTCCAGACTAAAAAGCCCCAAGTCCCTCAGCCTTTCCTCATCAGAGGGATGCTCCAGGCCCCTCATCACCTCTGTAGCCTCTGCTGTCCCCTCTCCAGCAGTTCCCTGTCCTTCTGGAACTGGGGAGCCCAGAACTGGTCCCAGTGCTCCAGCTGGGGCCTCCCCAGGGCAGAGCAGAGGGGCAGGATGACCTCCCTCCACCTGCTGCTCACACGCTTCCTGGTGCACCCCAGGAATCACAGAGAACATCTGCTGGTAAGAAAGCAACTCCATCGTCCCACCGTGGTGGCACGAAGCAGAGCTGTGCAGTTGGGTCACGCTGCCAGCCCAGAGCTGTCACTGCTGGGGAGGCGTTTGGTAGAAAACCAGAGCAGGGCTGGGTGGCTCGAGGGGTTGGTTTGTTTATTGCTACAGTGCACCCCAGGAATCACAGAGAACATCTGCTGGTAAGAAAGCAACTCCATCGTCCCACCGTGGTGGCACGAAGCAGAGCTGTGCAGTTGGGTCACGCTGCCAGCCCAGAGCTGTCACTGCTGGGGAGGCGTTTGGTAGAAAACCAGAGCAGGGCTGGGTGGCTCGAGGGGTTGGTTTGTTTATACCCCCAGGAACGGCAACAGCCAAGTTCAAGTAAAAAGTGACAAACTCCGTTGTGTCACCAGGGGCTCCAGCCCCGGGGAGGAAGGCTCATACCTGTGCGCAGAGCCACAGCCCAGGGCTGCCCCGGGACAGGGAGCTGGGCTGGAGTGAGGTGGTGTCCCCATGGGCAGGTCCAGCCTGCGCTCCTGGGGAAGAGAACCACTGGTCCTGGCACTAGTGCCTGATTAACCCCTGGGACATCACAGGGCAGCTGTGCCCAGGAGGGAATGTATGTAAGGAAATGCAGCCCACTTTGGTGGTGCTTTAGGTACCAGTCCCTGAGCCCGGGGAGGATTGTCCTGGGATGGGAAGACACGGCAAAGAGCAG
Source organism: Calidris pugnax (assembly GCF_001431845.1). Taxonomy (NCBI): domain Eukaryota; kingdom Metazoa; phylum Chordata; class Aves; order Charadriiformes; family Scolopacidae; genus Calidris; species Calidris pugnax. Next base: position 1,409,647 of record NW_015090781.1, read on the forward strand.
GACACCTTGGAAGGAATGCTCTGAGAGGGGCTGGGCTGGGCAGAGCTGCCCAGTCACACTTGTGGCTCACCTGGTTCCTGCAGGAACTTTGCTGGTGACTGCTCTTCTCCAGCCTGTGGGTTTGTAAGGGACTGCAGAAAGGCCACCTCAGGTGGTGACCTAGTGCACCTCACCAGCCTGCTCTGCAAACTGGTGGCTGAGTCATGGGGTGGCCTGGTGCTTCAGGCCACAGCCCTGGGTTGGCCACCTTGGCAATAGCATTCTGCTTATCTGAGGGACCTGCCAGGGCTGCAGCCTTGAGCCCGCTGGCAGCAGAGGACTTTGCTCTGCACCATGTGGCGAGGCGAAGGCCAGAGGCCAAGGAATGTAAAGATTAGGAGCGGGGTGAGGTGGAGAGGAAAGCTCTGGTGGCTGTAGCTGCCTCAGCCCACAGATTCTGGTTCCGACGTGCAGACGATGGAGTGCGGGGTTGAGATGGTCTTCAAGAAAGAGTCCAAGCCCTGGGGGCCCAGGCTGTCAGCCAGTCCTGGTTCTGCTGGTGCATTGGGGTGGCGGGTACCACGGTTGTCACGGCCCGTGTCCCTGCCCTGGTGGCACCACCACCTTGTCCAGCCAGAGCAGGGGGAGCTGAGCCGGGCGCAGCTGCCGGCGGTGGATGCGGCGCAGCCGCAGGAGGTAGAGGACTATGGCCAGAGCTACCACCAGGATGCAGGCGAAGAAGAGATAGTGGTTGTAGACAAAAGAGAGGCGCAGCCAGGAGCCGTGTGCTTGCCGGATGCCCTCCTGCCGGAGATCCCTGCGGAGAGGAGTCGGGGTTGGAGGGAGGTGCCGTGGGATGCTCCTGTCCCCAGGAGCCCTCACCCGTGGCAGTGACTCCTGCTCTTCCCCAAACACCCTCCCCTGAGCGACACTGTTGGGGCCAACGGTACCTGAGTGGCAGAAACCGTGTCTTGTAGAGGATGGCCCCCAGCGTCCACTGCACCTCCCGGTCGTACACCAGCTGGGCCGTGCGCAGGCTGGGATACTCCGGGGGGAAGCGGAAGCCCTGGTGAAGGACTTGGTACATCCAGGCTGATTTGAAGCACTGATACCTGCGGGAACAGCACACGGGAGCATCAACCCGATGCACGGTCCCTCACCCCGGCAAAAGCCCCCCCCCAGGAGGTGCAGCCATGGCACCCCCCGGCAGAGCCGCTCACTTCAGACGGTGCAGGTCAGCGTGTGCCGAGTAGAGGCCGCCGCGGAAGCGCTGGGTCAGCACCTCCCAGCGCTGGCTGCAGTACTCCTGGGGAACGGAGACGCGGGGGCTCAGAGCCAAGAAACGGCCCTTGCTCCCCCCAGCCCCAGCACGGCCAGTCCCCGGGCTCGGGGCCAGGGCAGCACCCACCTGGGCGGCGGAGGTGAAGGTGGGGGCACTGTAGCGGCCCCCCAGGCGCAGCACGTCCTCCGTGCAGTAGAAAAACTCCGAGAAGCCGTAAAACTCGCTGTTGCTGAAGTCGATGGGGGCTTTGTAGGCCCCCAGCAGGGAGGGCTGGCTGCTGTTGGACCCGGCCAGGAGGGGCTGCAGCTGCTCTGCGCAGGCCGGCCAGTCCCCTCGCCCCCGCACGTACAGCGTCTGGCCGCCCCTGGCCACCGTGTCCTCCAGCCCCACGGGCAGGCAGGGGTCCAGGAAGGGTGTCTTGGGGCTCAGCCCTGTCCGCTGCCTGTGCAAGCTGGAAAACAGGCCAGGAAGGAAAGGCGATGGCATGGGGGTTCTTCTCCCACCCCCAAAAGCCCGGCCTAGCGCTGCCCTGCATCTGGGTGTCCCCTGCGTCAGACCAGGCTGTCCCCCTTGTACCCCACGGTGCTGAGCCCACCCCGCCACCTCCTGCTGAAGCCAGTCTGGAGAGATCTGTCAGGGTGACCCGCAGCCATGCGCCCCGAGCCCCCGCAGGGCGCGATAAGGCAGAGCCAGCCCACCCAGCTTGTGGGGATCCGCATCCCTGCACAGCCCCCGGGGAGCCAGAGGCAGGGTTTGCTCCTGGCACAGGAGTACCTGGGCACCACCGAGCCCCTCCGCCTCTGGCGACAGCTCCGTGTAGCGCTCTGGGAAGGGAAGGAGAGACAGGAGACAGAGAGCTTGAGGCGGGAATGCAGTGGAAGGATGTGCTGAGTGAATCGGTGCTGGAGATGGAGGGAAAGTCAAAGCAAGAAAAGCCAAAAGTCATCAGAGGGGCCTCCCTACAGCCTGCCGTGAGGGAAGGAGGAGGAAGGCAGGGAGCTGTGGCACTGATAACACTTGCCAGGCTTGCAGGAGGGCAGTGCCCGTGGACTGTGTGCCAACCCTGGCGTCTACTGCTGCCAGCGTGGCTGCAGGAGCCGTTATGACCACAGGTGGCTCTTGGGGCAAACTTAATGGGGAGAAGGTGGCATGAAAGACCCAGCACCCCGTTCCGTGATGCCCCAGCAGGGGCACGGCCCGGCGAGGCAGCAGTACCGGTTGTGCACATGGGTCTGGTTCAGCACAAGATCCTCGTAGCGCTGCCGGGCAAAATTGCCCCCAAAGCCCAGAAAAGTGTTGACGTAGACGCGGTACATGTGGCCAGTGTGCTGCACGTCACAGCCCAGGTTGAATTCTGCCAGCAAGTTCTTAGCAGCCTCCTCCTGGGGATGCAGAGGGGTCCGCAATCAGCAGCTCCCCAGAGAAGTCAGGGGCTGCTCTGGGGGCCGACCGGCCAGATACACACCTGCTGGGGGGAGGAGAAGGCTCCAGCGTCGGGTACCTCGTAGGCGATTTGCAGGGAGGCGCCCCCCATGTCTAGGATCCCAACTGTTCGTTTCCGAACCAGGGACTCCCTCTGGTCCCCCAGCGCCACGGTGACCACCGCGTCCTCCTCTGCAACCCACAGCAGTGTGTCGGTGAGGGGCAGGGCCCGGGGCAGCATCTCCTCCCTTCCACTGCTACCCCCAGAGCAGCTTCATGGGGCTCCTCGACCCCCGCAAGCAGCCCCCAGGGACCACCTGCAGGGCATCGGGTCCTGGCACTTGGGCCTGGCTGCCCCCCCAGCTTTGTAGGTTCCCCCAGAGCATCCACTGCTGGAAGCCACTACAGAAACACTATTACAAACCCTCTCTCCCTGGTTCTTCTCCCAAAATGCTCCCCTGGGATGTACCCCTCACACAGAGATTTGTTCCTGGGACTGGGGCAGGTGCCCCTCCAGGTCCCAGGTGCAGGAGAGTCTCACACACGTGGCACTGCCTGGCCAGAGGGGCAGATGGAGCCCGCTCCAGAGCTTGCTCCTAGTCCCAGTGCCGGGGCTGGCTCCAGCAGGGCTCTGCCCACACCCTCCGACCTGCCGTGCGAGCGCTCGGACTCACCATCCTCGTGATCAAACCGGCCCAGGACAAAGTTGATGCCGATCCAAGCGTAGACACCTGCACGAGACAGAGAGAGTCACCACAGCGACAGGCTAAAGGGAGCCCAGCAGTGCCCCGCGGCACCTCCTACCTTCCTGCTTCCCAGAGATCACTTCTGCGTGGGATTTGGAGAAGAGGAAATCAAACTCCAGGGGCACGTTTCTCACCAAGTCCTCCAGGATTGCAGCTTGCTGCCTGTGGGAGAGGGACCCACGCTGGGGCTCCTTCCCCAGGGACGCTCCTTTGCGGGAGCGCAAAAGAGAAGCAGAAACCCCACTGCGATACACCCCCCGAGCCCCACTGCCATACACCCCCTGTCCTGCCCCCCC
>NW_015090781.1:1413641-1414075 GCF_001431845.1 Calidris pugnax
CATACCCCCCCTGTCCTCCCCCCCCTGAGCCCCACTGTGATACCCCCCCCAGCCTGCCCCCTGACCCCACTGCTGTGCCGACCCTGGGGACGAGAAACCACCCCTGTGTATTTAAGACCAGTAAGAAGCATCTCTTTTCGTGCTGGGAAGTGCTCCTTCCGCAGCCCTCGCTCCCTGCTTCTTTCTCCGATCCCCCTTGGGATTCCCCGTTCTCCCGGGAGGCTCTCGCCGAGGTCGCTGCCGTCCCTCTTCCGTCCCCGTGCCCCCGGGGCGCTCACCTCTCGGGCAGCAGCCGCATGCCCGCCGTGCACAGGATGTAGAGCGGGGTTTCCTTGTGCTTCCGAGCCGGGACGTGGGCCGCCGCGAAGCGGAGCAGCGGGCGCAGGTAGGGCGTAGCTTGCTCCGGGGCTGCCGCCGCCGCCGTGGAGATGCCT
>NW_015090781.1:1414085-1415131 GCF_001431845.1 Calidris pugnax
CTGCCCCCCAAGCCCCACTGCCATACACCTCCTGTTCTGCCCCCCGAGCCCCACTGCTGTGCCGACCCTGGGGACGAGAAACCACCCCTGTGTATTTAAGACCAGTAAGAAGCATCTCCTTCCGTGCTGGGAAGTGCTCCTTCCGCAGCCCTCGCTCCCTGCTTCTTTCTCCGATCCCCCTTGGGATTCCCCGTTCTCCCGGGAGGCTCTCGCCGAGGGCGCTGCCGTCCCTCTTCCGTCCCCGTGCCCCCGGGGCGCTCACCTCTCGGGCAGCAGCCGCATGCCCGCCGTGCACAGGATGTAGAGCGGGGTTTCCTTGTGCTTCCGAGCCGGGACGTGGGCCGCCGCGAAGCGGAGCAGCGGGCGCAGGTAGGGCGTAGCTTGCTCCGGGGCTGCCGCCGCCGCCGTGGAGATGCCTGTCCCGGGGACAGGGGGCTGTGAACCGGCCCCGCCACCGGCCGGAGCCCTCCCGCGGGGACGGGGACAGGGAAGGGGCGGCACCGACCTGGTTTAATTTTCTTGACGACGGGGCGGCTGCTCCGGTCCCTCATCTGCTTGATGTCCAGCAGGTCGTGGGGGTTCCCGTTGTGCGGGGGCCAGAAGTAGACGAAGACCCGGGAGCCGCTGCTGCCGCAGTCGATGACCACCCCGTAACTGAGGGCCGGGTCCTCGGTGTCGGTGGCCGTCAGATCCTCCACCCGCGCCAGGTACCTGGGGTCCGGGGACGGGGGGTGTCAGGCGGCCTCAGCGCCCGCGGGTGACGGCCGTCCCCGGTTCCCCAGCAGCCCCCGCTCACCTCTCGTCGCGCCGGGCGGTGCGGGGCGGCGCGGCCCAGCGGCGGGGCACGGCGGCCGCCAGCAGCAGCAGCAGCCCCAGGGCGAGCGCCAGCCCCAGCACCGCCGGGCGCTGCCTCGGCCCCGGGAACGGGCAGAGTCCGGCCGAGCGCCACGACGGGCAGGAGGCACCGATCCTGTGGGCAGAGACCACGGCTCAGCACCGGGACCGGCCCGGCCCGGCCCCGCTCCCCCGGCCCGGCCCCGCTCACC
>NW_015090781.1:1416353-1431556 GCF_001431845.1 Calidris pugnax
TGGGGGGGGGGGTTGCCCGTGCCCCGGCCCGCGGGGGGGTTAACGGGCCGCCCGGGGGGGCCTTGTGTTGCAGACGCGGATGCAGAGCCTGCGGCCGGAGCCCGCCGCCCGGTACCGGAACGTGCTGGAGGCCCTGTGGCGCATCGCCCGCACCGAGGGCGTCTGGCGGCCCATGCGGGGCCTGAACATCACCGCCACCGGCGCCGGCCCGGCCCACGCCCTCTACTTCGCCTGCTACGAAAAGTTAAAAAAGACGCTGAGTGACGTTATCCAGGCAGGGGGCAATAGCCATGTGGCCAACGGTACTGCCCCCCGCCGAGCCCCGGGGCCGCCGCACCGGGGAGGGGAGCGGGGTGGGGAGGGCCGGCCCGGTCCCGCGGGGTGGCGGGTCCTTGGGGTGTCCCCACCCCCGTGCTCCCTCCGGCCCCCGTCCCGCCGGAGCCGCCGCCGGTACCGGGCGTGAAGCAGGTCGGTGACCCCGGCTGGGAGGGGTGCCGGTGCACGGGAGCTGCCCGCGGAGGAGCCGGGACACCCACCCGTGGGTCGGTGACGGAGCTCGCTTCGGGAGCGGCACGTGGTTCCAGAGCCCGTCACCTCGAGGTGCCCGTTGGGTGACGCCCGGAGCCGCTGCGGGGGGCAGAGCCCGCCCTCTGCTTACTCTTCCGTGGGGCCCCCGGGGACACTCGCCCCCCTCCGGGCCCCCCGTCCCCCGGTGGCGTGGGCTGGTCCCCCAGCGAGTCCCAGCTGCCCCGGGGGAGGTGGCAGCACGCTGCGATCCCCCCGTCTTCCTTGAGCTGGGGAGTGCCGAGGACCAGCCCGCCTCGCGGAGGGGAGATGGAGGCCGCCCTTCGGATCCCCCCCCTCTTCCCGGGGCCACCTCCTGCGCCCAGGCGGGGGACTCGGGGCCGTGGTGGAGCCCCGGGGTCCCTCGCCTCCCGCCCCTCACCTGTGGCAGTTCTTGTTTTGCAGGTGCAGCCGGGTGTGTAGCGACGTTGCTCCACGACGCAGCCATGAACCCTGCCGAAGGTAATGGTGGCCCCGGCCTGCTGGGGAGGGGAGGGTCGGGGGCCGCCCGCGCCCCTCGGGTCCCCTCCGCGCCACGGAGGGTTCTCTCCTCACCGCTCCCCCAACTGTGAGGATCCTTCGGGGACCAGCAGCAGGTTAGGGTACCCGGTGGAGCCCGTTATGGAGGGTGCGGGTGGAGGAGATTCATTCTGGGGAGCACAGGAGGAGGAAGAGGAGGCAGGAGAACAATGGGCTTTCGCCCCGGGGGGTGGCTGGGGACCGTCACCTGGAGCAGGAGAGAAAGCAATAAGTTATTCCGGGTGTGTGGAAACGGTGCGTTGCTGCAGTGAGATCTCAGGAAGACGTGGTACGGTTCTGGGTCTGTGTTTGAGAAGAAAACTAAAAGAATGGGGTAGAGAAGGCACACAGAGCAGTAAGGGGAAGGGAGATCCTGTGCTGTGGAATGTCTGGAAGATGCTCATTTTGTCGAGCCTGGTATGTAAAAAACTGTGAAAGCACTTGTGAGGAGAAGGATCTGGGGCTCCTGGTGGACAGTAAACTCTCCATGAGCCAGCAATGGGCCCTTGTGGCCAAGAGGCCAATGGGATCCTGGGCTGCGTAGGGCAGAGTGTGGCCAGGAGGTGCAGGGAGGTCATTCTCCCCCTCTGCTCTGCACTGGGGAGGCCACAACTGGAATCCTGCCTCCAGTGCTGGGCTCCCCAGTTCAAGAGAGACAGGGAACTGCTGGAGAGAGTCCAGCGTAGGGCAACAGAGAGGATGGAGGGGTTGGAGCATCTCCCTGATGAGGAAAGGCTGAGAGAGCTGGGGCTCTTGAGCCTGGAGAAGAGAAGGCTGAGGGGAGACCTTCTTCATGCTGCCAAGTCTCTAAAGGGGGGGTTGAAGGAGGATGGAGCCGGACTCTTTCCAGTGGTTCCCAGGGACAGGACGAGGGGCAACGGGCACAAGCTGGACCATGGGAAGTTCCACTGCAATGGGAGGAAGAACTTGTTTGGGGTGAGGGTGGCAGAGCCCTGGCAGAGGCTGCCCAGGGAGGGTGTGGAGTCCCCTTCTCTGGAGATCTTCAAGCCCTGCCTGGATGCTCCTGAGTGCTGTGCTCTGGGCAGCCCTGCTTTGGCCGGGGGGTTGGACTGGAGGGTCTCTAGAGGTCCCTTCCAACTCTGACAATTCCCTGATTCTGTATGAAAAAGGCAGAGGGAGTTTGTAACTGAAGTCTGTGCACGTGGTGGGAGAAGGAGGAATCACAAGGAAAGGCCAGTCCTGAACGGATTTTCTCCTCTTAAAACTGAAGGGCTGATGCCAGCGCAGCTCCAGCTGGTCTGAGCCCAGCAGGGCCCCTGCCTGCTGCCACCCTGCCAAGCTGTGTGCTCAGGCTGTTGGCATTCCCTCCTGGAGCTCCTCTCCTTATCCCAACTGCAGTAGTCTGTCATTGCAGCGGTTTTAGCTCTTTGTGGTGGTACTGAATGGGGGGAGCAGGACAGCACCCCCTGGGTTCTGGGCTCCCCTGCCCGGCTCCCGGAGGTGTTGGGGGGGGGGGGTTTGTGTTTGGTTCTTGCCCCAGAGCAGCTGTGTTTTGGCAGTGGCTGCTAATGGTTCCTGGCTGGTGGGCTCTGCAGCCTGCCGTGGTTCTTCTGCAGTGGAGCCAGCTGGGGAGGGACAGGCTCATCCTGGAAAAGAGGAGAAGAGGTGCAGAGGGGGTTCTCCTGACTGTGTGGTAGCTCTGCAGCAGTGGATGGGGAGACATGGGGCACTTGGCAGCAAGGGGAGATGTGGAGTATGAGCTCCTGGGCATCGGGATGTTCCCTGTGGCTGCAGCAGCTGCAGGGTTTGCAGGTGGTGGTGTCTGTGTGACGGCGATGCCTCGGCAGATCTAACTGTCTGCAGCCCTGCCGGGGGACACGCAGGGCACTGCTGCTCTGAGTTGTCCGTCATCGGCTCTTACACCAGCGTGACCCAACTCCAGGCACAGGAGGACGCCTGGCTTCGTGCTTACCTTTTCTTTCTCCTCTCCCCCTCCACACCTGGATCCCGGCTGCTGCTGCTGCCCATCCCAAGTGGTTAAACAGAGGATGCAGATGTACAACTCTCCTTACCAGCGTGTGACGGACTGTGTGCGGGCTGTGTGGCGCAACGAAGGGGCTGGAGCTTTCTACCGCAGCTACACCACCCAGCTCACCATGAACATCCCCTTCCAAGCCATTCACTTCATGACCTACGAGTTCTTGCAAGAGCAGCTCAACCCCCACAGACAGTACAACCCGGGCTCCCACGTGGTCTCTGGAGCCTGCGCGGGGGCTGTCGCTGCCGCTGCCACCACGCCTTTGGACGTTTGCAAAACGCTGCTCAACACCCAGGAGTCCCTGGCTTTGAGCTCCAACATCAGCGGACACATCACAGGCATGGCCAATGCCTTCAGGACGGTGTACCAAGTGGGCGGCGTGACCGCCTACTTCAGAGGGGTCCAGGCCAGAGTCATTTACCAGATGCCCTCGACGGCGATCGCCTGGTCCGTGTACGAGTTCTTCAAGTACATCCTCACCAAGCGCCAGGAGGAGCGGCGGGCTGGGAAGTGAGCCAGAGCCCAACGCCGTGCCAGACCTGCTTCACCTCCCCTCCTGGTTTGTCTTCTGACCTCTCTCCCTTTCAGATTGGTTTGTGTCGAAGAGAGGGGGCAGCGAGGGCCTTTGGGCTTTAGCCATGAGGTGTTTGCCCCGTGGCTGCCGCAGCTCTGCTCAGGCTGCGGGGTTTGCTCTCCCCTGAAATGTCCCACTGGGAGCTGCAGCCCCGGTCACATCCCCTGGCACTTTGGTGGAGCCGTGTTCCTCTCCTGCCCTTAACCAACCCCCCCCCCTCACGCAAAGCTCACCCCTCCTTGGGGGGGAAGGTGAATGTCCTGCCCTCCCCCTGGCAGGGCCGCGCCGAGGAGGGGGTGGCTGCGCTGCCCCGGTTGCTGGGGGCTTTGTCTGGCTTTTGGCCTTGCCGTTGTCTTGTAGCACGCACACGTGATGCCCCGGTGGTGGTGGGGCGGGGGGAGAGGATGGCACTTGAGGAGGGGGAGCCTGTAGGTTTGTTGTTGTTCCTGCTCTTGACACCTCCAATAAAAACTGTTCTGCTCTGTCCTCATGTCCCCTCTTTACTCCCGGCACCGCTCCTTTGCCCGGTGCTGAGCTCTTTTGAGGGGTGCTGGAGAGGAAGGGAGATGGGGTCTGGAGGGGGGGGTGGTGGGAGGAGGGGACCTGCCTGGCCCAGCCACCCTGGAAACCTGCAGGAAGGGTGGTGGTCTCCATCTCTGGCTGCTGGCCTGGGCTGTGACCCCACTGGAGGAAGGTTGATGCTTCTCAGCCAGGCAGTCCCACACCCCCACTGACCCGGGGTCATCGAGATGCCTCCAGGACACGCCAAGTGGAGGTGGTGGCAGGAGGGCCCTGGGTTGGGGACAGCACTGGGTGAGGGTGGAGGGCTTTGTACACCTCACACAGGAGATTTGGGGGGCTCAGCAAGGCTTTTACCACCTCATTTTGAGTAATTAAACTAGTTTGTGCTGTGTTGGGCATCTTAAAACTCTTATCAACGCACATGCTTAAAATCACAGGATGACATGGGGTTGGAAGGGACCTCTGGAGATCATCCAGTCCAACCCCCTGTCAGAGCAGGGCCACCCAGAGCAGGTTCCAGAGAAACGTCTCCAGGCGGGTTTGAATGTCTCCAGAGAAGGAGACTCCACCACCTCTCTGGGCAGCCTCTGCCAGGGCTCTGCCACCCCCAAAAGAAAGAAGTTCCCCCTCATGTTTAGGTGGAACTTCTTATATTCAAGTTTGTGCCCGTTCCCTCTTGTCCTGTCCCTGGGCACCACTGAGAAAAGCCTGGCCCCATCCTCCTGACACCCACCCTTCAAGTATTTATAGGTGTTGATCAGTTCCCCCCTCAGCCTTCTCTTCTCCAGACTAAAAAGACCCAAATTCCTCAGCCTTTCCTCATACGGGAGATGCTCCAGGCCCCTCATACCTTTGTAGCCCTCTGCTGTCCCCTCTCCAGCAGTTCCCTGTCCTTCTGGAACTGGGGAGCCCAGAACTGGTCCCAGTGCTCCAGCTGGGGCCTCCCCAGGGCAGAGCAGAGGGGCAGGATGACCCCCCTCCTCCTGCTGCTCACACTCTTCCTGATGCCCCCCAGGATGCCCTTGGCCTTCTTGGCCCCAAGGGCCCATTGCTGGCTCATGGGCATCCTGTTGTCCACCAGGACTCCCAGATCTTTCTCCTCAGAGCTGCTCTCCAGCAGGTCACCCCCAACCTGTCCTGGTGCAGGGGGTTATTCCTCCCCAGGTGCAGGACCCTGCACTTGCCCTGGTTGAATTTCATCAGGTTCCTCTCTGCCCAGCTCTCCAGCCTCTCCAGGTCTGATAATTAATAGAGTAGCTTATTTCTTTGCAGTTTTGTTAGCTGTCTTGGTACCAGCTGGGGAGCTGCTGGCCGGCCTTGGCAGACCCTGTGCTCAGCACCCAAGTATCACCCACCAGCACTGACCTTCCCGGAGTAGAGCTCTGGGTTCCTCACACCGGGTGCCCGTGGGTGACGCCTGGCTCCTGTGGGGTGCTCTCACAGCACCCGCAGGAGGGGTGTCTGTCCCACACTGCCATGCCCAAAATACCTCCCTGGAGGAAATGCCTTCACAGCCCTGGTATGTGCTGCTGGCGAGCATCTGGGGCGGCTCGGGCAGCTCCAGAGGATCCACCAGCCCAGCCTGGCCAGCACAGAGGGCAAAGAGGTGTTGTCCTGGGGCTGGAAAGGCTGCTGGGTGAGCAAGGGAGGGGGGGCACAGCCCTCAGGGGCATGGGCTTTCAGAGGTTGGATGCCCAACTCCCTGCCCAAGCCCCATCCCAGCCCCCGCTCCACCTTCCCCTTCAGCATCTCTCTTGTCCCTGGTTCCCGAGGGTGGGAGACTGAGGACCCCCCGTTGCCCAGCAGGTCTGCGTGTCCTTGGGCACAGAGTGGCCACAGCCACTGCTCCACAGCCCAGGTCCTCCCGAATTGTGGGCTGTGCCCATCCTCTGCTCCCTGGCACCAGCTGCAGGCTCCTGGTTCCTGCTTTTTCTGCACAAGCCAAAGGACGAGAAGCTCCTTAAAGAAACAAAAGCTGCCGGAAGCCGGGAGCCTCCAGTTTTTCCACCATTTTAGGAGCTGGGGCTTTAAGAAATAGCCTGAGTATTGCAAGATCTGGCAGCCCTGCGGCTCCTCCACCCAAGAGGGAGAAATCGGAGAAGCAGAAATGGCTGGGAGAGACCCGGGGAGGATTAGCTCGGCGGGCAGGGCATGAGGCAGGAGTTTGCAGAAGATGGGTATGATCGGGCTCTGCCAGGGTGGATCTCCCTGCCCAGGAGCCAAAAGCTGTTGGCAGCAGAGCTGCAGCTTTACCTTTAGCCTTCCCCACACATCAGAGGCAATGAGAGACCCCGCAGAGGGGAAGGCAGGGACACGGGCTGGGACTGGGGGGAATTCACACCATTAAATCCATCGGCTGCTGGGAGAAGGTCTAAGGCATGATTGAAGGTGACTCCAGGATGTTGCCATGAATAACCACCCACAGAAGTGCTGGGGGAGGGAGCAAGACCCCTGGGAACGGAGAGACGCTAAGTCAGCACGGGGCAGTGATGCTGCCGTGTGAGTGCTGGGCCCTGGTGCTGCCCTGGTGAGGGCATGGCCTCTCCACTCCCCCAGCATGGGCATGGCTTCTCTGCTCCCCTGGTGCGGGCATGGCCTCTCCGCTCCCCCGGTGCGGGCATGGCCTCTCCACTCCCCCTGCATGGGCATGGCCTCTCCGCTCCCCCGGTGTGGGCATGGCCTCTCTGCTGCCCTGGCAAGGGCATGGCCTCTCTGCTCCCCCTGCATGGGCATGGCCTCTCCACTGTCCTGGCGAGGGCATGGCCTCCCTGCTCCCCTGGTGAGGGCATGGCCTCTCCGCTCCCCCAGCACGGGCATGGCAAGAAGGTCTATAAATGCCAACGGGCAAAGGCATGATTGAAGGTGACTCCAGGATGTTGCCATGAATAACCACCCACAGAAGTGCTGGGGGAGGGAGCAAGACCCCTGGGAACGGAGAGACGCTAAGTCAGCACGGGGCAGTGATGCTGCCGTGTGAGTGCTGGGCCCTGGTGCTGCCCTGGTGAGGGCATGGCCTCTCCACTCCCCCAGCATGGGCATGGCTTCTCTGCTCCCCTGGTGCGGGCATGGCCTCTCCGCTCCCCCGGTGCGGGCATGGCCTCTCCACTCCCCCTGCATGGGCATGGCCTCTCCGCTCCCCCGGTGTGGGCATGGCCTCTCTGCTGCCCTGGCAAGGGCATGGCCTCTCTGCTCCCCCTGCATGGGCATGGCCTCTCCACTGTCCTGGCGAGGGCATGGCCTCCCTGCTCCCCTGGTGAGGGCATGGCCTCTCCGCTCCCCCAGCACGGGCATGGCCTCTCCGCTGTCCTGGTGAGGGCATGGCCTCTCTGCTCCCCTGGTGAGGGCATGGCCTCTCCGCTGTCCTGGTGAGGGCATGGCCTCTCTGCTCCCCTGGTGAGGGCATGGCCTCTCCGCTGCCCCGGCGCTTCGCCAGCTCTCCCAGGTGTTGCTCAGAGCGGGCAGCAGCCGCCCCGCAGAGGATGGCGTTGCCTGTGAGGGGTCTGGCTCCTCAGGGCTTCCTGAAGAGGCTTCCAGGGGGTTTCCAGATGTGCCTTGGGCCAAGCCGCGAAAAATCCCCTGTCCTGCTGCCATCTCCATCCCTCGAGCCAGAGCTCTGCCTGTGGCTGGTACGTGGCTGCTCCACAGCTCTGCTGGGGTGAGATGTCCCCTCACCAGCGAGCCTGGCTCCTCTGGTGCCGTTGGCATGAGGAAATGCCAGAGGCAATGGGGTTATTGGCTGGTTCTGCCATGGCCGCTGCCTTTCCAAGGTCTGATAAGGCCTCGGAGAAGCCACACTGTCTGTGTCTGGGTCTGTCCTGTGGCCTCTTAAGTATTTGGCTGCGCTTTGGGAGAGATCCCTCCTACAGCCTCTTCTGAGTAAAGAGATTATTTTTGGCTTTCCAGCAAGGGAGCCATGCTTAGCTTGACGGAGTTCTGGAGACAACCCTTTTTCTTCTTGTGTCCCTGCAGGATCCCTTGCCACATCCAGCAGGGACGGGGATTTGCTGCCTTGCCCACCCATGTCCGGCTGCCCCTTCAGCCCTGTCCTGCCACTGGGGCCAGAACGGGGGTCCCAGGTTGGGGTGAGCCCCAAGGCAGCACCACTGGCCTTACCCTGCTCCGGGTGACAGATCCGGGGCTGCCCCAGCTCTGCCGTGGCAGGAGCCCAAGCTATTTCAGGCAGCCCAAGGTTGCCATGCCAGGAGCAGCTCAGGAGCCCCTGGCTGCCAGGGATTTGCTGCCTTGCCCGCCCGTGTCCGCCTGCCCCTTCAGCCCTGTCCTGCCACTGGGGCCAGAACGGGGGTCCCAGGTTGGGGTGAGCCCCAAGGCAGCACCACTGGCCTTACCCTGCTCCGGGTGACAGATCCGGGGCTGCCCCAGCTCTGCCGTGGCAGGAGCCCAAGCTATTTCAGGCAGCCCAAGGTTGCCATGCCAGGAGCAGCTCAGGAGCCCCTGGCTGCCTTCCTGGGGTAACTGGAGACGCCTGCACCCCCACAGGTTAAGAGCAGGGCTGGGGTGAGGGGAGCTGGGGGGAGTTCATCACCCCCCGAGCAAGAAGGGGAGACCCCTCCAACACGTCTGCCCTGTACCTGGGGCCGGTGGACTCCTGAGCTGCTCCTGCCTCAAGGACCCCACGCAGGGCACTGGGTCCCAGCCCAGTCTGGGTGCAGGCGGGGGGGTGAGGGCACTGCCCTGCTGAACTGCATCCCTGCCCCTCCTCTGCTGGCACACGGAGCTTCCCCGGCCTTTCCTGCCCCCCAGCCCCCCTGCGGTGGGTGCCAGGCTCGGTGGGAGGAGATGGCTGAGACCCCCATGGGTGGTGGAGGTGGGCTTCCAGCCTCCCTCCAGCCCCAACCCACCCTGGCTCTGGAATTCCTCAGTGCTCTGTCAGACCCCAATAAAGTCACACACGTTCTCATGATCCCACAGCCTTACAGCGGTGGTAAACGCGGGCGCCAGGGCTTCCTGGACACAGAGCAGATATTGCTTCTGCTGGGCTCTGAGAAACCCTCTTCTGACCCTTGTTGCTGTCTGGGTTAAAACTCTGAGAGACAAGCCCTGGCTGGGCTGGTACCAGCCTGCCTGGCTCTGGCCAAGCTTCGCAGCGGTGCAGGGAGGCAAGAAATATAGCCTGAAAGGTGAAAAACGAGGCTGCAAACCTGCTTTTGTGGCTGTAAAGAGCCATCTGAGGCAGCAATCCTCAGGGCTGGGCTGGGACGGCGCTCAGTGTGTCTGAGTTTGGGGGGAGATGTTGGTAATACCCGAACTTAGCCCAGGGCTACGTGTCCAAGCCCCCTGACCAGGGGCTGCGAAGAGGCTCTGGGAGGATGCTGCCGGGCTGGAGCTGGGGTGCAGCACCCAGCGTGTCACCGGGGAGATGGCAGAGCTGGGAGCAGGGCTGCTCCTGGGCTGGCAGGGGAGTCGCAGCAGGGGCCAGGCTCCCAAGGGCACACGGGTGAGGACAGTGGGGACAGCTCAAGGGCACTGTGACACTCAAGCCTGCCCGAGGATCCGTCTCAAAAGTAGCCGAAGCAAAGGGCTGTTCCAGGAGATGGGGGAGCTCCAGCCCTGCTGTCCCCGTCCCAGTGCGCCTGCAGGGACTGCACGACCAGTGCCGCTACCCCTGGAGAAACCCTTCAGTCCCCCCGGGGCACCCATGGCACCTGGGTGACATAAGAGCCTCCTGGCAGAGCATGGACTGTCTAGGTGGGTGCCAGGAGAAATGCAAACCCGAGCAGCCTTCTCCTCTGTCGCCGGCACCTTTGGGTGCCCATTAGACCTGGGCAGGACATTGCCCGGAGCTTTGCCCAGAGCTATAAAAAGGGAGAGGGGAGTCCAAAATTGGGCCAAAATCGGGCTGTTCCTCCAGCAGGGACACAGCTCCCTCTGGCGAGGACGCAGCTACAGTGGGCACCACATCCATCAGCAGTGTCCTTGGGGAAGGGTTTGCCGGGGTGAAGGTGGTAGCCAGAGGGTGCAAGCAGTGCTGGGCAATCAGGAGCTTGGACGGGGCGGCCCTAGAGCTGGGTGAATGGCTATGGGACGGAGAAGACAATCAGAGCCCAAATCCTGCTGGGTCTGTGTCCAGTTTTGGGCCCCCTACCATAAAAAAGACATTGAGGTGCTGGAGCGGGTCCAGAGAAGGGCGACAAAGATGGTGAGGGGTCTGGAGAATAAGTCTGATGAGGAGAGGCTGAGGGAGCTGGGGTTATTCAGCCTGGAGAAGAGGAGGCTGAGGGGAGACCTTCTGGCTCTCTCCAACTCCCTGAAAGGAGGGTGTAGAGAGGTGGGGGGTCGGTCTCTTTTCTCAAGTCACAGGCGACAGGACAAGAGGAAATGGCCTCAAGTTGCCCCAGGGGAGGTTCAGGCTGGATATTAGGAAAAATTTTTTCACTGAAAGGGTTATCAGACACTGGAATGGGCTGCCCAGGGAGGTGGTTGAGGCACCATCCCTGGAGGTGTTCAAAAGACAGGTTGATGTAGTGCTGGGAGGTCTGGTTTAGTGATGATGCTCCTTGTTTGTTGTGTGGGTGTCTATTTTTGTCAGTCAGGTTGACGGTTGGACAAGATGATCTTTAAGGTCCCTTCCAACCTAGAAGATTCTGTGATTCTGTGATTCTGTCTCTCACAGGGACGTGCTGATGCTTGTGCTCAGATGAAAATAGAGAGCAAAACATTGCTCACTAGAAAGGGACCTGCACAGTGGCTAGAGGCCGGGAGGGGATGGTGGCCCCATCCCCAGCCCTCCTGCTGCCGTGGGGACATGTGTGGGTGCTTTCCTTTTGCCGTGGGTGCAGCTCTGCCCACTGCAGCAAACTTCTGTGTGTGTGTGTGTCGGGGGAACCTCGGCTCCCACCAAACCCTGCTGTGGGTGTGGGGAGCCACCAGCTGCCCAGAGACACAGCAACCAGCCCAGCCTTCCTGGTGCCCAGTGTGTCCCACTGCTGTCCCTGGTGCCAGGGACACGATGGGACACAGGGACACAGAGGGAGGCAGCTCTGGAGCCCTCCAACCCTTGCAGGGGCGCTCCCAAACCGACCCACCACCAGACAGGGAGCCCCTGAGCGCGGGGCGGTGGGGACAGAGGGGTTCCTGTCACTCCCAACCCGAACCACCACCAGACAGGGAGCCCCTGAGCTCGGGGCGGTGGGGACAGAGGGGTTCCTGTCACTCCCAAACCGACCCACCACCAGACAGGGAGCCCCTGAGCGCGGGGCGGTGGGGACAGAGGGGTTCCTGTCACTCCCAACCCGAACCACCACCAGACAGGGAGTCCCTGAGCAGGGGTGGTGGGGACAGAGGGGTTCCTGTCACTCCTGTCCCCGGGTGCTCGCCGATAGATGGTGGTGTTGTATCTCGCTTGGGGACAGGCCCCGGGAGCCGTGTCCCAGCCGGGAGCCCGGGGCACCGGCAGCCAGGGACTCCCCTGGCAGCGCCCCCAGGTCAGCCATGGGAAGGGGACTGTGGATTTCATCACCTGGGGACAGCTCTGACCCTCAGCAGCGCTCCCTTCTCCGGGGGAGTCCCCTGAGCCCCTCGTAGCGGTGTGTGCCCGGTCTCACCGCTGCAGGGAGGAGAGAAGCAACAGCTAAAATACACACGTGTGTCCCTTAGTTAGGTGTAGGCATCTCTGGATGCACATGACATGCTGGAGGACTTGGGGAGGGTCTGTGGCCACCAGTGACTCGGCCAAGGAAGGGAGGCAGATCCCTGGCCCTCTTGCTGGCCAGGCAAGTAGTGGGAGAAACCCTCTCTGGAGGCTCCACAGCACAAGTGCTGATATTTTAATTTAATTACCTGACCCATGCCTGGCCACAGCCCTCTCGGCGCTGGAGAGCACTTGTGTGACAACCCCACGTTGTCATCGCCAGGAGGAGCTTCCAGCTCCCGGCGCTGGCTGCCTCGGCAGCTCCCAGCTGGTGGCGTGGGGTGGCTGTGGTGGGAAGTGCTGAAGGTCAGGATCTGCTGCTCCAACCCAGAGGGGCAAGAGCCGGGCACCACCCCAGCACACAGCTGGATCCCTGGGCAGCAGGAGGCTGCTGTGCCCAGGTGGTAGCAGATGGGAGGAGAACCTCATGAGGTTCAACAAGGACAAGTGTAGGGTCCTGCACCTGGGGAGGAAGAACTCCAGGCACCAATAGAGGTTGGGGTGGGTCTACTGGAGATCACTTCTGAGGAGAAGGATCTGGGGGTCCTGGTGGACAGTAAACTCTCCAGGAGCCAGCAATGGGCCCTTGTGGCCAAGAGGCCAATGGGATCCTGGGCTGCGTAGGGCAGAGTGTGGCCAGGAGGTGCAGGGAGGTCATTCTCCCCCTCTGCTCTGCACTGGGGAGGCCACAACTGGAATCCTGCCTCCAGTGCTGGGCTCCCCAGTTCAAGAGAGACAGGGAACTGCTGGAGAGAGTCCAGCGTAGGGCAACAGAGAGGATGGAGGGATTGGAGCATCTCCCTGATGAGGAAAGGCTGAGAGAGCTGGGGCTCTTGAGCCTGGAGAAGAGAAGGCTGAGGGGAGACCTTCTTCATGCTGACAAGTCTCTAAAGGGGGGGTTGAAGGAGGATGGAGCCGGGCTCTTTCCAGTGGTTCCCAGGGACAGGACGAGGGGCAACGGGCACAAGCTGGACCATGGGAAGTTCCACTGCAATGGGAGGAAGAACTTGTTTGGGGTGAGGGTGGCAGAGCCCTGGCAGAGGCTGCCCAGGGAGGGTGTGGAGTCCCCTTCTCTGGAGATCTTCAAACCCGCCTGGATGCTCCTGAGTGCTGTGCTCTGGGCAGCCCTGCTTTGGCCGGGGGGTTGGACTGGAGGGTCTCTAGAGGTCCCTTCCAACTCTGATAATTCCATGATTCTGTGATTCCATAACTCAGTGGGGTCTGCCCAGGTCCATGGGCAGCATCACGGGGAGCAGACATCTTGCTCTGTGCCCAAGTGAGCTCCTTGTAGATGGCAGCCAGTGGGTGGTGAAGAGAGAAGGGGGAGGGATGACTACAGTGGGGGAGAGGGAGGAATGGAAAAAGATGTCAGGAAGGAGAGGAAACCAGAGCAGATCTGCAGAGCTGCAGAAGGAGCAGCACTGGTCCCACACAATCCCAGGCATGACGAAATGGCCTCACAAAACCAGTGAGCGCTGGGGTTTGCATGGAGCCTCCCTGGGGACCGCTGAGCCGAGGCAAGTTCTGCTCATGGGCTCCTCCTTGGCCAGGAAACTTGAATGAAAAACAGAGCTGGAGTCCATGCATGGAGCGGGCCTGAGGCCTCGTAGTTAAAGCCTGGCCACCCCAACAGTCCCTCCTCCGCTTTAAGTCAGTGCGTTGTTTTAGAGAATCTCGTCCCTGTCTGAAACCAATCGGCACCTCCCTTCCCGATTCCCAAACAGCAGTTAATCCCCTTGTTTGACTGGAAAGAGGCAACACGCACCCTCTGCCCCTCGACCATGGTCCTCCCAATCCCTCCCTCCCCGATGTCCCCCCGGCCGCGCCACCGCCGCAGCGGGACCACGCAGGGAGGGTGTTCAGCAGCGCCCGCAGCTCTTCCCCCGGGTCCCGCCCGCAGCGTCCCGCTTCACCCCGGGGCGCGGGGAACAAGGTACGTCATGGGCGGGCGCTGACTCCAGCGCAGCCACGCAGCAACTTCCCTCCATTGTGTCTCCCCCTCCCTGGGCAGCCCATCCAATCTGCGGTCTCCCACCATCTCCCTCCCACTGTCCTCCGCCGGCTGTTCCTCCTCTTTGGAGCGTTTCACTTCCGCCGCCCCGCTTTGGGCCCTGCGGCACCGCCAGCTCTTTGTGCCGCTCCGTCCTGCCCAGCAGCTCGGGGGCTTGAGGTGAGAGTCTGCAGAGGGGTCCCTCCCACTAACCCCCTGCTCTCCCCCCAGTCTGAGCTGGTGGGACAGCTGGGATCTGTCCCAGGAATGGAGCTCGCTATGGTGGACATCTAGAAACTTCCACCGCCGTGCCCCATCAGCCTTCAGCTGGGCCTCTCAGCATCCCCCAGCCGGGCACCGCTCCAGCTCAGCGCAGGACGAGCGGGGCTGGGGAGCACACACGCGTGTCACCAGGCACAAGTGGGGCGAGCACAACACCCACCTCACGCCTGGAGCAGTGCTGGGTCCTGGTGGTGCTTGGTAAGACTGGTGCTGCCCAGCGTCACCTCCTGCAACACAGTCCCGGGGTCCCCGTACGCATGAGGCTTAACTGTCCCTGCTCCAGAGAGTGGCTCTGGACGTGGGCAGCGTGACCCACACCAGGGCTCGGGTCTCCTCCAGACCCTCGGGGTGGCGATGCAGTGGATTTCTGACTGGCTGCCACGTACTTGGAAGGGATGTACCGAGCTGGGAGCTCCTCTCACACCCCCTGACTTTGGAGGAGCTTGTGTTGTGGTTACGGTTCCTCACGCGGGTCCCCTATTTTTGCAGACAACGGTCTGGCAGAACACGGAGGAAAAGAAAATGCAAACTCTTTCCTATGGCAGAGACAAATCTCCCCAGCCTGACCGCTGCTGCCGAGAGAGAGCGTTACCTTTGTTCTTGGCTATCCTGTTTCGACCCACGAGACCACAGGGCCTTAACCGCTCATCTCCCAAAGCCAGGAGCGGGGCCTGGGCTTCCTCTCCCGCGACACCTTGCTGCCATCCAAACAATCGGCTGGGTGTGCCGCATCCTCTCCCCGCGCCGGCCCCACGAAGCCCCGGCCTCGGAGGGGCTGGCGGGACCGCGGTGTGCCGAGCCGAGCCGGGCCGGGCCGGGGCTGGGCCCCACCGCCGGCTCCTCGCCCGCTCGGTCCCCGCCAGGCTGCAGGGGAAAGAATTTCTCTGGTTCCCAGTGACCCCCCGAGGTGCGTGTTCAGCCCGCACGGCGGGACTGTGCGGGGTAACCCCGGGTTTAGCAGCCTGAAGAGTCATTACCTGCTGCTGCTGCCGTGGCACAGGGCTGCAAAGCCCGGTGCTCTGCCCGTGGCGGAGGGATGGCCCCACGACACGCGTGGGGAGGGCAGGGGGAGGACGCGGTGGGCATGGCCGGACGAAGACGGAGG
>NW_015090781.1:1435719-1436521 GCF_001431845.1 Calidris pugnax
ACGCACCGGCCGAGCCTGTCGAGCGCACTCCGCACCGGGAGACCCCCAGTCCCGGGGCTGCGCCGGGCACGGACCGAGCGCCCCGGTGCCGCGCGGGGGGGGTGGGGGCGCGACCCCGCGACGACTCCCCGCGGTCCCCGGAGCCCCCCGAGGGCTCAGCGCCTCCGCGGCGCGGGGAGCGGGCGCCCCGAAGGCGGGGCAGAGGGTCCCGGGCGAGAGATTTCGTTGTGATAAAAATCCTGCCGCCCCACAGGGCTCGGAGCGGCGCCGGGGCGAGGCGGCGGGGAACCGGGGGCGCACGGCGGGCAGGTGAGTGTCCCGGGGCCGGGGCTTCGCGGGGCCTTCCCGGGCGCTTTTCTCGGGTCGTTACCGGCCAGCGGCTCCGCCGTTTACCGACTCTACCGGTGCTCCGCACCGCCCCGGGGAAACTCGTTTACCGGCGGCGGAGCCCGGGCCCCGCGCACTTCGCCACAGCTCGGGCGCTCCCGGTGCCGCGGCGGGGCCAGGTCCCGTTCCCCCAGCGCTCCGGATCGTTCCCACCGCGCCGCTTCAAGCCCCTTCGCCATGAATCGCGGCGGTTCGGTCTCCCCTCGCCGCTCCCGGTGCCGAGCCCGCCCGGTCCGGACGGCGGGCGAGGAAAGGCTCTCGCCGTAACCAGGCCCGAACGCGGCCCGGTTTGCTCGGTGCCGCCGGTGTGCGGAGGAGCCCGGCACTGCCTCGCTGCCGCGAGCCCGGCAATTATCAACAATTAGCGCCGTATCGGTTTTACACAGCCGCCGCCGGCCCGCTCCAGGGCGGGGGC
>NW_015090781.1:1437015-1437407 GCF_001431845.1 Calidris pugnax
CCCTGCCGGGGCCGGACCCGGCCCGCTTCGGCGGGGCCCGAGCGGCGGTTTCCCCGCCGGGGAAGCCGGGGGAGCAGGAAGCCACTCGGGCACGGCCGGGCCGGGGCGAAGGGCTCGGGGGGTGCGGGAGGCCGGGGAGCGCGGAGCCCCGGTACCTGCCGGCGGGTGTCAGCCCCGAGATGCGGCTGCGGGGCTTTCCCGAGCAGGCCGGGCTGGGGTCACGGGGCTATTAATGGTTATTTTATTTATATCATTAGCGGCGTCCCCTGAGCTCTGTTTACAGCGGGGCCTTGTTGTCCCGGCCGCTCCTGCGCTCTGTTTAGACAGGGGATTATTGTAATGGATGGAGCTCGCCCTGCGGATGCTGCGGCGGAGCCAACCCCCCCCCCCCC
>NW_015090781.1:1437417-1438396 GCF_001431845.1 Calidris pugnax
CCCGGAGAGGGGGGAGCAGCCCTGCACATCGCGGCTGGCGGGCAGCCCCCCCAACCACTCTCTTCCCGGGGCCCCGGGGGCAGGCAGCCCGGTAGCAGGCGGCCGGGGGGCCTAGCTCGGGGCGATGCTATCAGCCCCGGGGCCGCTAATTGCTCCATTAGTCTCGCGGGTGCCGAGTTGCCGGAGCCGGCCCCGCGCTAATGGGCGCAAACAAACAAACACGGGTTAATCCGGCCCCGTCTCCAGCGCCGGTGCCCGGGGAGCCCAACGGGGGGAGGGCGGCGCGGTTACCGGGAGGCCCTCGGCACCCACCTGCCCGCCGGCCCGGGCAGCCCCGGGGGCCAGCGGAGCGGGGCCGGTGGAGGACCCCGAGCCGCCGGGAGCTGCCCCCCGGTCCCGGCTCTATTTACACAGAGCCTGCCCTTGTGTAAACGCTGCGCGCCGTGGTTTATCTCCGGGCGCGTCTGGTTCTCGTTCTCTGTCAGCAGCGCCCGGTGAAGGATGGCCCTTTCCCAGGGGCTCGGCCCTGATTTATGTGAGAACCGCAGCCCCGCCGGGGACGCCCCCGCACGGCGGGGCCGGCGACGAGCCGCGGAGAGAGGCGGCGGGTCCCGGGATTGTAACCCCCCGACGGGACGGTCGGTGGGAAGGCGCCCGGCTCGGCCCGGCCCGCGCTGGTGGGCACCTGCCGGCTGCGACCCTCCCGCCGCCAAGCCCGGTCCGGTCCGGCACGGGACGGCTCGGCTCAGCACGGCACGGCACGGCGCTCCACCGGCTCCCGGGCCTCTCTCTCTCCGCGCACCGAGCCTCGGCCGCGGCGCCGCTGCGGGGAGCTCCGGGGGGAGCGGGCACGGAACGGCCTCCCCAGCAGCATCCCCGGCCCGTCGCATCTCCCGGGTTAAAGCACAGCTTCTATCCCGGTCCCACCGCTGGGATAAAAATTACCTTTAATTATCTTTTTTTTTTTTTTTTTTTTTTT
>NW_015090781.1:1438406-1442275 GCF_001431845.1 Calidris pugnax
TTGAATCTAAACGCTCTTTTTATTCCCCAGGAGCGCAGAGGGCCCCCGCAGGCCGGGGAGCCAGGAGCAGGCGAGGAATGCTGCGCGCTCCTCCAGCCACACGCTGGCTTCAGCTCCCTCTGCCCCGTCCCGGAGCTGCCCGGGCACTGCCGGCTGCCCCTGCCCGCTCGGGTCTGACACTTGGCACCTACCTCCACCTCCCGGGGTCCTGGGAACCCCCCGGCTTGGCTTTGCCAAGAACCACCCATGAAACACCCATTTATTTTTTTTTTTTCTTGAGAAATACATCACTGCAAATGTTTTCTTTTCTTTGGTATTTTATTGCTCCACTGGCACTGGCTATTTTACTTTTGCTTCACAGTTCTTGCAGGGATATACGGCTTGGAAATATGTCCCAAAACAAAGCCTCGATGAGAAATGTGTTTTCTGAGGGTCAGACCAAACGTCTTTAACATCCTGAGAAACGCATCCGTTTCCAAGGTGGGAACTTGATTTTGGGGGGGGCACCAGTAGCTGTGTGCAATGTTCAGTGCTCCGCGTTTTGGGGGGACAGGAGTGGCTCATGCGAGGGTGCCGCTCAGGGCAGCAAGGGTTGTAGTAGCTGTGTGTGACGTTCAGTGCTCAGCATTTTGGGGGGACAGGAGTGGCTCATGTGCCCTTGATTTCAGCGCCCGATGGGCCTTGGAAATGAGGCCAGTGCATTTTGCTCGGTGAGAGCAAATTTTCAGGAGCAGGTAAAGGTCATCCCACAGCCGAGGCAGTGCAGGATAGGAAATGTCAGCGCGAAGGACCCCCTCCCGCCTGCTTTTATTTGGCGTCTCTCGTGCAGAAAGGATATCCAGGCTGCACAAAGCCACCCCGCTGCACAACACATCCCCGCGGCTGGGGACATGGGGAGGGTAGCAAAACACCTCTTCCTCTGGAGGAGAAGCTGTCATAAATCACAGCGTGCTGCTCGTGTCATGAGAAGGTCCCACGTTGAGGCTTCTGCTGGAGGACACCACCGCGGACACGTACACACCACCCCCTGGCCACCCACGCAGAGCAAAACCCACGGACTTCCCCGGAGCGCTGCGGCTGCACACCTTGGGAGCTGCTGCTGCGTGTTTGCGTCCGTGTGGGTAAGAATCGGGGCTGAAACTCGTCCTCCAGCAAAGGCCCGGCACGAGGCTCGCTCCGCGCTTGCAGGCCTGCGTACCACGGGCAGCCCAGAGGGCTCAAGTGGAGCCTAAGTGGACCCCGGGCCTTGTGCTGGCCTCCTGCCCGGCGCTGGCTTTCTCCGGGCCCGCAGCTCTGATTCATGCCCATGTCCTGCTGAGGTCAGCGGGTTCGGTGGCGCTCCCCACTGCAGCCCACGGGACGCTCCAGGCCGGAGCGGCAGGGTCAGGCCTCTGCGTTTGCCCGCGCCGCGCAAAATGGAACAATGAAGATTAAACCAATTAAATTTTAACAGGTCTGGTAAAGCGTTTTATTACATCATAAACAGGGGGGATTAGCCGTGTGGGGCTCGGCCGTGTGTGTGCCGGGGGAGCGGTTCCTCGCTGTCGGCGGCGCTGGGTGTTCCTCCGGGCCGGGGACCTCCCTGCGCCGGGGCTGGGAGTGCAGCTGCACGCTGGCTCCCGCTCCCGCCCGGCGCCTGCCCCCGCAGCATTCTGGGTGCAGCGCCTTTTCTTAGCCTTTTCTAGAAGAAATTGTGCAAGTTACTCCGTGGCCCTTCCTACCGGCATCCTTCGGGGAGAGGGAAGCCCTGGTGCTCCTTCCCCGGGCGTGCTGGTGAGGAGTGGGTGGCCAGGCTGGCTCTGGTGAGGTGGTGACACACGTCTGGTCTTGGAAACAGAGCTGATAAGTTCCTCTTGTTTAGGGCATCTGCTCGGCGGCCAGTCCCCACTTCTCTCCCTGCTTAAGATTCCTTCTCCTGCAGGCAGGGCTGGCTCCCGTGCAGATGAGACCATCCTGGAGCTGGCAAACCTGGGCCAGAAACGGCACCAGGCAGTGGGTTTGCCAGGGCGGTTCGGGGGTAGTTGGGCTGAGAAAGGATGCAGAAACCAGCTTTGGCAGAAACCACGCTGCCACCTTGGCTGAGCGGGCGCGGGGGGGTGCACAGGCGGTGGCCTCCCTGTGGCACTTGCTGGGTTCTGCTGGGGTTCATCGATGGGGGGCTCCTCGAGGCCCCCACAGCGAGGGGCTTCCCCTCCTTAGGCGCAGAGCTCAGCGGGGCTGCACACAGACACCCCCCGGCCCTGCCACGACCTGCAGCTGGGGGCTTGGGAGGAAGACAGGGGCTGGGGAACCTCATCCTCTCTGTCTCCGCCGGGTAAATACAGCACAAGAGCCTGGCAGGCGTAGCCAAAAGGCATTTTGCAGGCTGCCTCCAGGGGCCACGGCGGGCCAGCTTCTGACGGGACAGCGGGTTTTTCTCTGGAAGCGGCGGGGTCGCTGCGCGTGGGGGCTGTGGTGTGTTCGGGGGCAGCAAAGGCAAAGAGCTCCCCGGCTGGGCTGCCCCTGGAAAGGTGGAGCGTGCGCTTGGTCCGCACACTAATAAACACCCATTCCTTCGGTTTGCCTTTAAAATCCTTTCCATATTTCGCCATGGTGCCGGTGTCGCTCCCCGCTGCGGCAGCTCCTCGCCGACAGCCGCTGCAGAAATAGAGCAGCCCCCGAGCCCCACACGCAGGCGGGCAGGTGGGAGATTCGAAAGCTGCTGTTAATAGTTTATCTCTGAGTCCGCCTAATGAATTCTCCTCATAATTACTGCGCAGAAATTGTTAGTGTATCCTGATGATTCAGAACTTTCTGACAACAACTCCGGACCAAACTATAAACTGTTTTTCTATCTTGGAGTGGAGACTTGAGTGAGGATTCCTAATTGTTCTTATCCCCTCAGGGCCAGGGCTGGATTATCCTACACAGGCTTCTCTGCAGAGTTGTTTTTAGTCTATTGGCGGGCTCTCTGCCAGACTGAAGGGCCAGGGAACTCAGTTTTCCAGATTTAAATCCCCCCCCTCCACCCTTCCACTCCACTTACACCTCTAAGGAAGAGCATGGATTAGAAAGGATTTGCCCTCATGGGGTTTTGGTTTGGGTTTGTGAAGATCTGTCCTTAAAAGCCTTGCCATTTTTTTTTTTCATCCCCATGTCAACCTGACGCCGGGCTTTAGGCTGGGAGTGGGCAGGAGTGAGGCGCTGTGTTTTTTAAGAAAGCAGAGGTCTCCCATTTCTTTTGAAATACCTGCTTCTAAATGGCATTTCCTCCTGGAGAGACAATGGCTGGATGTGAAGGACAAGCAGGTGGGGACGGGCGAGGGCGGGAGCGGAGCTGGACCCCTCCTGCCGCGGTTGCTGTGCTTTGGCCCCTTCAGCAAAGGGCTGGATGGGCCCAAGGCTCACTCAAAGTGCGTTCCTCTGCCAGCAGTGACAGGGCAACCCGGGGCTCCTGACGTGGCTCCTGGCTTGTCCCGGCGCTGCTGATGTCTCAGCGCTGCGCTGGAGGCCACGCTCTCCCCAGGAACCCACCCTGGTGTTGTCCCCCTGGGAATGACCCGTGGTGTCCTGTCGGACCGAGAGGCCGCTGGGGCGGTGGTGGGGGTGGCCGGCAGTGAGCGCAGGGCCCGGGCAGCTCTTCCCTTCCCTGTCCTCTCTTTCCCGGGGAGGCAAGAAGCCGGGGCCCTTTCCCACTGAGGCCCCTCTGGCTGTGGGGACACCCCACTGGCCCGACCCCGGCACGTCCCCCACACCGGGCAGCAGGGAGCGGGCACCGTGCCGCGTGGCGGGGCTGCCCGGGCGCCCTTCTCCAAACATCCCTCCCGCCGCGCGCCCGCCGGACCCCCGCCGCCCCCCCACGTCCCCCCTCCGCCTCCGCCCCTGCCGAC
>NW_015090781.1:1442908-1486406 GCF_001431845.1 Calidris pugnax
AGAGGCTGTTTCCTGGAGCTAACATAATGCAGCTCTAAAAAAGGCAGGGGAAATACATCATGCGGGGAGAGCGCGGCCCGGGGAGGGGAGGGCCGCTGGGGAGCCCGGCACCGGAGCGAGCCTCCAGGTCAAGGTGCCTTTGACAGGGGCCCTTTTTTATAGGCCATTTGCGTGAGAGTTTGCTGCTGTTTCTCTGCAGCCCTGACAGCGGCTCAAGGCCCAGCCGGGGTTTGGGGAGGGTCTAATCTAAACTCGCCGCTTTCCAGCCCTCCGCCTGCAGGACCCGCTGATTTATTTGGAAAATAAATAATCGTCGTTGACTATTGTTTTCGTCGCTGCAGACTGACAGTCCCGTCCCCCCCCACCCCCCTCCTCAGCGTGGGTCCCTGCCCTGACCCGTGGCAGACACCCGGAGGTGTGGGGAGCCGGGGAAGGGCTCCGGTGCCGAGGGACCGAGAGGCTGATGAGCCCTCAGCCCCCATCCGCCCCCGCCTCGCCGTGTCCCGGGGAGCAGCAGCGCCCGCAGCCACTGTCCCTGCACAGGCTGGGGCACGGGGCATCTCTCCCTCTCTCCTGGTGCTTGTTGCCCTGGGCTGGGAGCTGGGACAGAGGCGAGAGGTTGGGCAAGCAAGGGGACACCTCACCCTCTTTCCCAAACAGCGACTGGGGTGTGTTTCCTCCCTTCGGCTGCACCACAGGTGTGGGAGATGCTCACACCCAACATCAGCATCTCCCCCTCTGCATCTCCCCCCAGCCCCCCATGCTATGGGATCACCTCGTGTCACCTGCACCCCGATGTCACCTCCTCCACCAGAGGGTCCGTCCGCGGGAGGAGCGGTGGCTCTGGGTGATGCAGAGAGTGGGTTTTGCTCCCCAGACGTCACCCGGGAGCTGAGCCCCCAGCAGGGTGGGCTGGGGCACCGCCGCCCCCCCGCCCCTGCTGCTCCTCCTGCTCCTCTGCCCTGCCCTCCTCTCCTCTAGGCTGTGATCATCCTGGACAATCGGAGAGCAGGGCCCCAGAAAATAGAAAATAACCCCTGATTTTTTCCTACCAGAAAAAAAAAAATCTAGTTAAAGCAGTTCAGAAAAGAACTTCACAAAAAAAAAAAAAAAAAAAAAAAAAAAAAAAAAAAGAAAAGGTATTTTTGGCTGTAAGTTCCATTATTTTCTATGTAGGCACAAATTGTTTCTATTACAGCTGAAAAATTATTGACGTTTTGAAAATGTTTTCTTCTTTCTTCTCCCATTCATTTTATTCTCACAGCCCTTCAATAGCTGAGTAAGTGATACTGCATTTAAGGGTTTTCTTTTTTCCTCTTACAAGAGTGGCAAAGCTTTGAAAAGTGTCAGCGCGGGGAAGAAAAGCTGAGAAAAGAGAAGAGGAAATCTCGTGCGAATGTCAGGGGGACTCCAAGCAGCTTCAGGGCAGGGGAGAAAAAGAAGACAAGGAAAACATGGAAACACGGTGTTTCCAAATTTCAAACAGCTTTTTGGTTTAGGAAACTGAAAGAAAAAAATTGTTAAAACTTTTTGATTGGAGAAAAAAATCAAAAAGTTAAATGAAAACGGTTTCCAGAGAATAGTTTTCAATCTAATTAATTTGGGGCAAGAAAATTTTCAGTAATTTTTATACTGAATAAGTATTGTAATTTATTTTTCACACTGTTAATAATAACAATAATTCTACCTCAATATAATAATAAAAATCCTCAATTTTTACCTTTCCAGCAAACACCTGGTTTTGGTCCTGTTCTTACTGGTGTGGGAGTAATTTTTTTCTTTCAAGTGGAGCCTCGTGTTTGGCTCAGGTTTCTTGCTTTTCCCTTTTTTCCTTCAGAGGAGTGCCCTGTCTTCGGCGTTGTTCATACTTCCCCTACCCTAATTCATGCAAATACTGCCACATACACAAATTCCTCGATGAGTTCAATATTCATCAGCAAATATTTTTTGGTTTTTTTAGCCTGTCTAAAAGGCTATTTTGATCACTGTCTAAAAGCCACTTTCTAAATAAGTATTTGATGAGTATTTGTGTATTTAATGTTTGCATTGTTCTAAGTGACTTTTAGCATTAGGTTCTCTCTCACCCACTGTCGGTTCAAATCAGCGCTCACACACTCCCATTTGAATTTGGGGCGTTATACAGCGGTATTTGAAGGACTTACAAAAAAACAATCTGTACTTTGGTTTTGTCTGAGGTACCCGTGCAGCTGCCGGTGCTGGGGGAGGCGAGCCGTGCTCCTGGGACCCCCCCCCGCCGGCAGCCCCCGGGGCAGGGCTGCCTGTCCTCTGTCCCCTGCCCCCTGTCCCCTGTCCCCTGGGCAGGGCTGCCTGTCCTCTGTCCCCTGCCCCCTGTCCCCTGTCCCCTGCCGTGGGGGTGTCACAGCCTGAGATCAGCCCCCAGCCTGAGCTGGTCTGGGTTTGTGTTTTGTTTTTTTTAAACACTGTTTATTACCGGTCCACAACCAGTTCTCAGTGGATTTGCGGATTTGCCTCACTCCCCCCCCCCCCCCCCCCCCCCCCCCCCCCCCCCCCCCCCCCGGGGGGGGGAAGGGGGTCTGTCTGAGGGGTCTCATCTTTCCCTCTCTGCCGATCAGGGCCGCCCGGTTCCTGGAGCCCTCCCCAGGTGGCCGGGATGTTTCTAAAGGACTAGTCCGTGTGCCGCAGTAAGCTCATTAGCTAATTCCCTTATTACGCAGCACCAGCTGAATGAAGCCTGTGTGTTTGGGCTTCCAGGCAGCCCCCTCTTGCCTTTCTCCCCGGCTTGTTTCGCTACATCGTCACTCCTTTCTCTTTGTTTTAGCTAAGAAAGCAGGCTTTTAAAAGTCCCCTTGGCTTAGCCATTTTGGGCACAGGCTCGTCCCTCCCTTGCGGGTCCCGGGGTACCCCCAGCCGGAGGGGGTGCTGCAGGCAGGACCCTGCTTGCCCAGCGTTGCCCTGCGGGGCTTTCTCCTCTGCCAGAGTGGCTTTTTGGGCACGTTCACATTTCCGTGTCAATCCCAGAGCCCGTCCAGGAGAACGCACGGAGGGTTTGACTCAGACACAGTAACTCCCGGGGAGTTTCCTGGGAAGGAGGCTGCGGCGTGAAGCCACCACGGTGGAGACCTCATCACTCCACAGCTGCTTGAAAGGACACTGTAGAGAGGTTGGTGCTGGTCTCTTCTCACAGGTCATTAGTGATAGAACAAGAGGGAATGGCTTCAAGCTGCAACGGGGGAGGTTTAGACTGGACATTAGGAAACAATTCTTCACAGCAAGAGTGGTCAGAGACTGGAACAGGCTGCCCAGGGAGGGGCTTGAGTCACCATCCCCTAATGTGTTTAAGAATCGCTTAGATGTGGTGTTGGGGGATATGGTGTAGGGGAGGACTTTGTAGAGTGGGGTTGATGGTTGGACCTGATGATCCCAAGGGTCTTTTCCAGCTTGAACGAGTCTATGATTCTACGGTGGGATGCTCCTCTTTGCTGAGTCACCCTGGGTTTTGAGAGAGTTGATGGGCTCTTACAGCTTGTTTGCAGAGAGAAACCGAGCATCTTGCTCCCAACCCCAGGGGATGCTCGCCCGGGGGTCAGAACCCACTGGGCCAAGCCTTTCACCCCCAAACATGGAGGTTCTGGGAGCTCTCTTCCCTCACCACCTGGGCCGGGAGAAGCCCGGTCACAACCCCTGCCCAGGGAAGAGGGACGGACCCAGCATCCCACCCTCTTCCTTCTGGGGGGCCACACGCCGCAAAATCCACCTCGCGACGGCGCTTTCCGGCCCTCTGTGAGAATGTACAGTTTGTGGCTCCTTCATTGACTTTGAAGAATGTCCCTTTATTCACAATGTTATTTCCTTTAATCACTGTGAGGTTGCAGGAAATCTTCTTGGAAAAAAGTTTCAGATTGGCTGGAATCACCGTACTGTCGCAGGGATGGAAAACTCACTTGAACTTGTTTTCATTTTACCCTAAAAAGTCACTGTCCCCAGAAGGTTCAGATAAATTTGGATAAACATGTGAGTTCCGAGGATTTAGTTGTTGTTGAGCAGTTCCCCCTCCCCCCGTTTTTTTTTTTTCCAAATGAACCTCTATGTCTTTCCAAGTTCCTGAGCTTTCCTCAAGACCAGGGGTGCAGAATTGAAGGAAAAATGAGACATCAGCATAAACAGATTGAAGACAGGCAAATACATCATTAAGGTACACAACAAGTGGGTAGAGATAATGAAGTGGTAAGTGACAGCTTTGGCCATCAGCTGAGAGCTGAACCGACTGAATTTTCTTCTACTTGAGGATATCTATGCTGGCCAAGGTGGGAAAAACAGAGGATGTGCGAAGGCTTGACTTTTGTGGAACTTTAGCCTCATTTCCACATTAAATACTTGTGAGCCATGGAGAGAAACACGGGTTAGGTGGATGTGTGGCTCCATGAGTGGACAGTTGGGTGGAAAACTGGATTGAAAGGCCAGTTACCAGTGCTCAACCCTCAGACAAGGTCTGCTCTGGGTCTAGGGCTGGTCAGCGGCAGGGACTGCAAGAGTCCTTTTCTTGAGAAATTGGAGAAATCCGAAATAAAGCTGTCGATAAGAACAAATATAAGGCTTTTCTATGAGCTGGGAAAAATCAGCATGGTAAGCACTAGCTGGGCAATGAGCAAGGCTGCTCTGTGGGAAAGCAGCCGGAGGCAGGAGTGGGTCCCCCCGGGGAGTGTGAGCCAGCAGCAGCCCCAGTGAGAAGAGCAAAATCAGGCTGGGATGTAAACAAGGTGTTTGTAAGACACCTGATGTGATCCTGCTGCACTTAGAAAGTGTGAGCCTGAGCGCTGAGTCCCACTTGGGGCTCAGCGTTTCAAGTTGTGGTTCTTGGAGAAAGCCCAGGGAAGAACAAGATCAGAAATTCAGAAAACATGACATACTGGAGAAGGCTGAAGGACCAGGGTAGCTTAGCATCAAGACAAAAAGACTGCAGGGAAATAAGATAAAAGTCTTTAAATGCATAAAGCCCTGCTACAAAGTGCAACATAATGGGCTATTCCTTGTTTCCAGAGTGGGTAGAAGAAGCAGCCATAGGCTCACCCTGCAATGACTGCGGTAAAGATTAAAACTCGTTTTTCTTGGGAGCTGTCTTCACCACTAGAGGTTTATTTTAGGAAGGGTTTAGACAAAAGCTCCACCAGGAAGGGTTTACCTTGTCTGGGGGCAGGCAAACAGGCTAGGTGACCTTCCAAGGGCCTTCCAGGCTTATTTTTTATATTTCTGTGAATACAGATACTAAAAAAAGAGAAGATTGGTTTGCCTCTAGCCAGTCTATTCGGGACTGATCCTTGCCAGGTGTATTTTGCTTCAGCTGTGGATGTCGTCTAGGTTTCCATTATCTCCATCAGATTTTTTTTGTTATTCACTCCTAAGCACTTTTTTTTTCCATCCATTTTTTTGCCTGTTTCCATACATCCCTGTGTTCCTACTTTTCCTGGAATGGGCATATGCCTTGTGTGATCCCCCCCAAGCATGCCCGGGGGGACGTTCCCTTCCCCACCTGATGGACTGTCCTTGGGATCCAAGAACATCCTTGGGCAGAGCCATCTCCCTCATGAATTCACCTGGTGACAGACCCCTGCTGTCGGGAGCCCATGTCTCACTCGTGGATTTGCTCCTATTGCAAGGCCCCCGCGGGTCGTCTGTGGGCTGAATGCTTTGCTTTTTCTAAAACAGGACTAGCAACCGTCATCCCCCTCCCTCCACGGGTTCGCAGAGGTCCTGCAATGGGGATTTTTTCTCTGTCTTAGCAACATGGTGTATTTTTACCGTGACGTTTAAGACCAGAGTCAGCCATTAGCTCACATGTGCTGATTTCCCCCACCGCCTGCTCCCCTTACTCTCTCGAGATCCAAGTAACACGGGGTTTTGCTAATGCACAAAAAGCATCTGGTCTGGAGGAGCGAGGGAGCTCATGGCTTGGTCTTACTCAACCACTGATGGTTAGTCTGACATCTAATCAGCATTGCTCAGAAAATGTATGTCCTATTTCTTATGCGGGTTTGTCTGGCTTTTAATTTCCAGCCATTGATTCTTGCTCTGCCTTTTTTTTTTTGGCTGGAATAAAAACACTTTAGCACACGATATTTTCTTACTGCGAGAGTACTTGTGCATAGCAGTCAAATTTCTTAAGCTTTTTTAAGAAGAAAACAGGTTGAGCCTGATTCTGCCACTGTGGGGTGCGTTCTCCTGCCCTTCTGTCTTTTTTTTTGTGGCTGTTTTCTGTGCCCTCTCTCATTTCACAGAATAATTTTGGCCTCAGGAGCTCCGGCGGTGCAGCTCGCTGGTCGGGCCTCCATCCATCACGTTTTGGAAATGTCTGAAGACACCGATCCCGCCGCCTTGCTGGCTTCCCGTGCCAGCACTCCGTTTTTTCACCCACCTTGTCCACCCCCCCACCTTCCAGCCTGGCCTGGCTGCAAGGATGCTACGGGAGATGGTGAAAACAGGGAGCGGGAAGGGGTCACATCTACGGCTCTCCCTTCATCTGCATTTTTTTAAAATGGGGCAGCAGGCTAGTCACTGTATTCCAGGGCTAGCATCCCATCCCCTGCTGCAGAAGACACTGCCTCATAACCACCCATCACTGTGCTCCCCACTCCGATGCCCACAGCTGTGTTCCCCATGGGGTCCCACCACCCAGCTCACCCCAAATCAGCCCCGCTCGCTGCCAGAGCCCTGCGCAGGCCCTGCCGCCCAGGGGGGTGGCCCACTTCATTGGCCAATGCATCCACCTTGTCACTTGGCTCAGTCAGGACCCAGAAGCAGGTGGCTCCGTGCCCTTGGCCACCAGCCGGGCTGCAGCCCAGGTTGGTAGCAGCGAGCCCCGACTCTCCGCTCTGTGCCGGAGACCAGCCGCCCAGCCCTGACCTTTCTCGACACTCTTTCAGCAACATCTCCCTATTGAGGAGGACTTCTGGAGAGCGGTTGGGATGTAAGTAATGGGTGGGCGATCAGCATTAATTAGGACGAATACTTAAGCAGAATATTGTTAAGCACCTTGCAGACACCCAGGTGTCTGGCACCCCCAGCCACGCTGCTCCCCGTTCCTCCGAAGCCACCGCTTTCGGTCCTTCAGGCAGCTTGAGTCTCCCGGAGAAACCTCTTTGTTTCCCAATTTCAAGCAAGATTTCCTTGGAAGACAGCGAGGGACTAATAATATCTTCACCATATATGGTGCCTTTCACCCTGGGCTGTGCGTGGCTGGGAGCCTGCCTTCCCCTGCCTGCTGCCGGCTGCAGGCCAGCCAGCGCCGCTCGCCCAGCCCGGCGCGGCCAGCACCAAACCAGGTAGGTTTTGGCCAGGGCCCTGCTTTTCCTCCCGTAGCAATGACGTCAAAGCTGGCCAGGTTTGGCCTGAGCAGCGCAGATGACTCTCAGGCTTACGTGTGCTTTCACAGAGTAGCGTTTCAAAGGGCTGGTGGCGAGGAGGTGCACGCACATTTCCTGTATGTCTGGCCAAAAATCCAATACTTGAGAGCGCCGGGGAACCCTACGGTTCCACAGAACATGCCATTTTGATGTTCACAAAAGACAAAACATTGCCAAAACCTGGGGAATGGCGTGGAAGGAGCCAGCACTATTTTCCTCCTCCTGGCTCCGCTCGGTTTTATTTCTCCCTCGGCCCCTCGATGATCATCCAGCTGGATTGTTCCTGCACCAGGCGGGTCCCAGCCCTCTGAGGAATGGTGGTGGGATGTGTCCCAGCTGGGATGGGGGCTCAGCTTCAGCCTTGCTCTCTGCTGGCAACTTGGCTACGGCCAAGGCATGAGCCCCTGCACGGGTGCTGATGTGACACATGCCCAGGCTGGGGGACTGCAGGTGCCAGGCTCCAGAGGACAGGTGTGCCTCCACGTGCCAGCTCTGCCATCAGGGGCACCTTTTTGTGGAGGTCAGACCCCTCAAACCTGCCCAAATGCGCTGGGGGTTCTCTGATGGCCAGGCGGGAGGACAGACCTGGTGCTTCCAGGTCTCCTCTCATGACATCCGCCAAGTCCCCTTCCCGCAGTAATCTTGTCCTTCTATCCAAAACAATTATGGAGGGCTTGTTGTTTTTGGCACAGCCCTTTATTTACAAATCCCATCCTGCTTATAGCTCATGGTTTCATTATCCTCTAGATGTTTACAGAGCTCCTTTTCTTAATATTTGTGCCATTATTTTACTAGGGACCCGGGTGAGACTTTCCAGACAGTAATTGTCTGGCTCATCCTCTCCCCCACCAGCTCTTTCTGCAGAAGTGCACATCTCTCTCCCTGCTTTCCCTGCCTGCCCAGGGCGTCCAGGGACCAGCAGGGCTCTGGGCAGCAGCAGAGGGGTGTCCCGCTCTGAGGATGTGGGGAGAGATGTACAGAGGGGGCAGCTGCTCTGCTGTGCCCCACCGCCCGCCCCACGCGTGCACCCCGCAGCCCTGAGCTCCTGATGGGCACCTCCCATCCCTCCTTTCCCCCATCCCTCCGCACTCCCCCATCCCAGGCTCAGGGCGTGGGTGCAAATCCCTGGTTGGGGGGGTAGCCCCTCGGCAGGCTTTCGGCTGGCTGGGGACCTCATCCCGGGGAGCCAGACGGTGGCAAAGCCAGCGCTGGGATCCTGGGGTCATTAGCATGATGCAGACGTGGGTCGGCGGCGGATGCTGTGTGTGGCTCTGATGCTGGTCCCTGCCCCTGGGCTGTCTGTCACAGGGGCTTGTTTAACCTTCTTTGCCGCAATATCTCGCAGTCTTTAATCTGTTTATCCTCGTAACCCCGCTATGAGGTGAGGGATAGTTATCCTCATTTCAGAGGTAGGGAACTGAAGGGATTCTTTCCTTTTCAAATGGAGATCAGCATTTAATCACGCAGAGATAAAGATTTTAAAAACGCTCCCGAGACAGCAGGCGCACGGTGTGTAACTGAGCTGGCTCTCTCTGCAAATCCCATTAAGCGCCTCTGCCTTTCTCAGCTGGTGCTGTTTCGGTGCAGGGCAGTCACAAGTGGCCCGTGGAGGTGCCAGGTGGGCTCCAGCCTCCTGTTCCACCATGGGGCACGGGCTGGGCATGGGGAGACAGAGCTGCCCCTGCGCCTGCCCGTGGGTTTCCCTGGGTGCTCTGGGGGTGTGCGGTGCCACAGCAGCCCCCGCTCAAAGCAGGTGATTGAAACCTGAACTGTGGGAATGTGTGAGATCCCTGGGACGAAACCTAAAAGCCTGTTTGTGCTGCGTGAGAGTGTGAGGCTGGGCATAGGAGGGGGTGCTGGTGCAGCATCCCTCTGGCCGTGCAACGAGGCAGCGCCGTGAACGAGGAGCGAAGCAAGAACAGCCAACTCTCTTTGCTGTCCCCCTCTGGGCAATCGATATGGACAGTGGGGCTGGTTTAAACCCCCCCCAGCTGTGGTTTCTCCAGGGATGCTGGCGGGAGGTGTCACCGGCCCTTCCCGGCGGGGTCCGGTGCAGGGCTTTGCCGCCGCGGCCGGGCGATTGTTGCTGTGCCTGTGGGAATGCAGCGGCTGGGGCTGTGTGGAGGTCAGTGCTTTTGTCTCGCTGCGGGGAGTTTATCTCTGCGGATCTTGCCTGCTTTCCTGGGTCAGGCTTCACCTCCGCTGTTATCAGCAAACGCAGGAACAGCCCGGTCCAGAGCCGGGCTGCGGAGGAACCTCTCGACCCCCTTTGCAGGGGAAGGCAGGGCTCTCCCATCCCTCCCACGCTAACGGGCACTGGCCAGGGGTGAGCCCGAGGGATGAGGTGTGCAGGGCCCTGTGGTTGCTGTTCCCCCTGTGCCACTTCGGCAGCGCCATTCCCATGCCCCCCAAGTGGCGTGGGTCACCGGGAGCAGCCCCACGGCCTGTGTCCTGCAGCAGTGGCTTCAGTCGGCCATGAAGGAGAAGGCAACAGGGACATCAGAGCCCTCCCCAGTCTCACCTCCTGTTGGGTCCTCTGCCCCGGGTGCGGAGGGGACAGGTCCCCACCAGCAGCACCAGTTCCCCCATCCTGGCCGGGCTGCCCTGTCCCAGCACACCCTCCCCTTCCCAGCAGCTCCAGCCGGACCCCTCCAGCTGTCTCCACAAACCCAAACCATTAGCATTTCCTGTTCAAACATTTCCAATAAATAAATGGAGACATCATGCCACAAGCCCACAAGTGACCCAGAGGCGGGTCCAAGGCCGGGATGGACACGACCACCCAGCGCCCGACCCCCTGGCTGAGCGCCAGCCCTGCCTTTGTTTGAATTCCCGGGTGAGTAAGCGCTCGGCTGACGCCAGCCAAAACGCCGTAAGAAATTATTTTTTTATATTAAATAAATTGTTTTCAGTAAATCTGCTCCTACACCAAGGTCCAGGAGCTACCCACGGCACCGGGCGCGCTGCAGAGGAGCTGCAGTCCTCTTTCCTGGCCTCGTCTCAGCCCTGCTGGGGCACACACCCTGCCCGGAGTGCTCCAGCTGTGACCAGCTGTGCTACAGATGCCTCCATCCTGCCAGCCCCGTGGGTGCAGCGGGTCCTGCAGCTGCCTGGCAGCCCGGGCACGCAGCAGCAGAGCAGGTCCCTGCCACACATGGGGTGTCTCTGTCCCAAGGCACGAGCCAGGCTTGCTGGCCAGGGGGCAGAGGCTTGGGTCTGCTGCCTCTGTGGCACTCCAGACTCTGGGGGAGGCAGCTGTATCCCCCAAACCAGCCTCCTTGGCTGGGCAGAAGTCCATGCCCTCACAGCGGTGCCTGTTCTCCTCCGGGGCTGGGGATAACTGGGGGCCAACAGCCCAGTCTTTTCTCCACTGGTCATCTGCACCCTTGGGAAACCTTTAATGCCTCAGGGTATGGGGCACCAGTGCCCGGGCAGGTCGTGGTCCATGGGCCAGTCTCCTGACATCTGCCAGTGGGTGCTGATGCAAAGGGAAACACATTCTCCCAGCCCCAGTGGCTCTTCCCATGGTGAGCACTGGGACCAGCCCACCCCCTGCCCCTTTCAGGGTCAGTGTTCCTCCTGGGTGCCTGGGGGACGAGTGGGTGCAGAGGAGGGGAGCATGGCCATGGGGCAGGTCCTGAGCGGTCCGTGGGCTGGGCTGAGACCCCAGGGACACCAGGACTAATATGCAAAATGGGCTTAAATACAGAAATGGTAAATTCCTGGCTGTGCCCCCGCACAATGATGGCAGGAGAGGTTTGAGCCTGGCTGGGCTGGACACATGCTCCTTCTCAGGGATGCACAGGCTTTGTCCTCGCTGCTCTGGGCTGCTCTCTGGCTTTCAGCTGGAAGCAAAGAAGATGATTTGGAGCTAACCGAGCTCTGTCATGGTGACAATTAGGAAAAATACCAGGAATATAGTTTCCACTAATTTGTAACTTTTTTTTTTTAAAAATTATATTTTGCTGAAGCCAAAACTTCCTGATTTGTAACTTTTTTTTTTTTTTTTAAATTATATTTTGCTGAAGCCAAAACTTCCTGCAGGAACATGATGTCTAAAGGCAAAACTTTGCTGTTGAAATTTTCTGAAGTATTTAAAAAAGTTGAAATGTTCTTTGAAGAGAAGATGCAGACGTTCTGCTCCAGAAATCTTCATTCAGTGGGGTGTTAATGCTCCAGTATGATAAAACTTTAGGAACTGAAATGTGGTGAAACCACATTTTAAATAATCTGTTTTATGGAGAAAAAAAAATAGCCTTTTCTGAATTGGAGTTATTTAATTTCTTTACAGCTTCTGCCTTGCTCAAGGGAAACTCCTGTTGCTCCCACCTACAGCAAGAGAGAGAGGAGTTGGGGTGATGTGTCGGGGGGAAGGTGGTCGCTGCGGGCACGGTGCCTGTCTGAGTGCCCACCAAGCACCTGCGTGTTCATCTACATCCTGGCACAGTGTGAACTGTGTTTTTTGGTGCCAGTGGTGCCCAGCAGAGCAGGAGGGCAGCAGCGGGGGTCCCTTCCCAGCCCCTGACGGTGCCCCTCGGCAGGACCCCA
This sequence comes from Calidris pugnax, assembly GCF_001431845.1. NCBI lineage: Eukaryota > Metazoa > Chordata > Aves > Charadriiformes > Scolopacidae > Calidris > Calidris pugnax. The sequence continues at coordinate 1,454,836 of NW_015090781.1, forward strand.
TGGCCCCGGCTGCCACCGGGGCTCCGTGCCATCAGCACTCGCAGGCGCTGACAGACGGAACCGGCGAGGGGCTGGCGGGGGCCGGAAACTCCTGATCCCTCTTTATCTGCCCCTCGCCCTGCTCTCTCATCTCCCCGTCATGCTCTCCATCTCGCCTGGTATCTCACATTCCTATTCCTGCGCCTCCCCAGCTGCTGGGGGGTTTGCCCACCCCTCACAGCACCCTGTGGCTCCCCCATCCCAGCAGCAGTAGGGGGTCCTGGACATCCCCTGGGACCTGCTGGGCTCACTGCCAGTAGGGAACGTCAGCCCTGAGCGAGGGGAGGCACCTCAGGTGCCCCCACCCCGTGTCTGCATGCTGAGTGTCAGCCGGAGCAGCAGGCAGGTGCCTGGGACAGGGCTCCGTGGCTGCCACATGTTGTGGGTTGGAGTGGGAGGAAAGGCTCAGGCCCAGCTCAGCATCATCATGTGCACTGAGAAGGTCAAGGAGGCTTGCTGCCGTCTTTCCCAAATATTCCAGCTGCTCCTGGGCCAGAATCCAGCTTGGGTACCATCTCAAAATCAAGCACGAACCTTTCACTTGGCTCTCCTGGCACCCCTGACCCCCACCGCTCCATTGCCAACCCGCTGCCCCAGCTGGGCAGGCTGGCAGCGAGGGAGCCGGGAGCTGCAGTTAATGTGGCTGCCCCTAAAGACACTGCCAGAGATCAGCTAATCTGATAATTACAGCAACAAAAGCCATTTAGACAAACCATGACCTGACCCTGGGAGCTTGGAATGAAAACATTTTACCCTCCTCTGTCTGGATCCCGCACTGAGAAAACATCTGTATTGGGAGGACAGCTGGGAAACCAGCCCCTGCTCCGCGCCCGCTGGGACGGGCTGGGACTCTGCTCCCTGCATCCCACCTCAGCACGAGGTGGGCAGCACCTGAGGGGGGGAAGCCTAAACCCTTCCATGATGCCAAGGTCGAGGGCATCCTGGTGCTGGGCTCTTTGGTGAGGAAGAGGATGAGGCAGAGGCCAGAGGGGTGCGAGGGCGGATCTTGTGAGGGGGAGTGAAGGGGATGGGGGGAGTGGAGCTCATCTGCGCCCTCCCAGAAAGGGCTTTTTTCCAAGCCCAGGTGAGGCTTGATGGATGTGGGGGGCAGCACCTGGTCCCCATGTGTCCCCGCATCCCTGCAGCAGCCTGAGCTCTCTGGGAGCTGGGCTGGGTGCCGAGCCCCCCCTGCCTCTGGGGAGGGGCTGAGCGTGGGGGGCCGTGCCTGCGTGTGGCTGGTGGTGCATGCCTGGGGGGCTCCATCAGGCCAGCTGAGGTGTGCGAGCCCTCCCGTTGAGTGGCAGGTCATTGCTGGCTGTCAGTCGGAGGCAGGAGATGAAGGGAGGGATGCCTCAGGGCCGGCTCCCATGTTTCTCCTGCTTTTACATACATTTTGGTGGCACCTTTTGTGTAGGCTGGGGAGATGAAAGCTCAGGGCCAGAGGGATCTTGCTAAAGCACAGCCACCCGGCTCGGGGGCCCAGCAGCCTGCTGCTTTGTGCCTGTCTGTCTCGTTCCTGCATCTGTTCCCAGAGGAGCTCTGCTCTGCACCGCCAAGGGCACAGGACACGGGGCAGGCTGGGGGCACCCAGGAGCACCGGCAGGTAACTCCTGCTGGGTCAGCGACCCTGGGCTGGCGGGCAAGGGCAGCAGCACAGACGGTCTCTCACCATCAGCTGAGCTCGTGCTGCCCAGGAGCCCCCGAGGAAAGGGAGCAAGACAGTGCTGGTTTGGGGAAACTGCGTTTTTCCTGCAAATGGCTCTGCTCAGCCTGCTCCGGCGGTCCCGAGCAGTGGCTTGGTGCAGCCAGCTTGGCACGCAGCACCCCTGCGCCTTTGTGACTTCTCTGCTCTGTACTGGGAAAGGGCTTGGCCATGTCCCCAAATATCCCAGTGCTCTTTGGAGAGGGGTAGGATTAGAAACCAGTACGTGCATTAGGAGCCTGCCGGTCTAGGGACTCCCCGACACTTCTGTCTGCTCCAGAAATAGGATGTTCTAAGCACCCTTGCTCAGCTTTTCCCATGGCAGCATCCCTCTTGTGCAAGGCTTTGCTCCTCCTGAGCAGAAAACATGACTCACCCCATGGGCTCCCCCCATGGACTTCTGGTGCCATTTGTCTCATCAGCCACCTCCCTGCGCTGCCCTGCAGCAGCCCCCATTCAGCAGCACCCACACACCTCAGGAGAGGTGTACCCTCACTTACTGTGAGGGTGGTGGAGCACTGGAACAGGTTGCCCAGGGAGGTGGTTGAGGTCCTATCCCTGGAGATATTCAAGGTGAGGCTCGATGAGGCCCTGGGCAACCTGGTCTAGTTGGGGGTGTCCCTGCTGACTGCGGGGGGGTCGGACTAGATGACCTTTGGAGATCCCTTCCAGCCTGGGCAATTCTATGACTCTATGACCCAAGTCCTCTTCATCCCGTTAGGGTCAGAGTTAAGCTCAGGGTTAGGGCCAAGGGTGAGGTGAGATTTAAGGTTGGGGTTGGAGTTAAGGGTAGGGGTTAGAGTTAAGGGTAGGGTTCGGAGTCGAGGGTGAGGTGAGATTTAAGGTTGGGGTTAGAGTTAAGGGTAGGGTTCGGAGTCGTTCTCACAGCACCTCAGTAGGGTCAGGCCTTTGCAGGGCTTCACAGAAGAGACCCGAAGCCCTTTCTGGGTTTCCGTGCAGCCTTTTCTCATGACCTGATACAGGTTTTAACTCAAGTCGGCCTAAAAACCCCACCAGGGCCAAGGCTTTGTTCCGGCGCTGTTATCTTGCTCCTCTGCCTTTCCCGTTTCAGCCTTTTCTCCCGGGGCTGGCAGGCCGCTGTGCCGCCGGGCAGCGCTGCCTCCCCCCTGCTCCCATGCCGAGCAGAAAGCACACGGGGCCGTTCTTCCAGGTGCTGCCCGAAGCCGGGGGAGGCGAGCGCTGTGTCCCCCCGGGGTCCCCCCCAGCCAGCCGGGCTGTGGAGCCACCGACGGCATGGGAGGAGGGGGGCGAGGCGCCAAACTGGTTTTCGGAGGGCTCTTGGCTGAGCTGACAAAGGGAGCGCACGACACTTCGGGCTGTCTGCGAACGCGGCCGGGGACAGCGGGTCCTTCCCCGTCCCGTCCCCCCGTGTTCCGTGTCACGAGGGGCTGGGGAGGTGTCGCGCTGGCGGGGCTGCTCCTCGCAACGTCCTGCCCGTTTCCCCCCGAGCCTTTCCCAGGTGCCGCGGCATCGCGGGCGGATTCGCACCGGCGTCTGAAACCCCTTGAGCCGCCCGGCGGGTTCCTCTCGCAGCCGGTCACGCACCGTGGGGCAGCCAGCCCCCTCCCCGGGGGGATGCCGGGGCGGCCCCGGGCCACCCCCAGCCTGTCCCGCCGGAGCCGGTCAAAGCCCTGAGGCTGCGGGAGAAGCGGCGGGGCCGCACCGGGCGGAGCTGCCGGCCGCGGTGCGATGCGCGGGCCGGCTCTGCCCTCTGCCGACACCCCGCGGCACCGCCGCCGCTCACCGGCCGCCTGCCGCCCCCGGCCGGAGGCTCTTGCTGGGAGGGGAAGGACCCCCAGCCGAGACCGGGGCTCCCCCGGGGCTGGGAGGGTCTCGGGGGACTATCCCACCTGCAGGTGGCTGGGAATCGGGAAAGTGCCTTAAAAAGCGGGGAGGCAGAACCAGGGAATTGTCAGAGTTGGAAGGGACCTCCAGAGACCCTCCAGTCCAACCCCCCGGCCAAAGCAGGGCTGCCCAGAGCACATCACTCAGGAGCATCCATTGGGGCTTGAAGATCTCCAGAGAAGGGGACTCCACACCCTCCCTGGGCAGCCTCTGCCAGGGCTCTGCCACCCTCACCCCAAACAAGTTCTTCCTCCCATTGCAGTGGAGCTTCCCATGGTCCAGCTTGTGCCCGTTGCCCCTCGGCCTGTCACTGGGAACCACTGGAAAGAGTCCGGCTCCATCCTCCTTCAACCCCCCTTTAGAGACTTGTCAGCATGAAGAAGGTCTCCCCTCAGCCTTCTCTTCTCCAGGCTCAAGAGCCCCAGCTCTCTCAGCCTTTCCTCATCAGGGAGATGCTCCAACCCCTCCATCCTCTCTGTTGCCCTACGCTGGACTCTCTCCAGCAGTTCCCTGTCTCTCTTGAACTGGGGAGCCCAGCACTGGAGGCAGGATTCCAGTTGTGGCCTCCCCAGTGCAGAGCAGAGGGGGAGAATGACCTCCCTCCACCTCCTGGCCACACTCTGCCCTACGCAGCCCAGGATCCCATTGGCCCGATTCCAGTTGTGGCCTCCCCAGTGCAGAGCAGAGGGGGAGAATGACCTCCCTCCACCTCCTGGCCACACTCTGCCCTACGCAGCCCAGGATCCCGTTGGCCCGTGACCCGCCCTGGGGCTGACACACGGCCGGGCACGGCACCGTCCTGCATATCCCCGGTCCCGCACCGTGCCGGGGCTGCTGTGCGCCCCGGGGCCGATCTCCACCCGCACCGACTCCGCACCCCAGGGCACCCGCGTACTCCCGCGTCGCCCGGGTCCCCTCTGCGGGGACCGCGCCCCCCCCCAGCGCTGCGGCCCCGAGCACGGGCGCAGAGCAGCGCTGCCGCGGGCACGGTATCCCCAGCAGCGTCACGTTCCACGGGGCTTCGCCACCCGGCACCCTATCGCTGCCGCGCCGGGACAACCCCCCCTACCGGGCGCTGCAGTCCCACAGCTCCGGTGGCGGCCCTGCGCCCCCCAGGCTGCCGGCGCCCCCCAGGCTGCCGGCCCCCCCCGAGCGGGCTCCCGGTCCCGGTGCAGGGCAGCAGCCACCTTCCCGCGCCCCCGGAGCGCTGCGCCCCGCGGCCGCCCCGTCAATCCGCGCGCGCCACGGAAGGGGCGGGGCCAAGGAGCCGCCGCCCGCCAATAGGCAGCGCCCGCGCCTCCGCCCCGCGAGCGTCACTGAGCGCGGCGGCCCCGTCTCCCTCCGCCATTGGCTGCCCGCGCCCCGCCCCGGAGGGGACAGCGGGGGCGGGGCCGCTGGCCGCTCGCTGATTGGCCACGTGGCGCGGCGGCCCCGCCCCCGGCGGTGAAGGTGAGCGTCTCCTCCAGGCGCCGCGCGCCGCCTGCTACCGGAGCGCAGGGGAGCGGAGGGGCCCGCGCCGCCATGGCCGCCTCCATCTTCACCGCCGTGCCCCGCGCCCCGCCCGTCGCCGTCTTCAAGCTCACGGCGGATTTCCGGGAGGACGGGGACTCCCGGAAGGTCAACCTGGGCGTGGGCGGTGAGTCCGCGGCCTCCCCCGGCCCGGCGGGGGGCACTCTCCGCGGCGTGGGGGGGGAGGCCGGCCGGGGGTGTCCCCGCGACGGGCCCGGCGCCCGCTGGAGAGGCCGGGCGGGAGTAACGGTGCCCGGGCACGGAAGGTCACCGGGCGGCGAGTAGCGCCTGGCGGGGTGCCCGGTGGGGGGGCGGGGAGCGGGGTCACCGGCGGCGTCAAGGTCGTGGGGGCGGCCCTGCCGGCATCGGGTGTCGGTGCCCGGGGCAGGCCCGACGCGTTCCCCCCGGGCGCGGAACGGAGGGCTCTCCCTCTCCCTGGCAGCCTACCGCACGGACGAGGGGCAGCCATGGGTCCTGCCGGTGGTGAAGAAGGTGGAGCAGATGATCGCCGGGGACAACAGCCTCAACCACGAGTACCTGCCCATCCTGGGCCTGCCCGAGTTCCGCGCCAACGCCTCCCGCATCGCCCTGGGGGACGACAGCCCCGCCATCAAGGAGAACCGGGTAGGTTACGGGGGGGCAGCGAGAGCCCCCCTTGCTGGGACCCCCGGGGTGTCTCTGGTGGGGCCAGCAGATGAGCAGAGACGTGTGGAGTGGGTGCGTTTTGGCAGGATTTTGGGGGTTTTCTCTGATGTGGCCTTCACTGGTTGGAGGTTACTTGATGAACCGGTGGACATGAAGGTGTTTGTGCAAGTGGTTGTAGTTTTTTTGGGAAAAGGCCAAAGGTGCTCTGTGGTTAGAACTTGTTTTTCCCTTCATCGTTTAAGGGTTGTCTCACAGGAAACTGAAGTCAGAAAATAGACCACTTTTCCTGAACCAGCCAGGGACCTGCTCTGTGCCAAAAAGTAGCAGAAACAACTGGAGTCTATTTATAACTGTGTCGGGATGGGCCTGGGCACCGAGGGAGGTTGAAGACCACTGGGAGGGATGGTGTCCTGGCTGGGACAACCCCTGGGAACATGTCTGGGATCCTCAGCCTGGAGAAGAGAAGGCTCCGGGGAGACCTTATAACGGCCTTCCAGTGCCTGAAGGGGCTACAGGAGAGATGGGGAGGGACTCTTCGTTAGGAAGTGGAACCATAGGACAAGGGGTAATGGTTTTAAACTGAAAGAGGGAAGATTTAGATTAGATATTAGGAAGAAATTCTTTGCTGTGAGGGTGGTGAGAGCCTAGCAGAGGCTGCCGAGAGAAGCTGTGGCTGCCCCATCCCTGGAGGGGGTCAAGGCCAGGCTGGATGGGGCTTGGAGCAACCTGGTGTGGTGGGAGGGGTCCCTGCTCAGGGCAGGGGGGTTGGAACTGGATGGGCTTTAAGGTCCCTTCCAACTCTGACCGTTCTATGGTTCTATGATCCTGTCTTGCTGTTGCAAACACCTCTGTTTCCTGTGCACTGTAACCAGCTGGGCCCTGCTGGCTCCTCTCTCCGTTGCAGATTGGGAGTGTTCAGTCCCTGGGTGGGACGGGCGCGCTGCGTATCGGTGCGGAGTTCCTGAGGCGGTGGTACAACGGGAACAACAACACAGCCACCCCGGTGTACATCTCCGCTCCCTCCTGGGGTGAGTGCTGTCGCCTCTGCCGCCGCTTCCCCGCAGGGAGCCCTCGGTTCGGTGTGGGGGGAACAGCTCAGCTCCTTGCTGGTCCCTGGGCAGTGGGAGAGGAGCCTTTCCCTTGTGGGTAAAGAGAGTGTAAGCGTCTCCATCACATATTTGGGTGACATTTAGGGAGACACTGGAGAAGGTGGCTTGTTGGAGGTGAGGCTTGCTTTTCTGAGAAGTGATCTCTTTCCTCAGAGAACCACAACTCTGTGTTTGTGGATGCTGGCTTTAAAGATATCAGAACCTACCACTACTGGGATGCTGCCAAGAGGGGTCTGGATCTCCAGGGGCTGCTGGATGACATGGAGGTGAGTAAAACTGGTGTAGGACAAGCTGAGCTTGGTGCTGTGCTGCCAGCAGCTGGCTGGGCTCCTGCGCTGTGCCTGGAAGTGGATTTCTAGGAAAGAAGCTGCTGGTGCCCAGAGCAGCACGGGGCTTCTCCCTCTGCTGTGGGTGCCCAGTCTCATCGGTGCACATGACCAAGACCTGCTCTCTTCTCAGAAAGCCCCAGAGTTCTCAATTTTCATCCTCCATGCCTGTGCACACAACCCAACGGGCACAGACCCTACTCCGGACCAGTGGAAGCAGATTGCTGCTGTTATGAAGGTATGGGCTGCTGCTGGGGCTAAAGCAGAGCTGAGGGGACAGATAGCTCTTGAGCCAGCTGGAGGTGGGCTGCAGGGAATGGCATGAGATGTGGCAGGAGCTGGAAGAGTCCCACGGGGCAGGTGTTAAAAGGCAGAGGCTGGCAGGATGCTGCTCCTCTGTGCTCAGATAATAGAAGCATCCCACTTCTGCTTCCTCCAAGTTCTTGCTTTCTGACTCGGTGGCATGGGCTGCAGTGAGGTTTCTCATGCTGGAAAGATTCTCCAGCTGCACCTGCTCTCACTGGTGCTGGATAGTAGGAGGTGAGGTGAGGGATCTCTTGTGCTCTGTGTCCCCCAGAATGGGGAGGAGGCAGCTGGTCTATTTTTTTCCTGCATTTGGCCTTTTTGTGACCGCTTTAGTCTTCCTATTCCTTTACCCCAGTAGAAGGAAAGTATCCCAGTCTGGTGTTGCCGGACAATGTTTCCTTTGTATTCACCCAGAAGCTCAATGGTCATTTTTCCCTCCCGTGGGGACAGCGGGGGGGAAGGTGAAGGCTGTGGGGGAGGGGTGTCCCTCTAACACTGTTCCTCCTTGCAGCGACGGTTCCTGTTTCCGTTCTTCGATTCGGCGTACCAAGGCTTTGCCTCTGGCAGCCTGGACAAGGATGCCTGGGCTGTGCGATACTTTGTCTCCGAGGGCTTTGAGCTCTTCTGTGCACAGTCGTTTTCCAAGAACTTTGGGCTCTACAGTGAGTGTCTGGCAGTAAGCCAGTAAGCAGTGGCATCGTGCTCAGGCAGAGGGGGCTGGCATACTGGGGGGTGGGCTAGGGAGAGCTCTGCTTTGCCCTGATGCCTGGGACCGATGGCTCACCCCTCTTGGCTTGTCCACAGATGAACGTGTGGGGAACCTGACCGTGGTGGGGAAGGATGCAGACAACGTGCAGCGTGTGCTTTCCCAGATGGAGAAGATTGTGCGCACCACTTGGTCCAACCCTCCCTCCCAGGGGGCACGCATTGTGGCAACCACACTTTCTTCCCCGCAGCTCTTTGCTGAGTGGTACGTGTGTCCAGGGCTGGTGGGAGAGGGGAAGGAGGGGGAAAGCTGTCTCCCTGAGTGCCAGCCTTGGCCACGTGGCTCCAAACCAGGGGGGTGCTTGTCCTCACACTCTGCTTCCTGCCTTCTGCAGGAAGGACAATGTGAAGACGATGGCAGATCGTGTCTTGCTCATGCGGTCAGAGCTTCGGTCTCGCCTGGAGTCCCTTGGGACCCCGGGCACCTGGAACCACATCACGGAGCAGATCGGCATGTTCAGCTTCACAGGGCTGAACCGTAAGTACCCAGTGACCTGGGGAAGGGAGGGTTGGGTGAGGACAGTTTTGCTGGGTGTAAGCTGGGCTGAAGCTGGGCTGAAGCAGTCCAGGCAAGAAACTCTTGGGGACCTCTCTGGAGACCCGTGCCTGGGTAGGGATGAAGCATCAGGCAGCCTGGTATCGCTGCCTCCGTGCCTGGGTAGGGATGAAGCATCAGGCAGGATTTTAGTGCTCAGTGCTGGAAGTTGTGTGCTTGTTGTGAAAGATTCAAGCAGCCCTGACTGGTTCTTTGGGCTTTTCTGAGCTGTGGGGTCACTGTTCTGACCTGATGTCCACTTTTTTTCTCCAGCTAAGCAGGTGGAATACATGATCAAGGAAAAACACATCTACCTGATGGCTAGTGGGCGCATCAACATGTGTGGCCTGACTACCAAGAACCTGGACTATGTGGCAAAGTCCATCCATGAAGCTGTCACAAAAATCCAGTGAAGCACATGAACAACCAAACTCACATGAAGTCACCAAAGCTGTAGTGTGTAGTCCCGTCTTTCTCTGCTCATGGCTTGCCTTGTCCCACACCTCTTGAGGGTTTAATAAAGATGGGGGCAGTAGCTCAATCAGGGATAATAATTTGTTGATACTTTTTGAAATACCCCTTGCAATATGGGTAAGGCAGTGGCCCCAGAAGGGTGGGAGCAGCATGACCTGCTTTGGCTCTTGTTTGACTGACAGCAGCTTGATCTTCAGGTACTTAGAGCTGTATCTTTAGCACATGCAAATCAGCTCCATGTAACTGCTCAGTTTGATCTAGGTGAAGTCTGGTGCCAGTGCAATATGCTGTAGGATAACAGCCCAAATCCGTCGGGATCTCGTATGGCTTGTAAACTAATGTCACTCTAGTATTTTGGGGGAAGGTGAAGCTGTCGCTGGCTTCCCCCCCACCCACTTCTGAGTCTTAAGCGAGCAAACATTCGTAATTGTGGTAATTGCTGCTTTGTGTTGCTGACAGAAGATTAAACCTCCATCTCTGAACACTACCCCTGCCTTGTGTGATGCTGTGCTGTCAGGCTGTGCTGGCCTCTTCCCAGCGTGAGGATAAAGCCTCAGCATCCTGGTTTGTCTGCTGGGTCTTACTCCATTTGTTTCAAGGCTTTCCCGTTCTCCCTCCCGGTGTGTTGCAGTTCTGATGATCGTGGTTGCTACTAACAGGGCACAGTCCTGTTGTGAAAGTGTAGTGGAGAGCTCCCCGTGACTCTACACGAAGCTGACCTGTTTCTTCCACGTCTGGCTTGTGTTCTTCTTTCTGCCCCCTGCTCTGCTCTGCCCAGCCTCTCCTGTCCATCTGCATGTGCTTGCTTTCTGGAGGGCTGTGTGTTACCCACCCATCTGCCGTCCCTCCCTGGCCCAGAGCTCCCTGCCTGCTGTCAGTGTGGCAAAATGCGGATCTTCCCTCTTCTTGCTTCTCAGCAGGCCCCTGGTGAACCACCACCTCCTCTCCCTGGCTTCAGCGGGGCCTGTCAGCAACAGCCTGTGTTTCTGGCACTGGAAAAGAGCTGGGACCATCTGCTTCTGCTCTCTGCAGTCTCTGTCTGCAGCTCTATCTGTGATATATTATCACCTTGATAGAGCAGCCTCCTGCCAAGATCTTGGGGAAGAAAGAGGAACTTTCCTCGGGTCTGTTGGTGGTAGTCACTGCTGCCCTGATGGATCTCGCTTGTGCTGCAGCCTGGACAGCCAAGGTGGGAATGGTGCCTTATTCCCTTGCTGTGTTTGCAGAGAGACAGCACGTGGGGTCTTGTTTGTCCTTCTCAAAACAGCATTTGTGTCACATGGGAACGTGAGCCAAAGGCAGCCTTTCCTCTGTGCAGGTGGGGAGCTTCTCTGGGCATCCATCCACAGCTGGAATGATGGGGCAGTGGTTCAAGGGTCATTTCTAGGGGCCATCTCAGGAGAGGGAGTTGAAGGAACCAGCTCTCCTTTTGTTATTTCTGATGTCTGCCTACACTTCTGTTCTTGCAGCCCTGGGCATCCATCCACAGCTGGAATGATGGGGCAGTGGTTCAAGGGTGGTTTCTAGGGGCCATGTCAGGAGAGGGAGTTGAGGAAACCAGCTCTCCTTTTGTTATTTCTGATGTCTGCCTACACTTCTGTTCTTGCAGCCCTCTAGGTGCGGAGCTACCCCACACATGCTCCACACCAGTCCTTTGCTAGCCTTCCTAGCCTTGGTTTTCCTAATGGGTGACCTAAATTTCTCCCTTTCTGTGGTGTAAGCTCATTACCCATTATCCCATTTCCCATGGCAACAGAGGACAGATTATTCCTTTCCTCTTTGCAACAGCTTTTTATGTATCTGAAAACTTTCTCTCTCCCCTTCACATCCTTTACTGGTTGAGATTAAGCGACCCTGTTTCCTTCAGCCTTTGGGGTAGGTTGTTTTTCAGCCCTTGCTTTCCTCTGGCCTCCTTTCAATTGCTGGGTGTTTCCTGAGAAGGGCAGTGCCCGGACAGAGATGCAGTTGTTCCAGCTCAAGTTTTATCAGCAAATTTATGAGATTTCTGTCACTATCTGTCAGGCTCTACCAGCACATGTATCCCACTATTGTGTTTGCAACAGCACGATATTAACTCCTGATCTTCCCCAGCCCTTGTCTGCGCTTCTGTGGTGGGATTCTGAGTGCTGCCAAGGGCTTTCCTGGCAACACGAGCAACAGAGAGCCTGGGTTCACAGGGAGAAATTGGGAAGCCCTTGCTGACCTGGTCAGCCCCCCCTGGTTGGGGGTGACCTCCTCGAGAGCAGCTCTGAGAAGAAAGACCTGGGAGTCCTGGTGGACAACAGGATGCCCAGGAGCCAGCAATGGGCCCTGGTGGCCAAGAAGGCCAAGGGCATCCTGGGGGGCATCAGGAAGAGTGTGAGCAGCAGGTGGAGGGAGGTCATCCTGCCCCTCTGCTCTGCCCTGGGGAGGCCCCAGCTGGAGCACTGGGACCAGTTGTGGGCTCCCCAGTTCCAGAAGGACAGGGAACTGCTGGAGAGGGGACAGCAGAGGCTACAGAGATGATGAGGGGCCTGGAGCATCTCTCTGATGAGGAAAGACTGAGGGACTTGGGGCTTTTGAGTCTGGAAAAGAGAAGGCTGAGGGGGGATCTGATCAACACCTATAAATACTTCAAGGGTGGGTGTCAGGAGGATGGGGCTGGTGTTTTTTCAGTGGTGCCCAGGGACAGGACAAGAGGGAACGGGCACAAACTTGAACACGGGAAGCTCCACCTACACATGAGGAGAAACTTCTTTCCTGTGAGGGTGGCAGAGCCCTGGCAGAGGCTGCCCAGAGAGGTGGTGGAGTCTCCTTCTCTGGAGACATTCAAACCCCACCTGGACACGTTCCTGTGGGACCTGCTCTGGGTGGCCCTGCTCTGGCAGGGGGTTGGACTGGATGATCTCCAGAGGTCCCTTCCAACCCCAGATCATTCTGTGATTCTGTGACCTGGTCCTCCAGCAATGCTGAGTCCTAATACCCCAGCCACCTCTTGCTGTGGGTACGGGGGCAGCCAAGCCTGGTGGGAGAGGTTGGCAGGGCCTTCCAGTGACACAGACGGGGCTTTGCTCAGGGAGAAATCGCTTTTAATGTCAATATCCCCGTTGCGTTCAGCCTCTACAAAATCTACTGCTGGGTCTGTACCCACCCCAAGGCTTGGCGCCAGCTCCCCTGGCACAGACAGCCGTGTGGGGACAGGAGGATGATTCAATGTGGCGTGGAGCGGGTCTCCCCAGGGCGGGGGGCTGCGCCGGGCAGGGGGGTGTGTGTCCTGCCCTCTGCCTAGCAGGGCTGGGGGGGCGCGGGGCTGTGTGGATGGTCAGCGTGTGCGTGGCACTGGGCGCAGCACAAACGTGTGCTGGGGCCCTGAGCTGCGTGTGGCACCCCCCAAACAGCACGTTCTCCTCACGGGGGAGAGCACGTCCGTGCAGCACCCAGCACCGAGGGGCCGTGTGCCTGGCTGGGATGGGGGTGGTAAATGATGCTATGGGCAATTCTGGCTTGGGCCGCCCCTCCCTGCTCTGTCTGCAGGGATGCCGTGCCGGACACTTCACCTTTTCCTTTTTTCCACCTCTTCCTTGAGACCAGGTGCTACCAGGGAGCAGCTGGGCAAGGGCCCTCGGACTCCAGCGAGCCGGTCCGGCCCGCCCGGGTGGTTCAGCCCCGCCGGGGGCACGTCCTTTCTCGCCCGGGGATGGGGCTCCGCACAAGTCCTGCAGGGAGGGGCGGCACGAGCGGGCGGGCGGGCAGCGAGCGGGCGCAGACCTGCTGCTGTTGAAGACGAGCCTGGCGGCAGGAGACCCCCCATGCTGCAGACCTGGAAGACACAAGTACAGCCGGCCAGAGCTTGCCCTCCCTGACCTGCTGCTCAAGCCTGCAGCACGTTTCCGAGCCGGGGAATCGGTGCAGACACGCATTTCTAGCTCCAATTAGGGTCTCTGTCTCCCACATCCATCCCTGTCCCAAGGATGGCTGGAATCTGCTGCTACATCCCTCCACCCTGCTCCAGCCCCCGCCAGCATGTCCCTGCCTGGCCTCTAAAGTGCATGGCTTTGGCTTTGCTGCTTCAAACTTGTTTTTTGCACTATGAAAACCGGGCAATCCCCCATTTGCTGGGGAAGGAGCGTCGCACCAAGGGGCAGGTTCCTACCTCGGGTCTGCGTGGGCCTCCAGCCCTGTGCTCCGGCCACGCTGCTGCTCAGGTGATTAACGGGGCAAGATTGGAGCTCTCCTCCGGTGTCGGTTCACCCTCCGGTGATGCCCGCTGCTTGCGCCCACCTGCAGCAGCGAGAGTGTCCAGGGCTGGGGGCTGAGGTGCTCAGGGAAGGGGCTGCATGGACCTGGGCCAGGACCAGCAGCTGGTTCTACCCGAGGAGCAGTTTTGCTGGGCTGCTGCCGGGGAACCGGGCTGTCCCCTGCCCTGTACCAGGCCTGTGCAGGTGTCCCCCAGGACAGGGCTGGGGAAGAGATGACCCGAGCAGCTGGGTGTCCCCTGGGTGCTCCCATCCCTGGGTGAATCACTCACTGAGGGATCTCAGCAGCCTCCTGCCCAGCGTCTCCTCGGAGCTGCTCGGTGATGAGCTGGTAACGGGCTCTTTCCCCGGGGACTCTGCCTCCAGGACGGTGCCGGTGCCGCAGCACTCACTGTCTGCAAAAGCCCAGCCTGGCTGCAGCGCCCCAGAGCACGGCAGCCCCCGTGTCCCCCAGGGGAGGGGGTGTGTGTGTGTGTCCATCCCCACAGCCAGACTCACTCTGCCGCTTGCTGTTCTCCTCGTTGTCAGCCAGTTCCTCCTGGATGAAGGGGATGCCCTCCATGCGCAGGAACACGGACTCGCTGGGACTGCGCAGCCCCTCGGGGCGGCTGCCTGCGGGGACAGGGGCAGGGCTGGTGGCAGGGCAGGCGGGCGCTGTGCCCCGGGGCAGGAGGCAGCGGGATGCCAGGGACCCCCAGAACAGGGAGTGGGGATTTATGTCCCCGCACACTTGCACCCTTGCACACACGCAGGCACAGAACAGTGTCCACAGGTGTGTGCGTGCAAATGCCCACGTGCCCCAGCCTACGTGCAACCGTGTCTCAGCGGTGGTGTGCCCCTCATGTCAGCACGTCCTGGCATGTCCCCCCCCCAGGGGACAGGCCTCGTTGGCAGGGAAGGGATGCTGGGGGTGACTCACACATGGCGCTGTTCCTCTCATTCAGGAGGGTGGTGGGGTCCTCCTTGGGCGTCTGTGGGGTTCCCCGCGTGGTCGAGGCCTTAGTCGAATCTCTGTCGAAGGCCTCCATGTCGGGGGACTGGGGCGAGCTGTCCATGCGGCTGGCCACCAGCGCGTTGTGGTACTGCTGCCGGGTGACCTGGGCACACGGACAGGCGTGCCCAGCTCAGCAGGCACCCAGCCACACTGGGACCTTCTGGGGACTTGGTGGCACCAAACCCCAGTCAGCAGGAGTGTGTTACCCCCCCCCCGCAGCACCCACTGGGCACCCACCAGGCTCCTGCAGCACAGTGGGGCAGGGGGGTGCCTGGGGGGGGCACGGTCCCTGCCAGCCCAGCCGGTACCTTGACGAACTGTACGTCGCAGAGGATGTGGACGGAGTAGTCGGGGGTGTAGATGTTGTTGCTGCCGCTGTGGAGCTGTGTGCTGCTGCCCCCGTAGTCGTTGTGCTCCCGATTGGGGGACTCGGAGCGGTTGAGCCCACTGCACCGTGAGGGTGACCTGTTCACTGGGGGGGGGGACACACAGCAGAGAGGACAAACACTCACTCCTGGTGCTGCTTGGTTGGGTCCCCAGCGCTGGCACAGGGCACCTCTGGTGGCTGCGCACCACGGACACCGGGGCTGGCAGGGGACCTGCGGGGGGGTCCTCCCCGGTGCACGCTGTGCCCTGCCAGCCCCGGGCAAACCCGAGGGAGCGGGCAGGCACACGTCCCACCCGGTGCCAGCAGAGAGGTTAGGGCTGCTGCCCGCCCCTCACACCGGCTGACTGACAGCCCTCCCGCTAACGCAGCCCTTCCGCACGGCATTTGGCACAAATTCTGGTCACGGCTGGCAGCCCACAGGGCTTTACTCAACCTGCCCAGAGGGCACGCTCCTGTCCCCACCCCGGCTCCCACAGGGCAGGAGCAGAGGCTGCCAGGGCAAGCTGGCCTGTCACTCAGAGTGACTTACGGCCTCTGACACACAGCGTGATGGATTTTGTCTTGTCAGTGATTTATTAGGGAACAAAGGCAGCTTGTTCCTTGCACGGGTGACGCCAACATCTTGCTGACTTTGCTCTACTGCTAAAACGCCCTTCTGTTACCCCGATTGCCAGAAAGCCAGGGCAGCAGGGCAGCGTGCAGGCAGGGCTGCGGGCAACCCTCATCAGAAGCACCAAGTAGCAAGAAACCCCAAGCACTGAGTGCAGGAAATTACAGAAACTGCCCACCAAAGAGAGCCCAAGCTGTCCATGGCTCCCCCTTGTCCCCTTCCCATTCCTCCTGGGATTTGCATCATACTGGGGGGGCTGCAGGGCTGCTCGCCCCGCTCGGCCACTTGGTCTCCCACCAGCGAGGGGCTGCCCAGAGCGGGGAGCCATGGGTGCTCCTTTCCCAGTGCAGGGTGGAGGGGGGCACAGGGAGCTGGAAAGAGCCCGGCACACGCGGAGGTCCCTGCCCCGTTACCTGGAGAGCCAGCCAGGGAGTCCCCTCTGCTGAAAGCGAAGGTACGGGACACCGACACGGGCACTGCAGAGAGACAGAAGGAGGGGATGGGGGAAGTGAGGGTTGGGGACAGACTAAGAGGAAGAATGAGAAAAAGAATCATGTGCCAGCAGCCATGGGCTGGGCTCCCACCGCTGCCTCCAGCACCCCTTCCCACCTCTGCTTCTGCTCTGGGAGGTGCTCACTAGCCCCAGGGACAGGGACACAGACTTGGATGCTCTCTGAGAAGGTAAGAGGAGGTGAGGCTGGGAGGGACCAGCAAGGCCTGTCTGCACGGCCACACATCTCCCCAGAGCACAGTGTGGGCAGAAAGCATCTTCTTCTCATCGCCCGAGTGCTGACACCCTGCTCCAGCCCTCGGCCAGCTGCTGCCAGGAGAGGGAACTTTGTGGTCAGCTTGTGCCACCTGGGAGATGGGCGGAACCTCAACCAAGTCACTGTCCTTGGCATCTGGGATGCTTCTTTGTGTGCAGGCAGGTGGCAGAGAGGGACCTGCTTCTGCCTCCACACAGCCCCACAGGGGCAGGAGCCATTAGCACCATGCAAAGCAAAGGCATCCGTGATGGGCTGCCTGTGGCTCCCTGCAAGGCCCTGGGCCTCAACAAATTTGGGGTAATGCTGAGAAGAGCCACCCACTGGGAACTGATGATGAGAGGGCTGTAGCACCTCCCCTATGAAGACAGGCTGAGAGAGTTGGGCTTGTTCAGCCTGGAGAAGAGAAGGCTCCAGGGAGACCTTCTAACAGCCTTCCAGTACCTGAAGGGGCTCCAGGAGAGATGGGGAGGGACTCTTGGTCAGGGAGTGGAGCCATAGGACAAAGGGTAACGGTTTTAAACTGAAAGAGGGGAGATTTAGATTAGAGACCAGAAAGGAATTCTTTGGTGTGAGGGTGGTGAGAACCTGGAAGAGGTTGCCCAGAGAAGCTGTGGCTGCCCCATCCCTGGAGGGGTTCAAGGCCAGGCTGGATGGGGCTTGGAGCAACCTGGTCTGGTGGGAGGTGTCCCTGCCCAGGGCAGGGGGTTGGAACTAGATGATCTTTAAGGTCCCTTCCAACTCTGACCATTCTGTGATTCTATGATTCCTATGCCAGGAATCCGTGTCTGGGGCTACCTGGCCCATCACCACAGAGAGGGCGAATCACAGGCCACTAACTTTCCACACTTGATTGCCACAGGGTACAGCAGCAGCAACAATTTGAAGGGCAGGTGTTCCCCCTCCTTGTGACCCACTGCCTGCGGGGAGCTGCCCCACTGCCCACCACGGCACCCCTGGGCTGCAGGGAGTGTGGGGAGACCAACATGCAGTGTGAGTGATGTGTTCCTCAACACCTTCCAGGGCACCACCGTGGCTCTCAGGGCTGGCAGCACCCACCTCCAAAGCAGTGGCAGACGTGAGCCTGCTGGCTGCCAGCCCCCTCCTAACCCCATCCCCCAGGGGCTGTCCCCCCTGCCCAGGGCATGCTGCCCTCCCTCCAGCCACCATGCCCACAGCGTGGCTGCAGCGCTCTAGGAACCACCTGCTGCCTATGTGATTAATGTTTTTAAACTGCTTCAAAGGTAAAAAACCCAGGAAACTTGCCCTGCAGCCCTCTCCTTCCCATCTCCCCGCTCCTCCCCCCCTGTAATTCTGCTCTGCATCCTCCCCTGGGCTGAAACCTCCTCAGAACAGAAGTCGAAGCAAAGCACCAGCACGAAGCACTGCCCAGGACAACCTTGTCCATCTGGGAGCAAAGGACAGGTTGATAACAGGTTGATAACCACCAGCATTCACTCCCCGCTCTCACCGCCCGACCCCCCCAGCAGCTGCCAATGCCAAAGATTGCCTGGCGATAAAAAAAGTTGCGTAACAATGGTTAATTAATAACAAATTGCTCCATGCTCACGGGTTAATGGCTGAATTCCCTGCTGTGACACGCTGCTCACGCTCATTCCCGCTGAGCTTTGCTTCAAGGAGGAGGAAGGACACCAGCCCGACAGGGGAGATGCCCCGCGACCCGTGCCTGCCACCTCGCTGGCCAGGGGTGCAGCACCGCACACACGCTGCACACACACTGCACACACGCTGCACACGCATTGCACACGCGTGTCACAGCAGGCAGGGGTGGCAGAAAGCAGCAGCACCCCAGCAGGCAACACCGCAGACACGCGTGGCCACAATGGCACGGCTCCCACTGTGGCTCGTGCCCTGCCCATCCCATGGCCCGTGGGCACCACTCGCCACCTGAGCCCCAGGGGGGGCCCTGGGGACGGTCACCGAGGGCACAGGGGCATCAGGACACGCAGCAACATCCCAAGGGAAACTGGCTGCTTCACTGACTTCCTCTGCCCAGAGCCAGCGTGCGGTGGGTGTACGGGGGAGCAGGGATGTGCACGGAGGGTTAATCCAGCAGACCAGGAGCCTTTCCAACAGAAGCAAAGCGAGCAGCAAGAAACTGGTGAGCTGCAGGCATGATGGGACCCACAGGAGGGACAGTCACCTGCGACAAGGGACTCTCCCCTCTTCTCTCTATGACAACCTTTAGGCACCCAGAGCATCCCTGTCTCACCACTGGCACTGCACATCCCGCTGCCACACCGACGCTCTGGGATGAGGGACGTGCTGAACTGGGAGCGGGCAGCTGCTCCCAAGCCACCAGGCATGAAGCAACTGCAGGGGTGATCAGCAAAGAAGTGGGGAGGATCAGAGTCCCCCCTGACCAGAGCTCCCTCTTAACTCCTGCAAGCAGGGGATCCGCTCGTTAACGCATCAGCTCTGCAGGGGATTCACCAGGACCAGGGCCTCTGCTTTTAACCCTGTGGATTTCCCACACCCCCAGGTGTGAATGCCTCACTGGTAAATCGACCCCTCTCCGCAGTTCCCAAAAAGTCCCTCTTCCACCAGTGTGGGACTCGTGTTCAGCCCAGGCGCCAAGCCTCTGGAATGTGAAAGGCTCCAGAGATGTTAAGCTGAGCCCTAGATGCACTGTGCCAGGATCTGCAGGGTTTATTGCTTCCACCCATGTGGGCACCCTGCTGGCAGTGCCCCTTCCAGTGCCAGCCACGATGGGATCCACCTGCAGGGATCCCAACCTCAAAGGGACCTCAGAGTCCCTCTGTGGGGACTTTGCTGGCTCAGCCCCTCACTGAGTTTTGTAAAAGCTTTGTAGAAGCTCAGGTCCCAGATGAGGAACTGCTGGAGAGGGGACAGCAGAGGCCACAAAGATGATGAGGGGCCTGGAGCATCTCTCTTACAAAGAAAGGCTGAGGGACTTGGGGCTTTTTAGTCTGAAGAAAAGAAGGCTGAGGGGGGATCTGATCAACGCCTATAAATACTTGAAGGGTGGGTGTCAGGAGGATGGGGCCAGTCTTTTTTCAGTGGTGCCCAGGGACAGGACAAGAGGGAACGGGCACAAACTGGAACATGGGAAGTTCCATCTAAACACAAGGAGGAACTTCTTCACTTTGAGGTGGCAGAGCCCTGGCAGAGGCTGCCCAGAGAGGTGGTGGAGTCTCCTTCTCTGGAGACATTCAAACCCCCCTGGACACGTTCCTGTGCAACCCGCTCTGGATGGCCCTGCTCTGGCAGGGGGTTGGACTGGATGATCTCCAGAGGTCCCTTCCAAGCCCAGATCATTCTGTGACTCTGTGAAAAGGGGTGACGTTGATGCAGAGCCCAAGCTGCTCTTTGCAGGGTGCAAACCCAAGCCTCCTCCAGCCATCCGGTGCTGTGGAGGAGAGGTTTTTAGTGCCCCAGCCTGTCTCAAAATACTTACGTAGGAAGGAGGATCCAGCCAGGCTGCCCACTTTCCGCACATCGTTATCTGAAACAACAGTTGGAGTTGTAGGATTCACAGAGGAAGGGCTCCCACCTGCCCTGTGCCTCCCAGCAGGGCCACCTCACCCCATGGCCAGCCCATTCTTCTGGCCATCAGCCCACTTAGTCCCTGTGGAAGCTGCTGAAGTGAAGGCAGGGCTGGAGGGAGCCCACAAAGCCCTTACCCGAGGAGACGACAGCCATGATGGCAGGGACGCCATAGTAGGTGAATGCCCCGTTCTCAAACCGCAGCCCTTCCTTGCCAACCTCCACCTCCACTTTCCCCTGGAAGGAGAAGGAAAACTCCCTCAGGTAGGCACCCTCTGCTCCTGGCCACTGACCCACCCAGGGGGCTGCAGGGACCCACAACACCCCATATGAGAAGATGGACACCTCCGCTGGCAGAAGCAGCCCAGATTAAGGCGGCAAGGAGAGATGGGCCACCCCCTGCCACTCTCTGCCCCCCGCTGCCCCGGGCACCTGTAGGATGAGGACGAAGTAGTCAACGGGGCGGTTGCGCTGGTAGAGGTAATGCTCTGCTGCCTTTTTGTTCTTTCGGTCATACTTGAGCTCCTGGATGACGTTGGGGTGTTTCAGGAGCCGCAGCAGGATCTTCTCGGAGAGGTAGGGTGACTTGAAAGGCTCCACTTCTAGAGGGGAGGTCACACACTCTCGCTCAGCGAGGCCAGGACTGATGGGAGCCCCCGGTCCCCTGAGCTGCACGGCCCCCCCTTCCCACAGCCTGTGCACCCCACTGCATGGAGGGGAGCCAAGCACAAACCCATGGTGGTGGAACAGCCCAGAGTGGTGGAAACTGCTTGCTGGGGGGACGCCCAGCACGGAAGGGCTGAGGGATGCCCTCCCCATGGGGCTGGTGAGACAGGGCTTGCCCCAGGGGAAAGGTACCTGTTGCCATGAAGCGATGGGTTGCCAGGAGGAGCTGTGGGGAGATCTTCACCTTCATCTCGCTGTCCGAGAGCCTGAAGATGGAGAAGTCCTGGGGCTTGCGTCCCCGGTGGGGCACCCGCTCCTTCTTCCGATTGTCCGCTGTGGGGCAGAGAGCAGCCCAGTTGCCACTTGCAGCAGCCACAAAAAAGGCCAGTGCAGTTGCAGGGCCCCCCTCCACATGCACACCTACACCCCCGCGGCAGGGCTGCGGTGGAGCCCTGTGTTACAGCCTGGGGAGCAGCCCCCTGGGGAGGGAGCAGGATGCTGAAACATGCTTCTTTCTCAGGAACATGTCCTGGGTTGCCCTGGCTAGATGCATCACCCAGAGTTGGAAAGGAGCTTGGGAACCACCCATGGGCACGTCAGGCCCAACACACGTGTCCCTGGGTCAGGCCCTGCCAACCACCAGCTGCTGAGGCTGGTGCTTCTCTCTCTCCAGCATTCAAGACTCCCTGACATCTGACCAGCATCTCTCCATCATTCTTGTCTTTCCCATGATGACTGTGAATTGCTCTGGGGAAGGACCACGATTTGCTCTCCCCTGTTTCCTACCCACATGTCTGTCTGTCTGTCTGTCTGTGCGGGCTCCCACCCTGGGTCCTGCAACCGCAGGAGCTGCTCTGGGACACTAACTGTACAGATCCGTCTCATCCAGGATCTCGGACTTGATGATCTCCTCAATGACATCCTCCAGGGTGACAATGCCCATCACCTCGTAGAATGGGTCTCCTTCCCCTTCGTTGTTCACCCGCTGCACGATGGCCAGGTGGGACTTTCCTGTGGGGGAAGAGCAGAGCAGCAGTGAGACCCCCACCCCTGGCGAGAGGGGTCCTCACACAGCACACTGGCACACGGGGCTTGGTGGGAGGCACAGATCGTGGCCAAACCTCAGAAGCAGCTGCTGTCACCCAAACCCACCCCAACGGCAGTGACACACGGCGCAGGGCTGGACACACAGCCCAGCCCAACAGGGCTGCTGCTCTCCAGGCTGGTTTCTAGATGTCACAGGACTCCGCCTGCCTCTTTTTTGGGGCCGCTTGCTCGCTCTACCCAAGCAGTCTGCTGCGAGTCTCTCCCTTCAGCTCTTTGACAGCCTCCTGGGCAGGATGAAGTGTGCATTACACCAGCTGCTTCTTGCCTGCCCTCGGCTTCACTGGCACGAGACAACTCTAAGAGAGCAAGGAGACAGCATCCTCCAACACAGAAATGTGAGCGTGTCCTTGGGCTCTACTGGTTTTCCTCATCCTCCCAGTGTTTTCTCATTCTGCTGTTAATTATCTTTCCTATCAAATTGCCAGGAACAGCTCCCCCACATCTTTCTATCCATCACTGTCTGGACCGATCCTAAAGCTTTTCTTAAAATATGGGCAAAGCCTCCAGCTCCTTGGAACAACAGCTGGTTTCAATGCAGAAATTCGAATGTTTGTTTGCAGCTTTCAGCCCAGCTCCTGCAGAACACTTGGGTGAACCATCTGGCTGTGGAGGCTGATTGCTTTTCAAGCCATCGCCTTGCACCTGAATGCCTTCTCCAAACCCTGCCCCTGACAGCACCTCCTCTCTGTTACCTTAAACAAGCAGACTGGGACCAGGCCCTTCAGCTGCAGTGATGGTGACTCCCGCTTGGAAGTCGCAGTGTTTCTCAATCACAGTTTCTGGTTCCTCACTTGTCCCCAGTAAGCTGGCAGATCTGCTGACACATTCTCAGGCTTCTTGCTTTTGGCATACTTGAAACATCGCTATTTGTTTTCGCGTGTCCAGCTCTCTGTAAGCTGTTTTGACTTCTTCAACTTCTCCTTTCCTTTATTCTCTGCTTTGATTTATGCTCCTGCTCAACAGCTTGACCAGAACCCAATTTCCAACCCACAAACAACTTCTGGGTTTCTAGTTCCAATGTATTCTTGGACCTGCCAACGAACAGCGCTGTTTTTCTTGCTGCCTCTGCGGCTCCTTCGCTGCTCAGCACCACACACAGGTTCTGGACCTCTAGTTTCACTTAAAACGTTAAAAATGTCCTTCATCGGCATCACAGCCAATACCTTCCCCTCCCTGTGCTCTGCGTCCCTGGGGTCTCCTGGTGCAATGTCCACCCAAACCCAACTGTACCGTGGACACTGCAGGGACCTCCAGAAAGCTGCAAATTCATTTTCCCAATGGGCTCAGAGCTGAGCTCCTCGAGCAGAAACGGTCACACAGAAAGGGGAGCATGTTCCTTCTGCTCTGCAGCTGCCTCTGCATCTGCTTCTCTCATAAAGCCTCCTCAATAAACCTGCCTGCTGCTCCGGGCGAGGGGATGGGAACGGTATTTCTGCATAAAGATGGACCATGGGTGTGCTCCTGCTGCACAGCTCCCTCCGCGCACCCCGGTGCCTCCTGCCCCGTCCCCACAGGGGGACAGGGACGAGCACATCCAGGGCATCCTGGCAGTCCCACCAAACACATCTCTCCGGGGACCGAGAGACCTTCAAATAACCCTGCCCTGGATCCGAGACGAGCAAACGATATTTCTCAGCCAAAGATCAGAACTATACGTTTCTCACAGCAAAGCTTGGGCATTTTCCACAGTATAAATTCCCTCCTCCTCATACCAAGCTTTTATTGCAGGATTTCAGAGAGCAGCTCGCTGCCTCCCACGCCTACAGAATTAGAAACAAGAACAACATCGCAGCAAGTAGCACCGAGATGCACTTTAAAAAACCAGATCAGTAGCCTCAGGGCACTGAAAATGCAGCATGTTCTTTGGACCAGGCTATTTCACTCCTTCCACAGATGGGTTTGTGCACCTTGTCTGTTCAGTGGGTAATAAAGCAACATGACTTTGAGACTTAAAAAGAA
This sequence comes from Calidris pugnax, assembly GCF_001431845.1. Classification (NCBI taxonomy): domain Eukaryota; kingdom Metazoa; phylum Chordata; class Aves; order Charadriiformes; family Scolopacidae; genus Calidris; species Calidris pugnax. The sequence goes on from NW_015090781.1 coordinate 1,478,363, forward strand.
AAAAGCAGCAGAGTTGGCCGCAAGACAGCAGCAACAGCTACGTTTCATCTTAGCGAAGTCCAACTTTTGAAAATGTCTCCTTTGCCAAACCCCGCTCCCAAGCACTGGGGCCATCTGGTCTCCTCCGAGCCCGCGGGTGAGCAAGGAGAGGGGAGAAGTTATTTCTTTTGGCCGAAAGCTTGTTGTTAATGACATTTACATGCAACCCAAAACCACTGAGCCCTTACAAAAAGCTTAGGTGCTACTTAAAGGCAGTCAGAGAGTAATGGAGGCAATTCTTTTTTTGGCTAAACACCTCCACCGACGCTGCAATTTACTCTAGAGCAGCCTCAGAGAAATGTGATTCCAGCTCCATGCTCACGTAACGGCAAATGAGATTATTTAGAAATAATCCAGCACTGTTAGTCTGGGAGGAGACCCACGGTTTCTCTGCGCTGGGGGCAGAGCCAGGAGGGCTGTTAGAGTGCTCAAGAGTTCTTTATTTTCACAGAAAATAAACACTTGCAGCCACGCTATAAACCCCCACGTTTAGGTTTCCAGGCTCTAACACCCGTGTTGGAGATGGAACAGGTACCCAGCCATGGAAAGGTGCTGTGATTCCTGCAGTTGCTCCTGGACCACCCTGAGTGGGCTGATCCCTGGCCAGGCAGCTGGCACTCGTACCACAACCCCCCAAAACCCACTCCCAGCCCCCCTGAGATGGTGGCTGCTCCCAGCTGGCCCCTGCTGGGACTGGGCCAGCTTGCCCTGATGTCCCACCTGAGGGACATGAGATCCATTGCAAAAAATCCTGCAAACCAGCTGGCCAGGCAGCTGGCACTCGTACCACAACCCCCCCAAAACCCACTCCCAGCCCCCCCCCGAGCTGGTGGCTGCTCCCAGCTGGCCCCTGCTGGGAATGGGCCAGCTTGCCCTGATGTCCCACCTGAGGGACATGAGATCCATTGCAAAAAATCCTGCAAACCAGCTGGGTCCTGCCTTTCTTCCTGTCAGTTTTTGAACAGACCTTATAAATTTGGGCAGCAGGGGTGCTCATAGGTGCCCTGGCTGTATGGTCATGGCATGTTCCCTCATCACAGAATTGTCGGAGTTGGAAGGGACCTCTAGAGACCCTCCAGTCCAACCCCCCGGCCAAAGCAGGGCTGCCCAGAGCACATCACTCAGGAGCATCCAGGCGGGGCTTGAAGATCTCCAGAGAAGGGGACTCCACACCCTCCCTGGGCAGCCTCTGCCAGGGCTCTGCCACCCTCACCCCAAACAAGTTCTTCCTCACATTGGAGTGGAACTTCCCATGGTCCAGCTTGTGCCCGTCGCCCCTCGTCCTGTCCCTGGGAAGGACTTAGAAGAGGTGCTCATGGGCTGGGGATGCTGCCAAAGTTCCCCTTCCCAGCCCTGGGAGCTGCTACACTCGCACAGAGGAGAAGGGGTGGCTTTTGGAGCAGGAAGGAGGGCAGAGACCGGGCAATCTTAGGAAATTGAAGCAATGTCCAAGGGAGGGTGGCACAGGGACAGACCCAGGGACGTGAGAGGGGTCACATTCTCCTCTCTAGCTGTTCCCCAGCAGGTCTGCCTCGGTGGGAGTACGACGGAGGGAGATAAATCATTTAAACAAAACTCTGAGCTTGATCTAAACCAGCTTTAAGGTCTGTAAAGCTGATTCCAAAACCTGTGCTATTGTAACCACCGCCTGATGGCTCAAATGAAATGAATTATAAGGGCGAGCTGCTTCCCCACTAGCAAGCTGTCACATGTGAATTTTACAGAGCTATCACTGACGCAGGAAAGCACAGCGAAACACTTGAGAATCAAAGCCTTAGTTTGGCAAATGCTAGAACAAATGGGCAATTAACTTCACTTGTGTGAATAGCTGCACCGGCCTCCGCAGGACGGCTCTCGCACAGGAAGTCTATAGGTGATTAAGTGTCTGCTCAGCATGGGATACAACTGTACTAAATTCTTTATGAGCTACATGAAATCTGCTCTTTTCAAACAACAGTGTCAGTGGAAAGTTAAAGCCTCAAAATGCTAAATTACAGAGCTAATATAAACAGCTGAAAGCTTCCGGATGGAGCAAGCATCTGAACAGATATCTAAAGCTTTTATGCCCATTTTTAGGAGCCTCGTTTTTCATAGGTACCTAAATGGCCTTGGGCTCATAGCTTCACCTCAAAGCGTCCTCCCCAGTGGGAGAACAGGGTCTGAACACATGGAAATGCCTTTACTTGTGGGAAAGAAAGTGCTGTTGGCTGCAAATACAGCCCAGGCTACTTCCTTATCATATTTTTTTATGTAGGTGCTCTGCCAGAGGAATGCTAAAGATGCTTCAGTCTTGTCTCTCATTCCATGGGATGAGCATTTGGAGCATGAAATTTATTTTCATGAATTTTTACAGTAAGATCTAAAGCTGTTACTAGGAGATCAAAGGTACAGGCATAAGCCATGAACCATTTACAGCTACAAAATGGAAGACAAACAAACAAATGGAGTAATTGGTAAATAAGGCTGTTTCGTGAAACAACCAAATCTGCAACCGAAATCTGCTTTCTGTGTGCTTTTCATCAGAGCTCTTCTCTGGGCCAGGGGCTCCCAGCATCTCTGTGCCTCCTCACAGACCCACGTCTGAGCTACGTGGGGACCCTGATTTGAACTTCTTGAACTGGAAAGGTGTGTGTGTGTGCTCTTGTGTTACCACGACTCTGCACCAAGGGCGAAAGCAGACGCCTGAAGAGTTGCACATAGAGGTGATGCACATCTACACCTCAGTCGGGGGGGGAGGAAATAACCAGGAGGGCTGTGGGGGCACGCAGCTCCACAGGGAATCAGAGCTACGCCAAGGGAAAACTGTAAATCCTAATCTAATCCAGATCTTCTGCAGAGATGAGAACTTCATCTGCTTACATCTGTCTCTACCAGAGTACTAAAGTCGTTCTCCTTACTCTGCCTCGGTGCTTTCCCTGATCCTAAGGAAAAGGGTGGGGGAAAGATGGAGTATTTGGAATAGCTGATGTATTACAGTTGACAAAATGGATCAGGAGGGTAAGGGGGGCATTAGAGGGGACATGGAGTCCCATCTTCCATCTGCTGTACAAGAGGGCTCTGACCTCCGGGGTAACAACCTTGCCTGCCCACAAATGATCGGCCCTTTTTCATGTTACCTGGAGCCTAAGGAAGCCTGGCAGGATGCTGAGGGTCTTTCAAGCTAAAAAACTTTGAGAGAGCCAATGCAAAACTGTTGTCTTTGGTGTCTGTAGCACAGGCCACTTGATTCTTTCCCCCAGCTCAGCCCGAAGGTGGGGGAGATGCCCCCTTTGACAGCTCCCAAGAGGGAGATGGCCCACTGGGTGCCCTGTCCCCCAAGGACACGGCTCTCCTTTGGCTTTGCTGAGCGCCTTCCCGGAGCAGGACTGGGGTAAAGCAGCCCAGAGTACACACAGAAAGATTTAGCACAGTTTTGAGGGGAAAGCAAAGTTAACATTTCAGGCAGAGCTGCAGCATGAGTCACTGAAACCATCCTTTGTGTAGAGGCACCTCACCCACTCTCAGCCTGGCAACCACCCGGGCACGTGTTCGGGAGAGCTCCCAGGTAACAACCAGCTCCTCAAGCCACAACACTGGGTAGGGAGGTCATTGCTTCAGCCCATCAAGGTGCCCAAGAGATCACACTTGCAGAAATCCCCTGAAGGCTGGTTTGAATTTCAAGCCCGCTTTGTGCTTGCGGTGACTGAGGGCTCAGGAGAGGACCAGTAAGAAACCAGTGAAATGTTACTTAGCCCAGTTCCGGGGAAGAGCAAGCACCTTCTCCAGCTACATCCCATTTGCAGAGGTCTAATAGAGGCTGTGGGCTATTTGGAAAAACAAAGACAGACCCTGAGGCAGAACTGTCCTCCACAGGACAGGCTGTTTTCCCTGCTAAGCCAGGAAGTCTGTTTTTAGAGAATTTACTTTTAGTAACTCTTAAAAGACACCAAACCACAGCAGGCTAATTTGAGTTGCACCTCAGCCTCTGCCCTGCTGCAGGAAAACGAACACAAGTGCGAATTTATGCTGCTTCTCTGACAGGGGAAGGTTATTTACTGAAAAGTGCCATTGCTATATATGGCCCCCTAAAAAGATTAGTCAACAAAATCCATAAATGACTCGAGCAATGGGATAACATCATGACTTCCCAGAGGCACCTACAGAACAAGGAGGCAGACCCCATGGAAGAGCTCCCCATGAGATGAGCAGTTACATCACAGGACTGAAGCACAACCCACGTGGCTTCAGTTGTCTTCTAGGGATGGAGGAGAAACAGACTGCATCACCGACAGCATTTCACACTGCATCAAGGCATAAACCTTCCCTCCCAGCTCCATATTCCAAAGGTGACCTCATCTGCCCCTCTACATTGCGTTAGCTCGCTAAATATGGTGCAGTTATTTCTCTGGTGTATTAGATAATCCCTCCTGTGAGCCTAGAATAAAGTCAAGTGTTCTGAGATGCACCAGTACGATTTGCCAAGAAATTGTCTGCACATTTTTTCACTCCTTCAGTAGCTTCAGCTTCTTCCAGGCTGCAGGTGGCAAAGTTACTGTACTGGTGTGCCTTTTCTTATTTTTAGAGAAAAGGGGACAGAGATTTTGTATAATGTCCTCCACTGAGCACTTCTGTGTCAGTGCAGCACAGCCTTCCATAACGAGCCTGTCTCGCTTGCCTGAGAAGATGGCAAACTGGATGTCCAGGCTTCACTAGTTAATTTTGCAGAGTTTTGATGAGGAGATCAAGTCAAAACCATCATCTCCTATAAGCAATTCCTACCTCCAGCTGGACCTGCCTCACACTGCTGTCGTGCTGCTTTTCAACACGGTTTTAGCCGCTGTCCTCTCCTCTGGGGCTGTGGGATGAAGTCCCAGCTCCGCTCTCACAGCCCAGCCTTCCCCTCTGCTGCTGTTTTCAGCCTTCTCCAGGTTTTTCCCGGTTCCATTGTTGCCCCCAATTTAACCATCTTTCTCCAGTCCTGCTGGGAAAGTGGGAATTTGCGACTTGGACACGGACTAAATTCAAGGCAAACATCAATGAGCCTCAATAGAACTGAGCTCAGACGTGGGTAGGTGTGAACATACCTGCAACACTCCCCTTCAAACCCCGCTATGAAAGACCAGTGAGGAGAAAAAAACCAAGAAAAAAAATATGCTGATGGATATCTCGATGATAGCTCATCGAGAGGAAAGGCAGGCATCAGGTAAACAAGGATAATCCAGTGTGATACCGGCGGGTGGGAGGAGAGGCAGAAACGAGAAAGTGCTGCTGGAGGTGCGAGTGAGAGTCCCAAAGTGCTGTATTTAATCATCCCCTGACATTTTCCATAAGAAAGAACAAATGTTTGTGTGCTGCGGCAAGGAGTGCTGGCAGTGAAATTGTGTTACTTATCCATTATGCAAAAAAATGGCATTATGAGCATAGTGGATGTGTCAGAACATTAATCATTAGTGAAACAGATCAAAAGCATACGTTGCTATCCAGGAAAAAAAAAAAAAAGATATAAAATGTGATGAGTATTTTGTATAAACACGGTAATAACAAAAAGAAATAAAGGGTATGAGACCTGTTTGAGTCAATCATGGGAGAAGGAAAAGAAAGCTGGCAAGGGTTCTCCAGAGGTTTGTCAGGAATCTAAGGACTTGAAGGTTTTCCATCCTTACCGCAGACTTTAATTTCCTAGAAAGAGATTGGGCCTTATCAGTGAGAGCCTGTCCTGCAGGCACCTTGGATGTGTGAAATGATTAATGCCTTCATTAAGTACTCACTGAACCAACAAGCAATCAGCCTACTCTCTAATTAGTGGAGGTGTCACAGAAGACCTGGCCATGGAAAGCAACCTTGATTGGATCAAGCAAGATACTTCACCATAATTCAAACGGACACAGAAAAGAAGACAGTGGTGAAGATTCTTAATTACAAACGGGAAATCTTTATTTTAGAAATTAAACAGTCAAGTGAAGGAGACTGAAATGGCAGTGGATGGGATGAAGGCAGCTGGGAGCGAATGTCTGTCGCAGTGCAGGAGCTGGCACAGGAACCTGGATTGGAACTTGGAAAAGAGAGTTTAGGAGGGGTTTGGGGCTGGGCCGGGGGGTGTCCATCTACAGACACGGGGTGCTGGGGGTGACCACACACCTACAAATAGGGGAAAGATGAATCGGAAGAGAACATCTGGGGAGCAGAGCTGGAATTGCTAAACATCATGCTGAGTTAGAGACCTGGACCCAAAGCAAGGCTCTGCAGCATGTAACTCAGAAAACACAAGGAGAAACGAGGTGGGAAGAGAAATAAGTTTTAGGGAGAGCTCTACGTAAGGGCTGTATCAAAACATCCCAGAAGGCCAGGATGGCAACCTGGCAATAAGGGAGGAAGAGTCTGAAGCAAAATGCCAAGAGTTTAATGGAACAAAGCTGAAGAAGGACAGAAGAATCTTCATTTGAGATGAGGACCAGCAGGTGAATGCGTAGGGCAGGTAGCAAGGCCTGTTAACACACCCGTCAGCTCAGGGAGCGACACACACAACACATCTCTGTTTGAGGAGGACAGAGAGGATGGCAAGCAAAGGGCAGTGAGCTAAGCAACCACAAGTCCCCTTCCATGGGTCTGTTGATCCGTAGGGCACCAGGCTGTGGAACTAATCTGGAGGGGGAAATAGCTGGATATATCAGATAAAGCACCGGGGAGGCCGACCAAAGGGGACTGTGCCAAAGTCATCTTGACATCTTTGGTAACACCCAACTCTCTAGACAGGGGAGGGGTAGCAGAGACCTCAGGTAAACTTCAGCAATGTTGTAATATCATGCAGGAAGCCACAGTTGTAAAGGAACCGCGAAGCACATAAGGAATTAGGAAGAGGGGAGACCACTATTTCTGTGAGAAGAGACATGAGGGCAAGGAGAAAACTCCTGCAGCTCCTCCAGGTGGTACCCAGAGAGCAACCATAATGCTTTTGCTGACAGTCTTGGTATAAAACCCAAGAATCTGCTGATTTGCACAGCTGGGAGTCTGCAGTCGTGCTGAGGGGCAGGGAAGGGTAGGTGTTGCGTGGCCACACAGAACTCCTCTCCCACCGACCCGGGGGGTGCTGGGGACACAGCTGGGCATCTCCCGAGAGACCCGCACGTATCTGCTGATGGCTTTCTCAGTGCACAAGAAAGGTCCTATCCTCCCTTCCTCCAGCTCTGACCACGAGCTTGGAGATGACTCACGGAGAGGCTTCCTCTGTGTCAGGGCTGGACCAGGTTGGCCCTTCTCACATGCCCGGCTGTGCCTGCGGCAGCGCAGCCCCAGGCGGCCCCGCGGCCGGCGCCGTCCTGCGTTACTGCATGACATAATGCAGGGTGTCACCGCTGCAGCCCTGTCTCACAGACTCACTCGCCACAGCACCACGTACCCAGGAACACGCAGCAAAACACAGCTCCCGGGGGGAGGGGGGAAGGGGGGAACGCACGCCGTGTGTATTCGCAAGGTATGGTTAACGAAACAGCCCTCAGCATCTCGGGGCTGCTGGCAGCTGCTGCATCATGAGATACTGCCACAGCTGCAAAAAACAAGTACAGCTCTTTCTAAGGCTTTAGAAGGCTTTCTTCTTCCTTTAAACCACTCGCACAGAAACGCTTTCTAGACCTGCTTCTCCCTGCTAAGCTGTAAATATGAGAGCTACCTAATGAGATGCCATCTCCTGCCATAAGCTCCTCCGCACAGAGCCGAGCGGCGGCGGCTGCCTCCCCCGGGAGGGGTGCAAGGCCAGAACCGAGCCCCTACGGGATGGGCTGACCTGCTGAGTCAGCAACCTCTGAGCCCCAAGGCTTTTACAGGCTCCATAACATCACGGGCACGACCAGCACTGCAGGCCCTCCATCTACCCAGGGGCCGTTCCACCGGGTGACACCAGTGTCACTCCCACACCAGCATCACCCCCACACCAGCACATGCAGGGCCCGACTCCCCCCAGCATCCCCGGTACCTGCCGGGTCCCGCCAGGAAGCGATGCAGGGTGGGCCGTGGGGGGGGCTGCTCACCA
>NW_015090781.1:1486416-1487029 GCF_001431845.1 Calidris pugnax
TGGCCTCCCCCTTCTTGAACTCCTCGAGCAGCGTGTCGAGGCGCGTGTCGTTGAAGACGCAGTGGAGCGGGCGGCGGTAGAAGCGCGTGACGGTCTGCAGCGGGGTGCAGTCATCGGGGTCGACGAAGGCCAGGTCCTTGACGAAGAGTAGGTCAACGATGTTGTCGCGCCGGTCGCCCTCATAGACAGGGATGCGGGTGTAGCCGGAGCGGAGGATCTCGGAGACGGTGGCGAAGTCCAGCACGGCGTCGGCGCGGAGCATGAAGCAGTCGGCCAGCGGCGTCAGCACGTCCTCCACCACCTTGGTGCGCAGCTCCAGCGCGCCCTGCACCATGGCCAACTCCTCCCGCACCAGGTCGCCGTGGGGGCCGGCGGCCCGCAGCGTCTCCAGCAGCCTCTCCCGCGTGGAGAAGACGCTGAGCTCCTGCCGCAGCGCCCAGTCCAGCAGCCGGCTGAGCGGGTAGCAGAGCGGGAAGGCGGCCAGCATCAGCAGGCGGGTGAGGCAGAGGGTGCGGGAGGCGATGGCCAGCCCGTGGCGGGAGCAGACGGAGTAGGGCAGCACCTCGCCGCCCAGGAAGACGGCGGCGGTGCACAGCACCACCGGCAGCCAGGG
>NW_015090781.1:1488165-1497469 GCF_001431845.1 Calidris pugnax
GGGGGGGGCTGCGGTCGGGGTTTGTTGAAAGGCTCCTGCTAGCAGTCTCTAGAGCTGGGATTTGCAGCCAGCATCCCTCTGTGAACAGCCGAGGCACCAGCACTTCAGCTCTCCAGCTCAAATTCATCACCCTTCTTCCTGTGGAAGTGATTTTTTATTTTTTTTTCCTTTTATTTGGCGGGGCAGATAGTCCTTAGGTTTGCAGTCTTGCTGGGGAAACAAATGTACCACGCTGTAACTAACATCTATTCTCATGTCTAGGTCTGATGGGGAACGTGACACCAACGGGGCTTATCAGCTTCAGAATCACAAAGTGATATGGGGCTGGAAGGGACCTCTGGACACCATCCAGTCCAACCCCCTGCCAGAGCAGGGCCACCCAGAGCAGGTCCCACAGGAACGTGTCCAGGGGGGGTTGAATGTCTCCAGAGAAGGAGACTCCACCACCTCTCTGGGCAGCCTCTGCCAGGGCTCTGCCACCCTCACAGCAAACAAGTTCCTCCTCATGTTGAGATGGAACTTCTTATGTTCAAGTTTGTACCCATTTCCTCTTGTCCTGTCCCTGGGCACCACTGAAAAAAGACCAGCCCCATCCTCCTGACACCCTCCCTTGAAGTATCTATAAGCATTGATCAGATCCCCCCTCAGCCTTCTCCTCTCCAGACTAAAAAGCCCCAAGAAGCATGTGCTGAAGAAGGTGCTTAAGGACTGTTGAAACTTTTGGGTCTTCCCAGGACCAGCACCCACGACAACCTTGAAATGAGGCTGGGGAACTGGAAAAGAGTCATTTGTTTACAATTATAACGGGCTGGCCAGTGGCAAAGCAGGAAGCTAGTCAGAAAATATCATGGAGGAAAGGGAAATGCTCCAGAAATTCCGATTATTCACTCATTATGTTGTTTACAACTGTAATGGGCTGGCCAGTGGCAAAGCAGGAAGCTAGTCAGAAAATATCATGGAGGAAAGGGAAATGCTCCAGAAATTCCGATTATTCACTCATTATCGCAACCATGAAAATGGGCCACTTTCTGTGTCAGTGTGTCAGCAGGGAGATAGGCATGAGAAGCTGCCAGGGACATCTGTGCTCCTTGCTGTGTGTTAGGAGAGACTCTTCCACCTCTCTGGGAGAGGCTGTTAAATTTTTTCCAAGTTTGATTAATTCCCTGGGATTTCACAGAGGCCGCGTGCTGCTCCACAGACTCTTTGCTGATCTTCCCCTTTCTAACTCCGCCCAAGGTCCAGAGGGGAAATACTGTCTGGTGCCTGTACCCGGGCATGAGTTATGGAGGAGCCACCTGGTGATGAGCCTTACCCCAGCTTATGCCACAAACTGTCCTGAGCAGAACCTGGAGTGACTGGGGACAAGCCCAGCCCGCTCCTGCCTTTCTGTCTGCTGTTGGGGAATGAGCACATGGCTGCTCCCTCCTTGTTAGAACCCTGAGGGAACTACTGTCTGAGACCATCCCAAGGTTTTGAAACTGCAGGCTGTCATCAGCGTTGGATTTCTCACAGATTTCTTGATGCTGAGAACAGTGTAAAGCCAATCTGGTTTTGTGCCTCACTGCCATAGCGTTTTGGATTGCTGTTTGGAGGCTGCGTACCCTCGCCAGTAGTTACTCATCTTTATTAACTTGCAGATTAAATTCCTGAAGGGTTTTGTAGTGATGAGTTTCTCAGTATTAAGAGCTGATGGCTGTGAATTACAGACTTGCTTTTTCAGTTAAGTAAGTACTTGGAAAGTATTCTTGTCCATGCTAGCCTTGTCACCAGAAATCCCTGGTCAGCGGTTTGGAAACCCCTGGTCTAGGCTAGTACAATTAAAAAAAAAAACCCGACATGGCACTGCAGGAGGAGGAACCACAAGGTGGCAATGTCTGTCTGTGCTTCCACTGGCAAAAGAAACCTCTGGCAAAAAATATCTCAGACAGCAGCCGCGTAAAGCTGCAAAGACGTTGGTCGTGCCTTGTCTTTTCAGAGTCGTTCATTTTGATGCTGGGTTTTCTCTTCTGGATGCTTTTCCCTTCAGGATGAAGCTCTCGGGCTTGAAGAGGTGGAACCGAAGGCTGCTCTGTGCTGCCTTTTCCATCCTTTGGCCCAAAATGGGCATCAGATGTTGCTTGTCAGATTGCTGACTACCACACTGCCTGCGTGCTGGCTGGCAAAGCTACGGAGTGCTCGGAGAGAAGGTTTCCTGCTCTGCTGGAGGCACTCCCTGTGGCAGCTGGTTCAGAGTATTGTGAACCTCACGTGATATTAATGTGCAATTCAACAGGACTGTCAGGATCTAGCGATGAGAAGCCTTCGTGCAATGGGATACCTCAACGGGAGCAAAATAACCTGGGTGTGAGGACTAGGCAGTGACCTGCAGGTTGAGTGTGACCTGTGGGCTTGAGGGGACCGCAAACACCAGAGTGAGAATGGCCTGGAGCTATCTCAAAAAAATGTGGCCAGAGGGGGGAAAAACGCAGGGGAGAAATAATGGGGTGGAGCTGCCCTGGTCCAGCAGTATCAACCACCATCTGTTGTGAGGAGCTCCATCTCGGTCAGGACATTGTTGTGCTCTCGCCAGACGTTAGCTTCCATGTGCTACATGTAAAAGTAAACTGGTGCGAAAGCTGTGGTCTGATGTGCTTTCAGGAGGATTTGCCCTGCAGAAGTGACGACGTGCTAGCCAGCCTCTCGCTGAGAGGATGCACTCCAGAAGTTGCAGGTGTGTGGCTGGAGCGTGTTCAATGATTCAAGATAGGAAATATCTTCCAAGGCTCCAAATAAGACAAAACAAACTGAGCTTTAGCACATACTCAATTGATTGAGTCTCTGGCAAAGTATGATGTGAATTCACGAGGCTCTCACTGAAGCCTGTCCCGTCTGTATCCTGCCTGGTGAGTCCTTCAAGCAGTCACGGCACAGCTGCCCTTGTTTTCTTCTGACACTGAAGTCTCCTTCTTTTACCTCTTCTCCCCTCATGACGTTGCCCTTCAGTTAGGAATAATAACCTGCTTCCCGCTCACCAGGACTGCTCAGGTTCTGCTTTACGCCGTGTCTGCCACCACTGAGCTCCCTCTGTGTCACAGCCTGCCATGGCCATGACCCCTGCCTCTGGTGACACCTCTGATGTGGTGAAACCTCTGACTCTGCAGGTCTGGGCAGGACCTGGGGGAGGTGGGAAGCATGGACATGGGGGGTTTATTGTAAAGTCCCTTCGCATCACCTCAACTTTAAGGTCTGAGGCCAGATTCCCAGAGGTTGCAGTTTGCTTCCTCCCTGGTTGATGGGAGCCAAGGGGGTCTGCTGTCTGCTGGTCCTCTAGAAAAGGGCCAGGAGCCGCCAGGGGGATAGTGGGGATAGAAATGTTAGCAATCCAAATCGTGATGGGAAACAGAAGGAGTAAAGAAAATCTGGATTTTTAAATTTTTTTTTTTTTTTTTTTTTCTTTTTTTTTTTTTTTTTATTCCAGAAAGCAGGAAGAAATCTAGCAAGCATAAGGCTGGCTTCTCCTGGAACATGTGTGCAACATGATTGTCACTAATACTCTGTAGCCAGCTGAGAGAAGATACTTTCCCCAAGTAAGTGAAGCAAGCACTGAGCTGTGGGACATATGATAACTTCTGAGGCAGAAGGAATAAGACCCCAGGCAAGGGAGCTCCAAACAGTGCTCCAAACTGGGTCTTTTTTGTTTGGTTGGGTTTTTTCCCCCCATCTCCGAGTCTGTGGTGTTCAATTAACCCCTTTTCTCTATCCTGGCTGTGGTTGCTGCAGGTTTCCGAAGCTCCCCCAGCCTTCTGGATGATGACGTGTTAAGCGCTTGGTTTGTGATAATCAATTTTCTCCTGAAATGATACCAAAAGTCTGCTGTTTTGATTTAAACCGTTTTCCGAGGATTTGGGTTAATAACAAGAGACAGTCTACTCCAAGAGAATCTAACTTGAGGAAGCCATGAAATTTAATTCATTTCTGCAACTTAAATATATAATCAGTGACATATGGTAATAGTAAATACAGGGGGAATTGTCATTGTTTAAGTCAAATTTCTGCATTCAGTCAAAACCCAATAGCTGTAACATCAAACTGTAGTTTCCATTGTACAGGAAATAAAGCATCATTTTTTTCAAAGAAAATAGACATGCAATTGCATGCCTGTTACGTTGCTTATACAGCTTTTTATTTTTAGCTTTCTCCATGTTGCTGTTACTAAAGAGCTAACAGAAGGGAATCTGCGGAGGGAGAAGAAACGAGGCAACACCCAGATCCTGGTAGGGGAGACAAAGGGGATGTTTGCGCTGTGAAGACACGCTCTTTCCCCACGGTTGTTTCTGGGGGATGAGCTGTTGTGCCTGGGCTGGGGACCCCGCGCCCTCCCCCTCCCTTCCCTAGCCCCAAAGCAGTGCTAAGGTGAGGCTGGGTTGCCCTCAGGGCTGTGGAAATGCTTCTCTCACAGCTCTTTATCATCAAGAAGCCTTTTCTCTGGCCCTGTTGCTCCCAAGACGGTGGAAGGAGCTCTTTGGTTGCTCACTGTCGGGAGGAGGGATGGGGGTTATGTCAGATCGGTGTGAAGCCGCGGGCAGACAGTGTCTTCACGTGATCAGAGAATCCCAAAGAGATTCCCAGATTCTCTACTTTTAACCTTATAGGCAATGCTTGCAGACCTTCGTTGCTCTACCACCACCTCAAAGAGGAACAGATCAGGAACTTAACTGCTGTTACTGGACTTTGTGCAGAAAGACGTTTGCTTTTTCTGGAGTTATTTGGGAGCTTTTGCTGGATGGTGGAAGCAGAGTGTTGCTCTGAGGTCTATCCAGCACCACCCCGTCTCTTCCTTCCTCCATTATCACAGCTCAGGGAGGTTCTGCTGGCCTTTCACCCTCCTTTGGTGGTGCTCACTTCTGGTTTCTCCTCTGGGTTCATTCTGAGCATCCACCGCTTCTACACCATTGGCATTTCACTTCGTTTCTCCTTCATCTACTTGCCCGGGGCTCAGGCAGGACCTGTAGTCCTCAGTGGTTCCTCCCCTCACTCTCCAGCCATGAGTTTCATAGTTTGCTGCTGGTTTCTCTGTGCAAACCAACAGCTTCCAGCTTTGACAGAGCTGATTTCCCCTGTCTGTCTGTAGCAGGGCCACGCACAGTTGTCCTGATAGAGCTGGTGACAGAGGTGCCATAATCAAATAGATACAGAGGGCAGGGGTTTACAATTCTGTCTTTACCTGAAAGATTACGATTTTATTCTGCCTCCCTCATCCCAGCAGCGTCTCTGACTTGCGAGTGTTTTGGCTGCTGTTTCTTCCCCTGAGCTCCATCTCCTCGTTGGTCTCTGCGCACAGCCCCTTCCTCTTATTCATAATTGACTCGTTTGCTCCTCCAGCCTTGCACTTCATCCATCTTCCTATTTCCCCTCTCTGATCTACTCCTCATGTCCGCTTCCTTCAGTTTTGCTGCTGGAATGTGAAGCATCTCTCCAGAAAAATAGAAGGTCTCTGTGAACTTTTACCATCCCCCGTGAATTCCCTCTTCCTTCACCTCTATCATCTCTTCGCAGATGGTGGGACAAAGGCTTGCTCGCATTCATTCTCAGGCTTGTAAAATTGGCCTATTCACTTCTCTTTCTGTTTTTTTTCCAGGATGGTGTGAAACGAGGATAATTCTACACGATTCTCTGCTCATCAGGGTTGGGCTTGGTTTGAGAAAAAATGTTTCTGAGGCTGTTGTGGTCTTTGGAGCGCTGCAGAGCTCCAGGTCTCGCTGTCGTGTTTGTCCTCTGTATCTTTTTGACTGTGACAAATTGCTGCCACATTTGGCTCTACTCAAAATACGAAAGACAAAAGCTAAATCAGACCCAGCCATTGATGAGTACTGGGAAGTTCATGCATCTGAAGAGTATTTTGTGTCAAAGAGTGTGTTATTCGCACTCAGTTATTGTTTGGAGGTCTCTCTGCTTGCTGAAGAGACACTTGGCAAAGGAGATTTCCGTCTGCTGGGACAGCACATGGTTTGACCAGCCTCCAGAGCCATTCTCACACCCTGAAGGAAATCGTGCATTTCAGTTTTTTTAAGAAGCTCAAAACACCTGCTGGGAGGTGGACACCTGGGGAGCCCACCCGTTCTCTCCACAGACAGATCTGCAGGACTGGGGTACCCTGGGTTTGGCAGAGTATTTTTGAGACCACGCATTAAATGACACAGATTAAGGAAAAGAATAAATTCAGTTTATTCTAGCGGAGTACATTCTAACTAACTGTTCACAGATTACAAAAACAACAAAAAAGACCATTGATCCGCCGCTGCCTAAAACTCAGCTTCATCCCCCCCGTTTCTCATGTGTCTTCTCATGGGGACCCAGCCAGGGAGAGCCTCGACTCAAAACCTTTATGGGATGGTGCTTTCTTTTTGTCCTTGTCCCTTAGTTTTATAGGTTTCTTAATTAGGCAGCTAGTGAGTCCAGAGTGACTCTCAGAGGAAAGCCTGGCACCACTGTGCTCTACTTTCCTATGGCCAGATCTGGAGAGACCACGTTGTGTTCCTTTCGTGCTGGCAAAACTGCAGAGGCAGCATGGCCAGGTGTGCTGTTCCTGACGGGCAGTGGGGTTTGATGGATGCCTGGCTGTTTGGAGGGAGGAAACACTTCCAGTGGGCTTGCTTTCCTCCCGCTGGGGCTGAGCTCCCCAGCCAGTCCTCCCAGCCCAGACAGACCTGTGTTCTTGCTGCAGGAACTTCCCAGGTCCCCTCCATCAGAGAGGGGACGCTGTATTAAATCCAGCAGTCATCCTCCCCCCGCCCCGTCAGGTTAGACGTGATACCCAAACGTGCTAGAAAATGGTGTCAGCAATTGGGGTTCAGACTGAACCGAGGCGGTGGCAGTTTTAGGAGGTCACATTCCAGACGTTAAGGCTCTTGTGGTGAAAGTGATGGACACGGCAGCGTGGAAAGAGCAAAACCTCAACGACAAGAATCTGCCGTGCGATTGCTGGCTCCGACGACCACAGCTTTACCACAGTCCCGGGTCTTGCTCTTCTCAGAAATTGTCATGCCAAGGTACGGGGCAGGAATTTAAGAGTCTGAAAAGAAAGTATATTTTGGTAAAGTATCTATGGATAGCAGTCTCAATTTTCTCTTGCTGAATTTTCTCCTTGCTGGGTTCTTTTAGAGCATCCATAACTCAGGTTTACTTGACAGCACTTACAGAAACAGACACGGTTGATATCTTGGGAATCAAAGACATGATGATTTTTTTTTTTAAAGAAAGGCTGTCTAGCCTGTTTTATCCTTCCCAGCCTAATGGAGGTTTGTTTGGTACAGCACATCCTCTGATGATAATAACTTTCATCATTTATGAGCAGAAGTTTATTTTCTAGTGAACTAAAACTGTTCCTCCCAAGGAGGTTTTCCCCATTTTCTTTTGGGCCGATTTATACAGCCTGAGATCTCAGTTTCAATTTCCCTTGTGCTTTTTCTTCTTTTTTTTTTTTTTCTTTTTTTTTTTTTGCATCAGCTCTGCCATCCAAAGAGGTTTCCTCTGCTGAAACCCTTCAACAACTGCTCAGATCATTTACAACAAGCACTTTCACAGGCAGTAGGTCTACAAAAGTGAGGAAAAATCGAAGTTAGTACCTATAATAACGAAGTTAAACGCCGATTTAAGTGTCTGTGAACTGCGAGTGACTGAAAGGGTGCCAGACATTTTGCAAATACACGCAAGACAGGCCCCTGCTCTAATCGGCTTATAAATTAAAAGGAAAGTACATTGGCAAGAGCTGAAGAGATGATATGACATGCTTTAAATAGTTTATAGGGAGCTGGAGGATTGTTGTTTATTTGGTGATGTTGGGAAAATATTTAATGTGCTTTGGTTAAACTCTTTATAGAAACGCTTCTCCTCCCCCAGTTCTCTTTCCCAATGACTGTTTTGGAGATTAAAACCAGCAAGTTTAGAGTAGATGGAAAATGGAGAAACGTATTTCCAAATCGAGAAAACCGCGAGTAAATCTTTATAGATACTTTTTATGTGAGTCAGGCTTTCTAAAGTAATTATCGTAATATAAGAAAGGACCGGCACTTCGCCGCCCCTGCGGACGGGGAGCCGAGGTCGCAGCTGGTGTCAATTGAGATTCTCCTATCTGGGACGCCCTGCTGGACGGGGGGGGCTCCGGGGCTCCCCCCCGCAGGTTCCCGGGACGCCCTGCCGGACGGGGGGGGCTCCGGGGCTCCCCCCTGCAGGTTCCCGGGACGCCCTGCTGGACGGGGGGGGCTCCGGGGGTCCCCCCTGCAGGTTCCCGAGCCGCCCCCGACCGCGCCGGGCGGCAGCGCCGGTTCCCTGGGGCTCCCCGTACCCCTGCCCCAGCCCCCGCAGGTAACCAGAGCTTTTTAGCGTTTAAAGGGCTTATGGAGCGAACCTACACTTTATTTTTAAAAATAAACAAATAAAAAAAATTCCCCCCAAAGCGGGTTCTTTTTAGGCTCGCCGTGGCCGCAGCCGGGGGCAAAGCCGGCTGCAATTTGCTTTTCCGACGCCCCGGGTTCGGGGCAGGCTCTGGGAAGCTGAGCCAGGTAAGGGAATATCTCCTTCAGTGCTGTCTTCCCGGAATCTGGGAGCTGACCCTGACTTTTTTGCCCCTTTCCCTCCTACTTCACGTCGTCGGGGATATCTCCCCCGATCAGTGACCTCGCTGCATCCGGAGTTTGCGTTCGAAGCGGAGACTAATTGTGAGGAACGTTTCAGAATAAACACATCTATCTTTCCAAGGAGCTTGTTTGTAAGGAGGAAAAAAAAAAAAATAGAAAAAGGAGGTTGAAGGGGATGATTTGTTTTCTTCCTTGCCCTTTACCACATGTCGCACTGGAGTTTCCTTTTAAAATCGAGCCGTCCGTAACAGAAAGCCCGGCGCGGGATTTCGGCCTGAGCTGAGAGACAAACTGAGGGCTCCTGATAATACACTTAAAAAAATAATAATTGTAAAATAAAGGGAACGGTGAGAAACTCGCATCTCTCAGGGGTGACCCACACCCCGGGCAGATCCGAAGCGGGGGTTGGGGTCCCGGGTGGGTTTCCAGCGCTTGTTCCAAACTGCGGCTGAAGCTTTTTGCAGCCGAACGCAAATTTCCAGGCTTAAATTGCCTCCTTCCTGTCCCGGGATGCCAGGGCTTTGCTCAGCTGAAATTGCACAGCTTTTTCCCCCCCGGATCCTCTTACTTCTTCTCCCGCTCCAAGCCCCGCTGCCCCGGGCACCCCCTCGGCTGCTTTTTCTCAGCCCCCGCAGCCCCTTCCCGGCGGCGCTTTGAGCCCCGCGCTCCCCTTGCCGTCTGTGCGGGAT
>NW_015090781.1:1500691-1505050 GCF_001431845.1 Calidris pugnax
TCTCATTTTAACTTTCCCTTGTTTTTTTTTTTTTTTTTTTTTTTTTCTTTTTTTTTTTTTGCATCAGCTCTGCCATCCAAAGAGGTTTCCTCTGCTGAAACCCTTCAACAACTGCTCAGATCATTTACAACAAGCACTTTCACAGGCAGTAGGTCTACAAAAGTGAGGAAAAATCGAAGTTAGTACCTATAATAACGAAGTTAAACGCCGATTTAAGTGTCTGTGAACTGCGAGTGACTGAAAGGGTGCCAGACATTTTGCAAATACACGCAAGACAGGCCCCTGCTCTAATCGGCTTATAAATTAAAAGGAAAGTACATTGGCAAGAGCTGAAGAGATGATATGACATGCTTTAAATAGTTTATAGGGAGCTGGAGGATTGTTGTTTATTTGGTGATGTTGGGAAAATATTTAATGTGCTTTGGTTAAACTCTTTATAGAAACGCTTCTCCTCCCCCAGTTCTCTTTCCCAATGACTGTTTTGGAGATTAAAACCAGCAAGTTTAGAGTAGATGGAAAATGGAGAAACGTATTTCCAAATCGAGAAAACCGCGAGTAAATCTTTATAGATACTTTTTATGTGAGTCAGGCTTTCTAAAGTAATTATCGTAATATAAGAAAGGACCGGCACTTCGCCGCCCCTGCGGACGGGGAGCCGAGGTCGCAGCTGGTGTCAATTGAGATTCTCCTATCTGGGACGCCCTGCTGGACGGGGGGGGCTCCGGGGCTCCCCCCCGCAGGTTCCCGGGACGCCCTGCCGGACGGGGGGGGCTCCGGGGCTCCCCCCTGCAGGTTCCCGGGACGCCCTGCTGGACGGGGGGGGCTCCGGGGGTCCCCCCTGCAGGTTCCCGAGCCGCCCCCGACCGCGCCGGGCGGCAGCGCCGGTTCCCTGGGGCTCCCCGTACCCCTGCCCCAGCCCCCGCAGGTAACCAGAGCTTTTTAGCGTTTAAAGGGCTTATGGAGCGAACCTACACTTTATTTTTAAAAATAAACAAATAAAAAAAATTCCCCCCAAAGCGGGTTCTTTTTAGGCTCGCCGTGGCCGCAGCCGGGGGCAAAGCCGGCTGCAATTTGCTTTTCCGACGCCCCCGGTTCGGGGCAGGCTCTGGGAAGCTGAGCCAGGTAAGGGAATATCTCCTTCAGTGCTGTCTTCCCGGAATCTGGGAGCTGACCCTGACTTTTTTGCCCCTTTCCCTCCTACTTCACGTCGTCGGGGATATCTCCCCCGATCAGTGACCTCGCTGCATCCGGAGTTTGCGTTCGAAGCGGAGACTAATTGTGAGGAACGTTTCAGAATAAACACATCTATCTTTCCAAGGAGCTTGTTTGTAAGGAGGAAAAAAAAAAAAAATAGATAAAGGAGGTTGAAGGGGATGATTTGTTTTCTTCCTTGCCCTTTACCACATGTCGCACTGGAGTTTCCTTTTAAAATCGAGCCGTCCGTAACAGAAAGCCCGGCGCGGGATTTCGGCCTGAGCTGAGAGACAAACTGAGGGCTCCTGATAATACACTTAAAAAAATAATAATTGTAAAATAAAGGGAACGGTGAGAAACTCGCATCTCTCAGGGGTGACCCACACCCCGGGCAGATCCGAAGCGGGTGTTGGGGTCCCGGGTGGGTTTCCAGCGCTTGTTCCAAACTGCGGCTGAAGCTTTTTGCAGCCGAACGCAAATTTCCAGGCTTAAATTGCCTCCTTCCTGTCCCGGGATGCCAGGGCTTTGCTCAGCTGAAATTGCACAGCTTTTTCCCCCCCGGATCCTCTTACTTCTTCTCCCGCTCCCAGCCCCGCTGCCCCGGGCACCCCCTCGGCTGCTTTTTCTCAGCCGCCGCAGCCCCTTCCCGGCGGCGCTTTGAGCCCCGCACTCCCCTCGCCGTCGTTGCGGGATTTCACCGCAAATCCCGGTTCGTGCACTCCTCGCTCGCCCCCGGCAGAGCCCGAGGTACGATTCATCCTTCCTCCCCCCGTTACCGTTCGTTGGACGGTGACTCCGTGCCCCCGCAAGCTCGGTGCCCCGGGCCTGGCTGCGGGGGGACGGTGCGGGAAGCGTTCCGTGGGGCGGAGAGACGAGGGGAGATTTCCACGGGAGACGGAGCTGCCGGTGGACTTCCCCAGGAGCCAGACCCCAGTGCGGGGCTGCGCCGAGCGCACCGGGCTCTGGGACATCCCGTCCTGGGAGACGCCGGGTCCGTTCCCTCCGCCTCCCGGGCCCCGGCTGCGGGGGCGAGGAGTGCGGGTGGCCCCGCACGGGCACCGGGAGAAGCGGGAGGGGGTTCCTACCGCGGGGACCCCTGCCGGGACACCGGGAAGAGGCCCGAGTTGCCCCGGACGGTTGCCCTGCAGCTCCTACCAGACCCCGCCGTCGGGTCGGTCCCCGCCGTCCGGCCGTTCCTCCGTGCGGTTCGGCTCCGGGCGCCATTTGTGCCCCGATCCCGGAGCCCCGCCGCTCCCCGCAACGCCCGCACCTCCCGACCCCGGTGCGGGGGGTGTCCGCAGGTGGGTGCCGGCTCCCCCGCCGCGCCAGGCCCCTCACCAGCAGATGGTGCTGCCGGCGGCCCGTCACCGGGGCTGCGGGGCCCCGACGGACCGCACCGGGCCGGGCAGCGGCACCGGGGCCCTGCCTGCCGCCTGGCCTGGGCCAAGGGGAAACCGGGGCTGCCGGGGGGGTGGCGGAGGGCCCAGGTAGGGAGCGTTACGTGTTCTGGAGCTCGCCGGCTGCTGGTGTGCGGGCTGCTGGTGTGGGGGCCCGGGGCTTGCCCGGGAACAGGCTGCTGTCGGGGCCAGGGGGGAAGCGGCCGCTTCAGGTGGACTCTCCTTGAGGTGGGCCATCGCTCCCGGGATGCTCGGCAGCCTCCACCGATGCTGGCCCGGGTGCCACCAGCCCGCACCCAGCGCCGAGAGCCGCGGCCGGTTGCAGCTCCGCAGCCCGCCCCGTCCAGGCCGCCCTGCCCCGGGCCGTGTCGCAGGCGGCGGCCGCGGGCTGGCTCCGGGGAAGGGGACATGGTGGGGCCCATGGGACGTTACACACCGGGCGCTGCCGCCGCCCCTCTCCTTTTCCCCCAGCCGGGACCCGCGGCCGGCGGGAGAAGGCGGCCGACAGCCCCATTCCCGCTGCCCCCCCGGTTCCCTGCCCGAGTGCCCTTGCTCCGGCGGACCGAGCCGGTGGCTCCGGGCAGGGCGAGCCGAGCGCACCGTACCGGGGCTCTGGGCTCCCCCGGCCTCGCTGCGCCCGTCAACCGAGCGGTCACCGCTCAGCCCCGGGGACCTCGACCGGCACCGGGGGTCCCGGCTCAGCCCGGGGCGAGCTCTTCCCGCGGGTAGGGCTTTTTTAAATTTTTTTTTCGGGGTGATTAACCCCCTTTTCCCCCAGCCCGGGCCGCCCCCGCAGCCTTACCGCCTCTCCCGCTCCTGCAGCCGGCGACGAGCTCGGGCCGCGCTGGGCGGCCGCCGAACTCCCCGGTGTCTCGGGCGTCCCGGCTCCGGTCCGGTTTTGGAAGGTCCAGGAGCTCCGGCGGCGGAAAGCGGCGGCCGGTGGGCGACGGGGGCGGCGGAAAGCGAAAGCCCGGTGCCGGTGGGGCTGCGGCGGGGCGGCGGGCCCCGAGCCGAGGGGGTTAAACCAGGAGCCTCCCCTTACCTTCAAAAAGTTAAAAATGTCTGGAGCCTGCATCTCTTAAAGGGGCGGTGCTGGCTGCAAGGAGTCTTGGCACCGGCTGCGAGAAAGGCTGGTCAGGGGCGTGAGTTCCCCTCCACCAGCACCAAAACATTGCAAAAAAAGGCAGAGCGCCCCACACTTTAGATAAGGACAATTAGCCACCGGCGAGCCCCTGCAGACAGCGAGTTAATTAGGGGTTTCCTGCTCTCCGGCATGCCCTGTCCCAGCTCCTGCCCCCCGGGGCTCTTAGCCCTGATGGCACCCGGGCTGGCTCTCATGGCCACCTTCTCGCTGCCCTCCCAGGCCGGGGACAGGAGGGCGCTGCCGGTGGAGAAACCTCCAGGTGTGAAGGGAAGAACTCTCATTCTCCTTGATGTCAACACCAAGAGCCCTGTCAGGATAATCAGTGAGAATTTCCTCTCCCTGCAGCTGGACCCCTCCATCATTCATGATGGCTGGCTCGATTTCTTAAGGTAAGGCAGGAGCCCCCCCCGGCGCCCTCCCCGCACCGCCCGCCCCGGCGGCCCCGCCGCGCTCCGCGCTGCTGGCGGCGCTTGTTGTGACGGAGGGAGCGAGGCCATGGTTTCCATTAAGATGCACATGTTTGCAATGGAGAAAGCATTTCAGAGACTTATCAGTTATGACTGCAAAAATGTCGTGCTCCCTTCGCTCCAACAACCGCTCCTCTGGAGGGGAAAAAAAAAAAAA
>NW_015090781.1:1505560-1512322 GCF_001431845.1 Calidris pugnax
CCCGCGCCGAGAGGGGCAGCGACGGCGGGTCCCCGAGGCGGGCGGCTGCCGGTCGTTGCCGGTACCGGGGTAAGGAAGGGAGGGCCCGGCCCGGCCCGCGGCGCCCTCAGCCCGCTCTCTCCTCCTCCCCGCAGCTCCCGGCGGCTGGTGACCCTGGCGCGGGGCCTGGCCCCCGCCTTCCTGCGCTTCGCGGGCAAGAGGACGGACTTTCTGCAGTTCCACAACGTGAAGAACCCGGCCAAGAGCCGCGGCGGGCCCGGCCCCGACTACTACCTCAAGAACTACGAGGACGGTGAGCTCCCGGGGCCGGGGCGGGGGGCTGCGGGCTGCGGGAGCCGGGCGGTCCCGCTCCGCCTGCCCCGTGCCCAGGCGGGGCCGTACCGCGTCCGGGAGGTGCGGGCACCCGGTAGGGAACCCTCCCCCGTACCCTCTCCTTCCCGAGCCGGGGAGCGGGGGAGCTCGGCGGAGCCCGCCCGCCCGTTGCTGGCGGATCCGGCGGATGCCGACCCCCGGGAACAAAAGGCCGGCACCGGGGAGCGGGGCTTTTCCTATCCCCCCCCTCGCCCCGCCGTGTCCTCCGGCTCCCTTCGCTCCCAAGGCTGGGCTGGGAGCGGGGGCTGTACCCCGACTGCCTGCGGGGACCGGGCACCGCGGCCGCGGGACGCCTGAACACGCACCTCCCCGCGCTTCTCCCGCGAAGCCCCTGCCTTTCCCCGGGGAGGGACCCCCGCGTCGTTCCGCGTTTCTCCGCCCGGGGCTCCCCGGGTCCCGCCGGTCGGTGCCCTCCGGAGCGCTCTGCCATCCCGGGGCTTCCCCAAAGTCACCGCCGGCCCCGCGGCTTTCCGCCGCTCCGCGCCCTCCCCCGCCGCAAGAAAGGTTTCCACCTTTTTCGCCCTTAATTCACACAAAGAAACTTCGTAGAAAAGTCAGGGCCGAGCCCCCCTCCCACGGCATTTATTTTAAGAAGCAGAATACCATGTCGGCATGCAAGAATTTATTGATTTTTCTCTCTTGCTTATTTAAAAAAAAAAAAACAAAAAACAACAAACCAACAATTTTCTTTTTTTTTTCCTCACTCAATGATTTACAAAAATTAGCTAAAATCTTGCTTATTTAAAAAATCAAAACAACAAGCCAACAATTTTTTTTTTTTCTCACTCAATGATTTACAAAAATTAGCTAAAGATATTTCCATAAGTAATTTTGAAGGCCAGTTAATGCCAGACGTATCCCAGTGGGCAGGTCTGTGGGGCAGAGGCAGTTTTCCGGAGCTCTAGTCAGCAGCGCAAGTGCTGAATGGAAAAAGCAGACGCATTTGCCAGTTTCTGAGGGCTCTCTCCCCCGCTGGTCCCCCCCCTCACCCTCCCGTAACATCCGATCTCCCCGCGGTGAATGTCCCTCTATTCCCACACGCAGGTGGGGAAGTTTTTGCGCTCCGAGCTTTGCTCAGTCTCCCAGCCCAAGCCACCCCGATGCTAGTCCTATTTTTTCTTCTCTTCGCAACAAATCTCGGGCAAAGCTCTGTGTACCGAGATGTACTTCGGGAGAAAATAGTGACCAAACCCTCCCACAGCCACCTTGAGCAGAAGAAATTGAGTGTAGTGCATAAAATTGTAGATGGGACTCACACAAAGCATTTGTAGGAATAAATTTTCCCACTTCCAATATTTCAACAGCTTGCAGGAGAGAACTTGCACTTATTAAATGTCTTCGCAACAGCTTTCATGTGAGGGAAGGACTGAAAGCTCTCGGTTTTTTAAGTTTTCCTCGTGGCAATAAAGTTGAAATGTAGCAGCCCTTCAAAATGAAGCTTCTCATAGAAGTTGTAACCACAGGTCTTAACTTTTCATCACTTAAATATGGAACAGAACCATTACAAATGCGGGTGAGGGAAGGAGGAGACACATGTGGTGTGTATCAAGCACCGGTGTAAATCAGAAAGGTGTGGTAAAAGGGATTTCCTGCCTGGAAGCAAAGCTTTCGTATTTGTTCTTCAGACCTGCGTGCAAACCCCAGGGCTGGCGGTGCTGGTAGCTCACATCTTTCTGTGCTGAGGCTGCGCCGAGCGCTTCACTAGAGGGATCCAGTTCCCCAAAATGAAATCCTGATGCCACTGCAGCTCTCTGCCCCTCTCTGTACTGGATCCCAGCAGCCATCTTCCACTTTCCGAGCACTGGTCTGGTTTTTTGCTGCCTCCTCTGCGGCTCGGCCGGGACCTGCTTGGGACCAGGAGGTGCACAAATGTGCAAGCAGATGTACTTGCTGCAAAAACCTTGCAGCCTGAGCAGACAGCACAGGAAAAAGAAAGATGGCAATCAGCACCTGAGCGTGGGGGGAAGCCGGCAAGCATCCCTCTAGGTACCCTTCCTCTTATCTGAGCTCTCTGGGGTGTTTGGGGTTGTTTTCCATGTCTGTGGGCTTTTCTATGTTCAGCATCTATTTTCTGAAATTTCTTGTCTAAGCTGTAGTGTCCCAGGAGTGGGGAAGAAGCTGGGGGGCTCGATTAGTTAAAGAAGTCAGAAAATAATTAAAAGAGAAGTCAGTGAATTTCTAGGTCTTATGCATCGTCTTAGTGATTTTTAGTGATGTGACAAGTCATAGCTCGGTTGTCTTCTGCTTTGAGTGTTTGTCTTTTTACCTGTTGGCCCTGTGGGTCCGCACAGAGTCACCCCAGGGCTGTGACCCCGGGGCCTGGGCTCCCTTTGCAGCCTCCACGGCCGTTCCCGTGCCGTGTGTCCTCGTGGGGCCTGCACATCAGGGGGAGGGAAGGACACAGCTTATTTTCCTCTCGTGTACAAGACACGCGTGCAAGGCTGCTCAGAGAGCTGCCGTGAGTAGCTGTGAGTGGTGTTCAGGTCGCAGGGGGCTGTGCTCCTCTGTGTGCCCCCCCGATGTGACCGTCTCAGGCTCTCAGACAGGCAGCAGCAGCAAGAGGATTGCTCTGCAGCATCTGTCGTGGATCCTCTGCCCTGTGGCCGTGCCTGCTGGAGTACGAATGAATCTCTGTGCAGGGATCTTTGCTCTGTAAATCTCCCTCTGCCACCCTGTTGTCCACCAGCCCAGGTATCCCTCCCTGCTGCCTTTGACGGTCTTTTCTCCCTCTGTAAAGCTCCACCTTCCTGACCGTTGAACCTCCTCAAGGATTTGCCCTACTCTTTCCCCTCTGTTTAAAATTATATTTATTTCCCTTTCAAGCTGTTACAGCTACGCACACCTCCACCTTCTGTAAACTGCCTTTACCTAGGCCTGCCTTTGGGTTCACCAGCTCATCTTTTTCCTCTCCTTTCCTCCACAGGGAGCGTGGGAGCTCTCTGAGGGTTATAGTAGTTGCTTTTCACTTCTATCTAAAATGTACTTAATTTTCCTGAAATAAGGTGTTTCCTTTCAGCTTCAGGGTCATTTTTTTCTTGTAAAAATTCTTCCTGGAAGCACAGACCTGGAAATATTGTGTAATTCCAGGTGTGTACGGCGTCTTCCCTTTGTAACTCCAGCCTCACCCCAGTCCAGACCAGTCATGTTTAGGCAGTAAAGGTAACGAAGTGGTGAGTGATCTGCGATGCCCACGAAGAGGGTGCACGTGGCAACTTGTTTCAGCCCTGCATAGAAAGCTGGCACGGCAATATCATCACCTGGTGGCACATGTGCCCTTACCTGACAGAGCAACTTAGGAAAGCAATTGCCCGTGATGAATAGTTTGGGTGAACCGTGGGGCGTGCGGTCCCTGTCGATGGCAGCAGGGCTGTATGTACCCCCTGAACCTCGCTGATCGTTAGAAGGTCATCAAACTAATCTGTTATATTTATACCCCCATCTATCATGGACACCAGGACGCCATCCTGAGCAGCCCCTGCATGATCAGTCCTGGAGGCCACCCTTTTTGGACATGACGTTGGCCAGCCTGAAGTCTGTTAGAAACAGAAAACCAGTTCAACGTATGGGAAGCTCTGTGGGACGGGGAGGTTCTCTGGCTGTGCCAGAGAGTTTTCGACATTTGGTGATCAAGAGGTGTAACATTTTTAGCCTGAGAGACTTTTCTCTCCCTTAAATTGTGTTTCTCTGTATGTGCCTTGCTGAGTTTGGTTTTCTTCACCAGCTGTGCTGGGAGCTGTGCTTTTTGACCTGGAGATGTGTTTCTCTCCTGCCATAGGCATGTGTCTGATCCCTGGGCAGGTACTAGGATGTAGGGGCTCATCCTCAGTCTATGTAGAAACCTGCTTCTCCTTTTGCTGTTGGATTATCTACCAAGTGATCTGTTTGGCCTCTCCTTTGAACTGCCTTGCACGTGGCAAGGACCAGTTGGGTCTGAGGAATAGGACAATAAGAAACATTGGTCTCCAGGAAAACAGGCTCGAGCAGCTCCTTTTTTGGAGCAAACACACAGGGCTTCCTGTTTGCTCAGGCTGCAGTGGCTGGTACAAAACCTCTTTTGAAGCTGGGTTTGCTAAAATCTGACTCACGTGCTTCCCTGGAGCTTGGTGTTGGGGTGATACACATGGTGTTGGTTCAGAAAGGCTCTCCCAGTGCCTGAACCTAGAGCCCATTTTGGGAGCTCCCTGCTGGTGCTACAGCATGAGCTTGGTGGGTTCATGTGGAACATCCTCAACTGCCTCTCACCTCAGAGCCACACACTGGCTTTGGACAACCTCTGGTGACATTACTTAGCGTTCCTCCCTGTGCATATGGGCTGTGAAGGAAAACTCAAGGGGAAAAGAGAAGTTACTCATAGCTGGAGTTCTTCAAGATGTGTTGGCCCAAGCGCGTGGCTTCTCCATCCTGTCCCTCAGGCTTTGTGTAGCCTCTTGGGAGTGTGTGGCTGAGAAGAGACCAAAGGACATTTACTGTGCACAGCCAATATGGCCTTGTGTGGGTCACAGGAAGGCGAGGAGAAGGGGGGCACACGCAGGCTGTAGGTACTGCGTCAGAGGAGTTTCTGAGCTGAAGTGCATATGGACAACACATTTCAAAAGTACTCTCTTAATTGCTGGTAAGTTACTTCCTTCTATTTTATCTCCTTTTTTGGAGACGATATTGGGTATCTGGAAAAATGGCCAATTACCACAAAAAAGCTGGGAAAAGACATGTTTCTTATGTCTTCCATACTCGTCAGGAGATTGTGCCATACAGTGTGGGAAACCTTACGTTACGCTGTGTAGCCCGGGCGTAGGTTTTCTGAGTGTCCTTCCAGTCTGGGATCCATTCCTTTGGGTGCTTCAGGTACCTGGCTCTGCACCTGGACCCTGAGATTTGTGCAGCAGTGGGAACCTCATTTCCCCCTTGCCTAGTCTGTGTCACACGAGCAGCTCCCAGGGTGTGCCAGGGTCTTGGGTGTTGAGCTTAGGCTGGAGGTGACCTCAGCCAGGGCTGCTGCTCCCACCCCTTCTGCCCCTTCTGGTGTGTTCCTGCCCTCTCCTGTGCCTGGAGCCTGAGTTTATGTGTTGAGTCAGTTCAGGGAACTCAGCTGGCCAAAACCTGATGCTGGAGACGTGATTGCCCTTCAGCTCCTTCAGCTGCCTGCACCGATTAATGGTGTGTGACCACAGAGGTGTAGAGACAGCACTGGGAAAGGAAAGCCTGCAGTGAAAGGTGGGACTGCAGCAGCCTCAGCCTTGCTCAGATTAAATCCTACAGAACTGTGTCCTGAAGGTGGTGAAGCTCGTCTCCTGGTTCTTTGCCACCAGAAGGGTTGGTCCCCATGCCTTCTTTTTGCCCTGCACTGTGTCCTTCTGCTTCTTCCCTCGTGTTGGCTCTGGCACATTTCTGATCCTCTGCTACGCCAGCTGTGAACTAATTCAGGGGAAAAACACCCAGCAACTGTTTTACTGAGAATTAAGTGAGCAGGATCATGAGGGTCATCGTGGGGTATGGGGATACCAGGGCCAGAGCAAGGCAGGGGTGTTGCTGTGTGACCGGGACTGCCCCTCTGCCTCCCCCAGCTCCTAACACTTTGCAGCAGGTGTGCCAGCTGTGAACTAATTCAGGGGAAAAAAACACCCGGCAACTGTTTTACTGAGAATTAAGTGAGCAGGATCATGAGGGTCATCGTGGGGTATGGGGATACCAGGGCCAGAGCAAGGCAGGGGTGTTGCTGTGTGACCGGGACTGCCCCTCTGCCTCCCCCAGCTCCTAACACTTTGCAGCAGGTGTTTCTGAATGAAGAACCATCCTGTTGTCCCAGTAAAAATTAAGAAACCAGTTTTTCTTTATTCAAGGAATGAATAAAACCCCTGCTATTTCTGGTCACCCAGAGCCTTCTTTTTTTCTTTTTTTTGTCTGCCCAAGTGTCCCTTTACAGTACCCTGCTGTTTCTGGTCACCCAGAGCCTTCTTTTTTTCTTTTTTTTGTCTGCCCAAGTGTCCCTTTACAGTTTAGGCATCTGTCCTTCGGGAGCTTGCAGAGGAAACTCTTGGTTTTTCACCCTCCAGGTGTTTAAAATGCAGCCCCTTTGGGCTTTCAGACTCTGGAAGTGCCCTGTCCCTGGGGTGGGGAGGGAGCTCCTCCGATGTCTCTCTGTCCTCTGGGATTTGCCAGCCCAGGCTGCTCCGTGCCTCGCCGTGAGCTCCGAGGCTGCCCGTCTGCTCTCGGCTCCCAGGATCCACGACTGCAGGGAAGGAGCTGTGACCTGCTCTGCCTGGCAGGGACTGCGCTGGAAGGAGCTCCAGTGCTTAGTTGTTTCCTCAGAAATTAAAAAAAAAAAAAAAAACCCAAAACCAAAAAACCCCCAAAAAAAAAAAAAAAACCCAAACCCTGAAAAAAACCCTTACC
>NW_015090781.1:1512798-1516060 GCF_001431845.1 Calidris pugnax
CCGCTGGAAAGAGCTCCCGTGCTTAGTTGTTTCCTCAAAAATTAAAAAAAAAAAAAAAACCAAACAAAAAAACCCTCAAACAACAAAAAACCCCGAAACCTGTAGAAATCACCTTACCCAAAGTAAGGGAGATACTTCCAAAGATTGCCTGTTTATCTCCATTTTTTTCTTTTAAAATTTCAAACTGTTTTGCTAGAATCCTGCATGAAAATTGCCTTACTCACTACAGGAAATGGTGTGATCAGGCAACTAGATCCTGATCCTATTTGCTGGTATCGGTGAGATTAAAGATTTCTATTGTTATTTATTTTTATTGTTTATAATAAGCATCCTAAATTCCCTAAAAAACATGACGTATTTTTGCTAGTTCCACGCTTCTTTCTGTGTTCCATCTTCTTCTTATGAAACTTTACACGGGTGAGGGAACGGCACGGGACCTTCTGTACACAACTATAGGTTCTAGATTAGCAGTTGCCATTCAAGGAAAATGTTTTGAATTTATTATGGATTGGTCTCTGAACACATTTAGGAAAGTAAAAAAGTTAATCCAACGTAAGGAATATTAGAAAAGAATTAGAGAAACTCATTGAGAGCATTCTTGTGCTATAAGCAAACGAGAGGATGACGTACTAATCGGTGTAAATAATATAGATGTGTAGAATAGGGTGATGGAAATGATCAAAGTCACAGCTTTCAGTTGTAGAAATTAGGGTGGTTTTTTTTCGGCTTGAAAAAAATGACTGAGAATGTGTTAAATGCTGTGAACTCAGCAGCACACACAGAAGAGAATTTGGGAATGATTATTTCTGTGTTTTCATGAGACAAGAAATAGGGAGCGTCCAGTGGAATCATTACATACAAAACAAACAAAAAAAAGAAATATGATTTGTTATATATATATGGAAATAACTTGTGGAAATAATTGTCAGGGAATTTTTCCCAGCTAAAAGAAAGGAATGTTACTAATGTGTCAGAAATTTGCCTATTGAAGACAGACACGATGAGGATGCAGTTTCTGGCTTGAGAAACCTTCAGGCTTTCTAAATAGGAGCTGTGTTCCAAATTTCCCAGTGACTGGGCATTTTGTAATAATTTCAGCAGACAAATCTGGTTTGTAAAGCATGTAAAAATACCTAAAAAATAGGTATTTTATAATTTTGGCAACCTGCAATTCATAGGAGTTTTTCCTGGTGACTCATTAAGCATCCCTTTAACCTCTGCACTAGCACCATTTTCTAAGATCCCGATTTTTTAGTAAGAGCATTCAGTTTTTGTTAACCTAAAATAGCTTGGGGTTTGTTTTCTTTTCCTTTTATATTCATATTTATATTTTTTCCTTTTATATTTTTCTAAGACTAGAAAGCTGAAGCAAACAGTCCCACGGGAGGATGGGCAAACTCAGCCTGTTCTGGTGCCACAGCGGCGTTGGCTGTGGGTTTCGGGGGGGCGATGCCTGTGACAGTGTCTGTCTCACACACAGGAAGAGGAGTCGCTTCTCTCCACCCTTCCGTGCCACATCCCTGTGACCATAACCATATCCCTCTGCCCTCTCCACGTAAACCTGGGCCTGTGCCCTCCTCCTCCCACCTTCCTCTGACCGGCTGCAGTGGCCTCTGTCTGCCCTGTGAGTCCAGTGGCTCCTGGAAGGGAATTGCCAATGGGTGGATAGAATCATAGAGTCATAGAATGGTCTAGGTTGGAAGAGACCCTTGGGATCATCGAGTCCAACCATCTCCCCTACTCTACACAGTCCTCCCCTACACCATGTCCCTCAGCACTGCATCTAAACGGCCCTTAAACACAGCCAGGGATGGGGACTCCACCCCCTCCCTGGGCAGCCTGTTCCAATGCCCGACCACTCTTTCTGTGAAAAATTCTTTCCTAATGTTCAGTCTAAACCTCCCCTGTTGGAGCTTGAAGCCGTTCCCTCTCGTTCTGTCACTAATTACCTGTGAGAAGAGACCAGCACCAACCTCTCTACAGTGTCCTTTCACGTAGTTGTAGAGAGTGATGAGGTCTCCCCTCAGCCTCCTCTTCCTCACACTAAACAGTCCCAACTCCCTCAGCTCTGACCCGGCCCCGCACGGCCCCGCCGGGGCACGGCTCCTCCTCCGCCGGCTTTGGAAACCATTTGGCGTCCTCTGGGGCTCCCACATCTGGAGTTCTTCTTTCGCACTTCTGGCAAGAGCTGCTGGGTTTCGTGTTTTGCTGGGTACTTGTGGGGTTTGTGTAGGGTTTTTTGTTTGGGGTTGTTTTGTTTTGTTTTGTATTAATATATATTTTTTTATTTTTTAATCCACGTTCAGGAAGGCAGTGTCTTTCTCCTAGAGCTCCCGCTCGGGGCTGCCCTACCCAGTCCATCCTCCCCGACCCTCCTCCTCCTCCTCCTCCTCGCACTCCTGGCCTCTTTCCCTTTGCTCTCTCTCCCTTTCAGAGTCGAGGGCTGCCGGCTCCCTGCTGGCCGCTTCCCCTGGGTTGCTTTTGCTGAGATTTCCCCCGAGTCTCTGGCAGCCGTGGCTGCCACCCCTCTTCCCTCGGAGTTTCAGTTTCAGAAGGGTGGTGTGGAGGTGCCTCCTGCCCTGCACTGAGTACAGCCTGGGTGTCCAGGCACTGAGTCCTTTGAGAAGCTCTATGTCCCAGACCTCTGCCCACTGTTGAAACCAGTGCTCTAATGAATGTGGAGTCCACCTTCATTTTAAGGTCTTGGGCAAGTTCCTTGGGTCCTCCATCAACCGGAGAAGCCAGGACCTTGCAAGTCTTGCCTCTGCTTCCTGGATGTCCACAGCGGCAGCTTTCTGGGAACCCCATGAAGCCGGCTGCCCCCACTTTCTGTGCCCTGCACAAATTCTCCTAGACCTCAGCAGCTGAGGAGAGACCGAGGATTTGTCTGAATGTGGCTTGGCTTCCTCGTGCTAATCCCTCTCACAGCGGTGTGTTTGCTGTGACCTGTGGTCCCTGAGGAGGAGGTGGGGGTGTCGCCCAGGACCTGCTGCCACATCCCCTTGCTCTCTCCAAGGTGCTGGGCTGGGCCCTGACCAGGGGAGGGAGGGCAGGGACCAAGGGTTTCCTCCACATGGGTCCCCACTGGCCCTAGTCAGGGTTTTAGGAGCCCTCCACGCCTTTTAAGAAACAAAGTTGTTTTGACTCAGCCTGGAATCCCTCATAGTGGTTGGAAGAGAACTGGAGACCATCTGTTTTCAAGCCTCTCTGCTTCTTGATCTTCTCCACCACCAGGGCCTCCTTGGTGTGTCGTGCTCCATTT
>NW_015090781.1:1516145-1517693 GCF_001431845.1 Calidris pugnax
AGATCTCTCTTGGATTGAGGTGCCCAAAACTGGACACAATACTCGAGGTGTGGCCTCCCCAGTGCTGAGTACAGGGGCACAATCACCTCCCTGCTTCTGCTGGTCACACTATTTTTGATACAAGCCAGGATGCCATTGGCTTTCTTGCCCCCCTGGGCACACGCCGGCTCATATTCAGCCGTTTGGCAACTAGAACCCCCAGGTCTCTTTCCTCCAGGCAGCTCCAGCCACACTTCCCCCAGCCTGTAGCGCTGCAGGGGGTTGTTGTGGCCCAAGTGCAGGACCTTGCACTTGCCCTTGTTGAAACTCATTCCATTGGCATTGGCCCAGTGATCCAATCTATCTAGATCCTCTGGCAAAGCTTCCCTCTCCTCCTGGGAGTCAACACTCCTGCTTAACTTGGTGTCATCTGCAAACTTGCTGATGTTACACCTTATGTCCTTATCGAGATCATCAATAAAGACGTTAAACAGAACTGGTCCCAACACTGAGCCTTGAGGCACACCACTAGTGACCGGCCGCCAGCTGGACGTACATCCATTGAGCACCACTCTTTGGGACCTTCCAGTCAGCCAGTGCTTGATCCAGCAGATCGTGTGCTCATCCACTCCGTGTGAAGCCAGTTTTTCCACTAGATTTGTGTGAGGGACCTTATCAAATGCTTTTTGGAAGTCCAGGTATACTATATCGACAGCCTTTCCCTCGTCCAATCATCTGGTTATCTTGTCATAGAAGCACAGGATGGACACTCGCCCACAGACCACGCTGATGCTGTGTAAATTCCCACGTGCAGAAGCTCACCCTGTGGGTCAGGGAAGCCCTCCCCAGCAGGCATCTGGGAGCTGTGTCCGTGTGCTGTGTGCCATCCTGGAGGTTTCACAGCCCGGGAGCTCTCTGATCTGTCACTGGTAAGGTGAGAAATGACCAGTGTGACCCTTTGGAGCAGGCAACTCACAGAGAGGGATTGCTAGAGCTCAGCCAGCCCTGGGGGGGCTATCTTCTGCTGGGATAGGGCCGCTGTGCACGTGTCGCTCCTGAGGGGTGTTTTCTAACATGTTCTCCAAAATTCCTGCTGGTAGATGAGGTGACCTCTGTAGGCAGTGTGTGTGTAAGGTCTGGAGACGTGCAGATCCCAAAGAGGGACAGAGAAATGTGCAGGCACTGGGAGACACAACACAGCCTTTGCAAAGAGGCATTAGGAGTGGATCTTCTGGAAAACACTACTGAGGAGAAGGATCTGGGGCTCCTGGTGGACAGTAAACTCTCCACGAGCCAGCAATGGGCCCTTGTGGCCAAGAGGCCAATGGGATCCTGGGCTGCGTAGGGCAGAGTGTGGCCAGGAGGTGGAGGGAGGTCATTCTCCCCCTCTGCTCTGCACTGGGGAGGCCACAACTGGAATCCTGCCTCCAGTGCTGGGCTCCCCAGTTCAAGAGAGACAGGGAACTGCTGGAGAGAGTCCAGCGTAGGGCAACAGAGAGGATGGAGGGGTTGGAGCATCTCCCTGATGAGGAAAGGCTGAGAGAGCTGGGGCTCTTGAGCCTGGAGAAG
>NW_015090781.1:1518251-1520240 GCF_001431845.1 Calidris pugnax
CCCCCCCCCCCCCCCCCCCCCCCGGGGGGTCCCCCCCCGCCATCCCGCACCGAGAGCTGCCGGACCCGCCGCCGCGGGACGCGGGGCCTCCGCCGGGCCGGGCCGACCCGGAGAGCGGCGGCGCCGCGGGTCCGTCCCGCCCGGCCCCGGCCCCGGTGGCGGCGGAAGGAGGGGGGGTGTCTGAGCTGGCCAGGGTACTGACCCGGCCCCGCACGGCCCCGCCGGGGCACGGCTCCTCCTCCGCCGGCTTTGGAAACCATTTGGCGTCCTCTGGGGCTCCCACATCTGGAGTTCTTCTTTCGCACTTCTGGCAAGAGCTGCTGGGTTTCGTGTTTTGCTGGGTACTTGTGGGGTTTGTGTAGGGTTTTTTGTTTGGGGTTGTTTTGTTTTGTTTTGTATTAATATATATTTTTTTATTTTTTAATCCACGTTCAGGAAGGCAGTGTCTTTCTCCTAGAGCTCCCGCTCGGGGCTGCCCTACCCAGTCCATCCTCCCCGACCCTCCTCCTCCTCCTCCTCCTCGCACTCCTGGCCTCTTTCCCTTTGCTCTCTCTCCCTTTCAGAGTCGAGGGCTGCCGGCTCCTCGCTGGCCGCTTCCCCTGGGTTGTTTTTGCTGAGATTTCCCCCGAGTCTCTGCCAGCCGTGGCTGCCACCCCTCTTCCCTCGGAGTTTCAGTTTCAGAAGGGTGGTGTGGAGGTGCCTCCTGCCCTGCACTGAGTACAGCCTGGGTGTCCAGGCACTGAGTCCTTTGAGAAGCTCTATGTCCCAGACCTCTGCCCACTGTTGAAACCAGTGCTCTAATGAATGTGGAGTCCACCTTCATTTTAAGGTCTTGGGCAAGTTCCTTGGGTCCTCCATCAACCGGAGAAGCCAGGACCTTGCAAGTCTTGCCTCTGCTTCCTGGATGTCCACAGCGGCAGCTTTCTGGGAACCCCATGAAGCCGGCTGCCCCCACTTTCTGTGCCCTGCACAAATTCTCCTAGACCTCAGCAGCTGAGGAGAGACCGAGGATTTGTCTGAATGTGGCTTGGCTTCCTCGTGCTAATCCCTCTCACAGCGGTGTGTTTGCTGTGACCTGTGGTCCCTGAGGAGGAGGTGGGGGTGTCGCCCAGGACCTGCTGCCACATCCCCTTGCTCTCTCCAAGGTGCTGGGCTGGGCCCTGACCAGGGGAGGGAGGGCAGGGACCAAGGGTTTCCTCCACATGGGTCCACACTGGCCCTAGTCAGGGTTTTAGGAGCCCTCCATGCCTTTTAAGAAACAAAGTTGTTTTGACTCAGCCTGGAATCCCTCATAGTGGTTGGAAGAGAACTGGAGACCATTTCTTTTCAAACCTCTCTGCTTCTTGGTCTTCTCCACCACCAGGGCCTCCTTGGTGTGTTTTGCTCCATTTTACCTTGGGGATGGAGGGTGTACAGCTGTTGCATTCAGTTCTGCAGGAAAGGAAGTCCATCACCCAGGAAGGTGAATAACTGTGCATGAGCTCCAGGTGACACCAGCAGCTGTAGTGATAGCCTTTCTGGTGCAGGAGAGCGATAAGGTTGTGTTTCTCAGTCTTCAGTTCTCCAAATATCTCCCACAGTAGAGGTTCAGGCTTGTATTATCATGCCACTTCATTGGTTGGGAAGGATTTGGGTAGGCTCAAGTCTTACTCAGTGTCACCTAAGAGGTTGTGCACCAGAAGCACATGGTGTGTGTATGGCTGGGTGGCTAATTATCTGCAGAGGAATATTATTCCTTCATCTTGCTCCATCTTATCTCTCTGCATTGAAGCCCCTGTGCAGGACATGGAAATAACTGAGCCATATTTTCCTCCCAGGGCTGGCAGCCTGGCGGGGGGAGAGCTCCCGCAGGAGCCCCGGTACCGCGGCCGCTCCCGGGCTGGAAGGGGACCGGAGGCGGGATTTCCCCTCCGTTTGCCGGTGCCTCCCGCCAGCCGCAGCTCACCTGACCGCCACACGGGTGTGCTCCCGCCATACCGCAACGACAGC
>NW_015090781.1:1520629-1581075 GCF_001431845.1 Calidris pugnax
TTCATTTTCAGAAGGGTGGTGTGGAGGTGCCTCCTGCCCTGCACTGAGTACAGCCTGGGTGTCCAGGCACTGAGTCCTTTGAGAAGCTCTATGTCCCAGACCTCTGCCCACTGTTGAAACCAGTGCTCTAATGAATGTGGAGTCCACCTTCATTTTAAGGTCTTGGGCAAGTTCCTTGGGTCCTCCATCAACCGGAGAAGCCAGGACCTTGCAAGTCTTGCCTCTGCTTCCTGGATGTCCACAGCGGCAGCTTTCTGGGAACCCCATGAAGCCGGCTGCCCCCACTTTCTGTGCCCTGCACAAATTCTCCTAGACCTCAGCAGCTGAGGAGAGACCGAGGATTTGTCTGAATGTGGCTTGGCTTCCTCGTGCTAATCCCTCTCACAGCGGTGTGTTTGCTGTGACCTGTGGTCCCTGAGGAGGAGGTGGGGGTGTCGCCCAGGACCTGCTGCCACATCCCCTTGCTCTCTCCAAGGTGCTGGGCTGGGCCCTGACCAGGGGAGGGAGGGCAGGGACCAAGGGTTTCCTCCACATGGGTCCACACTGGCCCTAGTCAGGGTTTTAGGAGCCCTCCATGCCTTTTAAGAAACAAAGTTGTTTTGACTCAACCTGGACTCCCTCATAGTGGTTGGAAGAGAACTGGAGACCATTTCTTTTCAAACCTCTCTGCTTCTTGGTCTTCTCCACCACCAGGGCCTCCTTGGTGTGTTTTGCTCCATTTTACCTTGGGGATGGAGGGTGTACAGCTGTTGCATTCAGTTCTGCAGGAAAGGAAGTCCATCACCCAGGAAGGTGAATAACTGTGCATGAGCTCCAGGTGACACCAGCAGCTGTAGTGATAGCCTTTCTGGTGCAGGAGAGCGATAAGGTTGTGTTTCTCAGTCTTCAGTTCTCCAAATATCTCCCACAGTAGAGGTTCAGGCTTGTATTATCATGCCACTTCATTGGTTGGGAAGGATTTGGGTAGGCTCAAGTCTTACTCAGTGTCACCTAAGAGGTTGTGCACCAGAAGCACATGGTGTGTGTATGGCTGGGTGGCTAATTATCTGCAGAGGAATATTATTCCTTCATCTTGCTCCATCTTATCTCTCTGCATTGAAGCCCCTGTGCAGGACATGGAAATAACTGAGCCATATTTTCATGCTAGCTGATTGCTGCCCTGTCTCCACTCCCAAGCATGATAGCTGTGGGTGGAGGAGAGACCTCATGTCCCTAACTATGAGGGCTTTGGTGACAATACTGTTCTGAGCAGTCTTTTTTAGGCAGGCTTTAGAGAAGCTGTGTTCATCTCAAACAATCCAGTAAAGAGTCAGACAGAGCGCAGCCCAGGCAAGGCGAGCACAGTGACTCCAGGATGAGGCCGAGAGACAGGAAGATAATGTGGCTTCCAGTCCTCCACCCCACCGTTGGTGGGGGTTCCCTGCTAGCCCAAGACACAGCAGGGCTTTGAATTTAGGTTTGCTGCATCTGAGATTTGACACCTTGCAAGAGAGGAGAATGACTATTGCAAATAACTTTGGTGTTCCTTGGTGTGCATAACACTAATGGAACTGGTCTCTTCTGACAATAAGCTCCTTCAAAAACTTCCAGCTAGATGGGAATTAAAGCAAGCAAAGCACAACCTCGTGATGCAAAGGGTGATCTCATGCAATGTGGTGGAAGAACTCCAATTTCCATCCTTCCTTATCAGTGCTAGCTGCCTAAGGTTTTGTAAGAATTAACACAGCACATGGTGCCTGTGGATCTGAGTATGTTACAGAGTTTTTATAAACTCAGAAAGGGACCTTGCAAGGACTAGTTTGCACCACTCCCCTCCTGTTTAGAGACTGGACACATCTTACTTGATTCTTGTTCTGTCCTGCTACCTCTATTTTTCCCTTTCCCCAGCAGGTGAGTAGTTCTAGGAGGAGGAATATCATACTCTTATTTCACAATATGACTTCTAAAATGCTCATGTGAAGAGAAAACAATTGTTAAATAACCCTCCTGACTCCCAAATTGAATGTCAGGAGTTAGAAGGGCACAGAAACCTGTTCAAAGAGTCGTAAGCCATGCTGACCTAACTCCAGCTGTGATAGCTGCACTGAGGATAAACAAGGTGAGAACAAGCCACCTTCATCAACTCTTGGACAAGGCAAGGGCAAATGGAAGCCGTGGGGTCACCAGAATGGGATTTAGCCTTTTCTCAGTATTTAGTGTCAAACACACCAGTGACAGGATCGTAATATAAATGTTGGGAGACTTTTGCACTTTCCTTCAAGGGAGGGGTCATTATTGAAAGAGATAACTACCAGGCAGGTGAAGGACAGAAGGGGCAGCAGGTTGTGTTAGTGCATTAAAGTCAATGAGTTGAGCTTTCTGGGGGAGAAAAGGAGACTTGAGCAGAGGAGGTTCATCAGACAGGTGGATCCCAGGGGTTTGGACCCCTTTTTGGGTTGCTTGTGCTGTGTGATGGTTGTGTGGTTGTCGTGTTGGCTGGTTCTGATCCAAGCATCTGGTGAAAACGAAAGCTGAGGTTTGGCCATCTCCCTTTTTTCTTTCCCTTTTGCTGTAGACATTGTTCGCAGCGACATTGCCCTGGATAAGCAGAAAGGCTGTAAGATCGCCCAGCATCCTGACATAATGTTGGAGCTACAGAGGGAAAAGGCAGCTCAGATGCACTTGGTTTTGTTAAAGGAGCAGTTTTCAAACACATACAGCAACCTCACATTAACAGGTAAGGCTGCAAGACCAGCTGGGGCTAGTTCTTACTGACTCACAGGTGTGTTAAAACCCTCGGGTGCTTCACCTCTGTATGAATCAGCATCTCTCTGGCTGCCTCTGTTTCCTACCAAGATTACTGGGTGCTGGGAGGGAAAGGAGACCTGCAGGAACTCGTGGTGGACTCATAAGGCCTCTGCAGTTGGCACCTACGCAGACACTCCAGATTTGGTGCCCCTGGACAGAATGTTTCCTACAGTCTGACCTAAGCAGAATACCACGGCACGTGAAGTGCTGGAGAAATCTCTCTGCTAACCGTTCACGTCGATGGGGCTGCAGCAATTACTAAATTTGGAGTCCTTTAAGCTGTAGCTGAGTTTTTTTTCTTTCCAGAGCATGCACTTTGTGTGAACCCAGTAAATATTAAAGAGCAAATATAAAGGGATAATGGCCCAGACAGAGATGAGAGGATACTCTTTTTCTGGCAACTGTTTGTATTATCCAGGGAACAGAATCTCAAAGGATGGAGGAGACTGCCACATTTTGGATACACATTTAATGGTGCTTGTAAAGGACCGATGTCTTCAGGCATTGACTGGGCAGAAGGATGGGTTCCCAGCAGCCAGCAGTGTCCTTTCATAGCTGTTCTCCTTATCACTACAGCTGGATGAGCCACAGACGATGGGAAGGAGGAAGAGACTAATAAATCAAACAAGATCCCCTTCTCCTCTTGCCGGGTCCCTTTCCTGTGAAAGGCAGGGAGGCATCTGATTTTTATGGGAGAGAGGGCCCTTTGCTGTGGCTGGGGAGGAGATGGCAAGCTCCGTGGTGGCCCTCCCCTCCTGCTGGGCTGGGAGAGGCAAGCAGGGTCTGTGCACCCTCCCCTCCTCTGCTGCCAGCCCTAATTCAATGTCCAGCCCGTGCACAGCTCTGTGTCCTCTCCAGGGACAGCAGTGCAGTGAGCTCTGGGTCCCCTGGGGACTCAGCTCTGCTGGAGCTTTTGGGGATCCCCCAGGGGCGGGAGGGCAGTATCAGGTCTGGCAGAGGGCTCAGCCCTGGGGGGCCGTGGGCATCGGGACCAGGAGCATTGCTGAATCGCATCATTCCTGAAAGCCCAGCATTTAAATGGGATCCTCAGAGCCGTTTCTCATTCTCTGTAACGTAATCCACTTGGCTGTTTATTCCCAGTACAACTGCTGGAATCAACATTGTCAGCTTTTCCCCTGACAACTTGCTTACTTTCCACTAAACAAACTTCCCTTGAGAAGAGAAGCTGCTCTCCCCTGTCCTCCTTCCCTCGCTGCTTCAAAAGCTCTCCAGCATTGCTCACATATTTTACAGAACCTGCAGAGCAGAGGTGCTACCTGGTTATCAGCTCAGCTCTTAGCCTTTCCAAGTGTGTTTACAAGATAGTTCAGAAGGTTTTAGCTCTAACTCTCCAGGGGGGAGACAGCAATTTCACCAGAATATTACCCAAAGAACTATTTTAATGTCCTTTAACTCCCTTTGAATGTGAGCAGAGCAACTTCATAATTGTTATGAAGTTTAATCTTTTATTTCATAGGCGTAGACTGAGAACATGGACTCTAGACAGCTAAGCATAATATTTAACTGGAACTCTACTAACTTGTGTAAATATTTCCCTTCTCTGTGATGGATCTGGTGTTTGGGGTGGGCAGAGGGGGTTGTACATCTGTTGCAGAAGGGCATTCCTTACCTTCAAAATTCAATCAGCCAGAGTTTGCTTGAGGACTTCTTTTTGCTCTGCACAATGTTTCTGTACAGTGCTGGAGGGAGTCCCCGGATCAGCAGCAAGGTCCGTGGGGCGAGGTTCAGGAGCAAGGATCCAGACCTGTTTTGGGGAGGGATAGCGAGGGACTGAGTTTGCAGGGATGGAATATCCAGGGGATCCCTGACAATGGGATTTCTTTCCTCCCTGGAGTTCTGTAGCCAGGAGTTACTTGGCGTCATGCAGTGCGTTTACTCTGAGTGCTCAGTCTCCAGCCCAGACTGGAGGAACATTCAACCCCACACCTCTGAGGGGTCCTACTACTGCTAATTCCTGCAGCACTTTAGTTATATCAAGGAAATGTAAATGGAATGTCTTGCCCAAAGTCATGTGGAAATAAAGGTGCTTTACGATGGGATAGCTAGTCTAGGAGAGCTTGGAAGTGGGAATACCACTGTGAGGCTTCCTTATTCTGGTGCTACTACTGCTACCACTATAGTGATGTGGATAAAAAGTCCTCTTCTCTTCCTCCTCCTCCCAGATGACACAGTCACACAAGCAGCTCGAAAGACTATCGATCAGGCCTCCCACACTGCCTGCAAGTGTGGGCAAGTGATACTGCCATCAAACTTCCATGCAGTGTCCTGATGGCCTGAAGAATGAAAGCCCTTGGAGTGCAAGGAGTGTGATTCTGCAGTCCCTGGGGCATCCATGTAAATCAGGAGCTTTTTCAAATCTATTCACCAGTTGCATATGGGTCCCAGTGTGCTCCTTATCTCAGCGATCTGGCAGGGTTGTGGTTTTGCACTGGGATTTAAGCTGCTCCCAGCAGCAGGTACCTCCAAGGTAAGAGGGCGTCTTAAAATGAAATGTGTTTTCTTGTGCTAAGACACAACTGAGACTGAGTGAAACCAGGCCGTCTCTCTGGCTCTCGTTCCTCCAGGAACACATGTTAGACTGGCTTAGGCCACTTCGGTTTCTGTAGAGCTTTCCTCGGCTCCTGTCTGCAGGCTTTCTCTTGCATTTGCTTTCTGTGCCTGCTCTTTCTAGGCTGCCCCAGCTTGCCTCTCTGAGATGAGTGATAGTCTTTGATCTGTGACAGTGCTATTTAAAAGCTGTAAAACATTTTGAGGCTTATTAATCTTTGCTGCTTCCTCCTTGGTGCTCAGAGATGGGTATCTCCTTTCACAGATCAGCATCTCTGACGCTCTGGGGTGAGCCCGTGGTAGAGCAGGGGGTGAGGGCACAGCATCGCCTGCTCCCCTCTGGGAACTGGTTTGCTCAGCTCAGCCCACAGTGGGATAGAGGAGGAGGAATCTTTCTATTAGAAACACTTCTTTTCTTCTTCCCAGTCAAGTTAGGTGGAGCAAGTGGTGATTCTTTTATGGCTCGTATCAGCAGGAGTAGAAGTTACAATGGTCACAGCAGGCTCCTCTCCTCAGCATCCCCTGGGAGGAATGTCCAGGTGACAGAAAGGTGATGCTGGAGCCTGGAGCTAAGGGTGAATACGCAGCGTTGGGCTGGCAGCAGGTGAGGTGTGAAGAGCTGCCCGGGGTGGTGGAGACCCAACATACATGCAGGTTGTATGGAATGAGGTTGTGGAGAGCGGGACAGCAGCGGGCAGAGCTCTGCTGGACTAAATCTGAAACCCTCCCTCTGTGGTGCCAGTTTGGGCTGAGTTCATGTACTGCCTTGTACTGTACGAGAGTGGGTATCCACGGGCTTTGGCACTGTTATTAGTAAAGCCTGTTAAGCCTGATAGAACAGGGAATTATTCACATCAATAGACACATGTGAAAAACAGTCCCCTCCTGTATTGAAGTATTAAGTGTAACTGAGCTTCCCAAGATACAAGGACAAACCCTAAGCTTGTTTTCAAGAGTTCTCATCCTGAGAAAACAAAATAGTGCCCCACTTCTCATTCTGAAAAGTGAAAAAAATATCTTTCTTCTTTCTTCTCTACCTTCTCCTTGAAGCTACAGTGCAGATTACTCCTCTGCATCAGGAGATGTGATGACACCTCCCCAGCCTGTCCCACCACACACCCTGCGCTCTCCTCACCAGCTCTTCAGTGCAGTTGTGGTGTGGTGGGAGCCCTCCACCCTGTCACATCATGCCACACAGCCTCTGAAACAGCGGTTATGGGAGGAGACCCTCCCCACAGAGTACTTAATGCTCCCAGTTGCTCCTCTGAGGTCCCACCCTGCTGAGGGTGTTTAGCATGAAGTTTCTTCCAGGTACACTGAGAGACAACAGGGGGATTAAAATCAAGTGGGAGCTGCTGGGAACAGCTGCTGAAGAGGGCATTTCCCTGGCTGCATCCAACATGGCAATGGGGTGTTTTACATTGGCATTCCATTGCCTCTGTTAGGGTCATCTAATAACATAAACTCTGCCATAACAGCAGTTGTGAGCTCTTTGTGAGGCTTTCCTCATAAAGGGCCACTTCTGGAGATTCTAGCAACAAGGCAGAGACCCTCTTCATCCCAGGTAAGCGGGATGGGTGCGTGAGGTGGTGGTGATGGATGGTACGTGTCAGCTTTTCCCAAGTGGGGGTGCACGATGGTGGCAGGAGTGGGGAGAAAAGCAGATCATGCAGGAGCAGAAACGTGTGTGGCCACTGCAGAGCAATTATGCACAGGGGTAGCACGGAGCGAGGGTAATGGCAGTGTGTCTGCGTGAAGAGCTTGCAAGGGAGAAGCTGCCCCCCAGAAATTTGCTTTTCTCCTCTCCTCTGAAGGCGTGGGGAGCTGCAGTCGTGCTTGTTCTTGGCAGGGAATCACACGGCTCAGGGTGAGCACCTGTGACATTTGTGTTTCCTGCACTTGTGAACCTCCCCCAGTGGTTTTGTGATTTCTGCTGAACGCTGGGGGGGTTGTGAGATGGTGGTCCTGGCGTAAGAGGTGTCTGCAGGGCCCAGAACACGTCCCGTGGTGTGCCGGGTCTGGAGGGGGCCATGGCTCAGGGGCTGCCCTTGTGAGGGGGTCTGTGTGCGGAGGGTTTTGGTTCTGGTGCCTGTGCTGCCTGGCAGAAAGGCTGTTCTGCTTGGTTTTGCCTGAATTTTCTCCAGAGAGAGATGGTTTTATCTCCCGTTACAGCTAATTCCATGGGGCTGGCGGGGCGACCACCGTCTGAGATGGGACCTGGGGGGGTTGTCACAGGGGTAAGCGCAGCTTCCTTCCCTTTTTTGGCACCTTATTTGGGATAAGCAGCCTAAAGGTCCTGTGGTCCCTACAGCAGTGATACCTCTCCTAGCTGTCTTACTGGGTGCTGCGCTGGGGTGGTCCACACTGGGCTTGCTCCCCAGCTTTCCTTCGAGGAGAATGCTCCCTGGGGCTTTGCAACAGGCCTACCAGTGGCTTTTGGATCAGGATGTCTGCCCTTCTGTCCATTACAGCCCGTTCCCTTATGCACATTATCCACAGCATTGTACAAAATAGATCTGAAAAGGAC
The DNA here is from genome assembly GCF_001431845.1 of Calidris pugnax. NCBI lineage: Eukaryota > Metazoa > Chordata > Aves > Charadriiformes > Scolopacidae > Calidris > Calidris pugnax. The sequence continues at coordinate 1,528,512 of NW_015090781.1, forward strand.
CTCAAGAGGGCATCTTCTAGCCTTTTCCATGACAAACCAGCTGTACCTGTACTCTGCTCGGGGAAAGGTGCATAAGGAAAGGCAATATCTTCTATGTGACCTGCTGATACAGTCACAAAAAACAGACAGACTTTGCAGGGCTCGAACCCTCTGTTGGGGCTGAAGAAGAAAAAGCAGCATTCAAAGCTAAATATGCAGTGAAAATAATTTCCCTGAGTTTGTCTCCTTGATAACTGTAAGCTGGGTACTGGTGGAGAAGTCAGATTAGCAAGGGGATGACAATAATGTCATCAGCTCCTATGGGAAAGAGAGAGGGAGAGAGAATTGCTGTTGAAACACTTTGGGGGGTGGGAGGGGGCGTTCCTGGGAGGAAGGGACCAGAAAAATAATAATATGTTGTTAAAACAATGACTGTACTGAACCCGTAGTTAATAACCAGCAGAGTTGGCGGGTCCATTTTGAGGATGGTTAGCAGGTGTCTTCTGAGACCTTGGGATCGGAACTGAGGGGATGGTGCCGGGAAAAATAAACTGGGAAAACCAATCTCTTGTAACTGAGTATTTTTGTGCCATAACCAGTCATTCGTATGAGCTCATTCTGAAGCCAAGTGGTTGTTTGTTCTTACTGCGCGGCTTTCTGAGGGCATTTGGTGCATAGCTGAAATATACTGTGTTCCTGGGTACGTCTGTGTAAAGCCAGGGGGTTGTTGGTGCCCAGTGTTGCCCAGGTTGGGGGGACATCACTGTTAACTGATTCAAATTATGCGGCTTTATCCTTAAACCCCCTGTGGTGAGAGAGGTGTAATCGGCTCCAGGGTGTAATTATCTATATCATTTTGGAGTTGGTGTTCTTAAAATCTTTTGCTTCAGTTTAAGCCCATTACAACATGTCCTCTCCCCGTGGACGTGGAGAGCAGCTTACAGCACTCCTTTCCTCTTTGCAGAAATCTTTTACATATTTGAGGTTTGTTATCACGTTTCCCCAAAGACTTTTGTTCTCTACACTGAGCAACCGCCTTTCTTTTTCTTTCCTCACGGCCATGTTATTTTCAAGTTGAATGACACATGCACGGCTGATTCTGCCTCTTGAGGTCCCTTTCAGGCCTCTTTAAATTTTTTTTGCGTGGTTCTGTGTTTTGTTGGAGTCCCTTGGGCTCTCTCCACTTGGTCTGGGCTGTTTTTTGAAGTGTGTTGCCTTGAAATGAGCCCAGAAAGGCAGCCGAGGCCTTTCTTGACTGAGCGGAGCAGCGGGGTTATTACATGGATCTCGCGTGTGACACTGCAGTCTGTACACCCCTCCTAATCATGGAGTTTTTAATTATTATTATTTTGGAGTACAGTACTGCTTGTTCGTGCCTGCATTTCTGTGTACCATTTCCCAACCAGCTGCACGTTCCCCGTACGGAATTTCGTCTAGACTCTATTGCCCTAATTTGCTAATTAAAATGTTCTACAAAACTGGAGGTAACGCCTTGCAAAAGTAAAGGTGTAGAACATCTGTTGCCTCTGTCTTGTGTAGAGAGCCTTTTGCTCTGTCAAAGAGAAGCAGGTTGATGTCACGTGGCAGGGCTATTGCTTCCACCCCTTCCTTGCAGATGGATTGTTTGGCGATTTTATTTTTTTCTCAATTTTTTTCCAAGAATTGAAGTTACGTTGATTGGCCCGCAACTGCCTTAAGTTTTCAACTTGTTGAATATAGCCACTATATTTGCCCTTTTCTGGTCTTTTGAGACCTCATTTGTCTTCCAGAAATTCCCAGAGATAGGCTGAGGTCCATCAGCAACTCTCTGACAACATCAGGCTTCAGTAATTTCAATATTATCTCAATACTATCTCAATAATCTCAATATTATGTGATACTATGCCTTACGCTTCTACTCCGCTGCTTTTAATTGCATTAACTTTGTGGCCCGAGCTGTCCTTTCTCATGAAGTCTGACCCAACAAAAGCATTAAATGTTTCAGCTTTAACTCTGCGAGCTGTTGGCTGTTGTGAAATCGTGTCCCAATTTATACCTCTGCGCTGCCTGAGACAGCTGCGAGCCAAACCCCTGGGATCCCCTGCCTCCTCTTAACCTAATTAGTAGTTTTACAACTTGTGTGCTGACAGCATGTGTGTGTGTGTGAGAGGGGTCATGAAGGTGAATCTCTTTTTCAGGTGACGCTCTGGTCCGTTAAGCAACACTTTGGCTTTCTCATTATCTGATTTGGTTATTGCTTTTGTAACTGTGGGGAACGGGGCTTCTTAAGATGTGTTTGGTATTTATTGAATTCAATTTACTGTCAAATTTAACTAGCCTCACAAGAGAAGGTATTTTATAAATTGTGTATCTTAAAATTAGCAATTATATGTACGTTATAATACGTAATGTCATTACCAGAACCAGCCGGTTTTGGGTGCTGTGTAGAGAATAAAGAAAACACATAAACCTAACCGAAACCAGATTGCGGTGGGAGGGGGAAGGGCTGACACACACCAACACCTTTGGAAGAGCTTGTGGTGTGTTCAGTGGCATAAACCAATCTATTAACCTTTCCTCCCTGCTCAGGAGGTGATGAACCCTTTGGTCTGTCTCTTCCCACTGATGTAGTTATCAAATGTCCCCTCGTTACCGCTGCGAGTGGTTTCTGCTCCACACTCAGCTCTCCAGCTCTGTCCCTCTCTGCTGGTGCCGTCGCTTTGTGCTCCTTCTCGTCTGTCTGATGGAGTTTCCATTTCTCCTTCCCCTGCTGCAAGCCGGGGAGCAGTCTGTGATTTACCCCGTCCTACCCCCACACCAAGATGACTTGTGTTTGTTCTCTTATCGTGCTGAGTGTTTACAAAACACCCACTTTCCTGAACTCCCTTTTCATTCTGTATGAAATCTCCCCTGCCAGCCCTCTGAGTTTACTAAAGTCTTTCCACTGCACTGCTTTTACCCTGCTGCTGTTTTCCCTTCTATTCCTAACGAGCACAAACACTTCTAGCTCCCTTGCCCATGGTTCTTTCCACCTTTGTGCATTTTTCCCAGTTTTCCTCCGCTACTGGGAGTCAAACCTCGAGGAGCCTCCTTCCTCGTTTTGTTCCTGTCTCTTCTTTCACAATTATTTTTTTTTTTCTTGGTGCATTCCAGGAACTTGATGCAAGGCTGTGTCTGATGTCTTCCTTTCCCAGCAAATGTGTGGGCAGTTAAAGGTCCCTAATTACCAGCGAGTTCTGTGTTTCAGATGCTCCCAATAAGCCTGTGCTTCTGATCTCCCTGATTTTGTAGCCTAAAGCAGACCCCCAGTATGCCAGTGTCTGGGCTCCTTCCACTCTTATGTTACGCAGAAGTCTTTATACCTGCCCTTTGTACTACTGAATTTCACCCCCTGCCTTTGTGCTTGGCCCCAAGATCATCCAGACCACCTTGGGTGATGTTCCTCTGCCGTGCTGACACCTTCCCCCTGTGCCAGCATCGTGCTTGACTCTGACTCACAGATCCTGGAGCTCCTTCTGCCCCTCGCCATGGGGTTAGAAACCCCCTCTCCCCCTGCTCCAAGGTGACGCCTGTGAGCAGCACTCAATTCTTACGGATTTTTACTCTTTCATGAGCTGAACAGGTTTAGCTCCTTCAGCTTGACTCCTCCAAAGTCCTGCCATAACTGCTGCCGTGCAGGACAGACTTTTCCACCCTGGAGACAGGAGCTCCGTGTTGTTTTCCTGTCCGTGTGTTATCTTGTGCTTGGCTGCGTTAGAGCTCTCTGGGTTGGATGGGGGCCATCCAGCCATACAAATCCGATCACAGGCTAAAGGGGGGCTGTTGTGTTCGTTATTTACTAACTTAGGGTTGTGCTATCTGCAGCCTGCCTCTACGGACCTTGCATTTATTTTTATCTAAATGATTGGTAAAAAACCTTCATCCTGTGGGATGGGGAGCAGGCAGTGGATACGTTTTTTTGTCTCATTTTTTGTCTTACTTCTGTCTGTCCAGTTACACCACATTATTTTTATTAACGCAAGCCCTTCAATCAAGCTGTAGCACCAGTTAGGGTGATTCTGTACAACATATGTTGGCTGGTAATTAGTTGAGACATGAATATTATGAATGATCAGTAGATTCTCATATTGGCTTCTAATTGCTTTGTCTGGGCCTGCTGTCAGACGGACGGGCTGTCACCCCCCGGGTCAGCCAGTCCTGCCTAAGCACCGGCACAGGGTTAGGGCTCTCCTACCCTTCTAGAATTACTTGGCATTCCAAGATTTATTAAAAATTAGCATCAGCAGGTCAGAGAGCTCCTTAGCGCGGTCGGAGGTGCAAATAATCCAGGGTGGGTGATTTAACAGTGTTTATCCAAAGCAGATGTTATCTAATACATCTCTTGGTCATTAGTAAACTGTGAAGTGCATCGTTGTCTTATGATGAGCTCATCATCATATCTTTTCCCCCCATATAGAGCGCATGTATTTATATTTTTGTAATTACGTTGGTAATTTTACTGCGTGCACAAAATAATGGATCCGTGTCTCTGTTCACATTTCCCATCTTTCCTCTCTATTTAAATTCCCACTAACTTGGCAAGGCACGAATTTTTCCACTGTGCTTTTTAAATACTTTATTAATTTTCTACGCTTTGTAATTTGCAATTAGTTGCCATTTCTCTAGCTTTACAATCACGGTTTATATTGTTTTCTGTTATTGCTGGCTATACCACTGCATAAGGATGGGTTTCCAACCAAAATCCCTTTCCATCGTGGTGGTGGAATATGCTGATTTTGGCCATCTAAACCCCCTAAAAACGAACTAAAAGAAAAACCTTTAAATGTTCTGGATTCTTTTCTGCAGTATTTTCTTCCCAATAATTGAATTGGATAATTTTTCTCAGCCTGGAGAAATTGTAGCACCTTGTATATGTACTTCTGACTGGGGTTACGCTCCCGCCAGCTTTTCTCAAATTCAGGCTTTGGGAAGGTGGCTGCCCACGAGGACGGAGAAGGGAACTTTGTGCCTGGCAAGTTCCCTGCGTTTTAAAGACGTTTTCCTCGGAAACGTTGCTGTGTCACCAAATCTTGCTGCAGATGGAGGAGGATCACCAGCTCCAGTGCTCCGGGCACCGTCCCGATGTGTTTGCTCCCTGCGAAAAACAGCAGGAAGGGTTCTTTACGTGCTGCTGGGAATCCTGCAGCTGAGAACCGGGGAGGGAGGGGGGGGGTGTGTTTGTGGCAAACAGGATACGTGTTGGACAGACCCGTGCTTTGTGGCTGGGCTAACTGAGGGAGAGAGCGGAGGGGAGAGGTGCGGGTGGGAAGCCCGGCCTGGCGGGGAGCGAGCGGGATAATGTCTGTGGCCGGAGCCTGGCTCCTGCCGGCACCGCGGTGGGGGCACTGCCTGCTGGTGGGAACACGGCTGGGTTCCCAAGGCTTGGTCTCCAGTTGCTTGCTCTAACCCCTTTTCCATCTGTCCCTTCATTTATTATTTACCGCTTTCTCTCGCTCTTTTTCTTCGTTAGCTGGTTCCTGATGCTCCTGGCTCAGGAAGGGGCTGTCTGATGGGGAACACAAGGGCAGCAGCAAACACCGCTGGGCTTCTGCTCTGCCAGCCCTCCTCGTCGTGGGGAACGTACAGACCGCGTGGCACATACAGTCAATTACACTCCTTAACATTTTTCCAAGGTGAGAAAAGGGTCAGAATCCTAGAAAAAAGAGGTTTACAGTCCCACATGTAGTCTACGCTGTGCTTTTTTGGAGGCTAGTGCTGGGGATGGAAATTCTGGGGTGGGAGAGTAACGTGAGAGTCCGTGGAAATGCGTGCTTTGTGCAACTAAACGTGGTGTAGGGAAGAGGGGTTACAAGGTGTTCAAAAGAAATTTTGGATCTCTTTTTACTTCATTAAGTTTTATATTAGGTTGCTGTGCCAAGAGACACAATCAATGACTCTCTTAAAGAAGTTTAAAGCTTCAGGAATTTGAATACTCTTTTTTTTTTTTGTTCTTCTTTTTTTTTTCCCCCCCTTTTCCCTCTGTTGAAAAGGTGGCAAAAGCAAAAGTTTTCCCCTGTTGAAAAGGTGGCAAAAGCAAAAGTTTTGTAGGGGAAACTGAAACCGGTTCAAATATAATTCTATTAACTAATTAGGGGAACCCTGGAAATGGGGCTGAGACTAGCAAGCCTTTTTTCTTCTCTTTGCTGGGGCACTCCAAGAATCGGATCACCTGGGGAAAGCATGTTTAAGAAATACCAGATGGTCTCTGCGATGCTCCAGCTGTGGACAATCACTCCCAGCCAGGCAATCTGCCTTGCTGTCGAAGCCCTCTAAAACTGTGCTGCCCATTTGTCATGCTTCTCCAATTGCAGTGCTCTGGATAGCTTCTTTTCTCCTTGTCTGGCTCTTCCTTTCCAGTTTTTATCACCCACCCCCTCCATGAGCTAATGTAGTAACATCCCTTCATTGGCTATAAATCCATTGAAGAGCCATATATAAAATATTACTTTGTTAGGGAAGATTGGGAAACATCTGTTTTTTTACCCATAAGAGTCAGTCTCTACTTGTCTCGTATGACGATGTGACTATTTATATATTTGTAAAGCAAAAAGAAGGAGAAAGATGGGAATCCTAGAAACAATTTGAGTGGAATCTCTAAATGGAGGAAACTGATTCAGCTCTGGGATTTGTTTGGAGGCTAATGCTTGCAGGGGGCACAGGCCAAGAAATTGTTTAGATGTCTGACTAAGTAACAGTTGTACCAACTGCAGAAGATCCTTCTGGAAACCTTTTGATCTTGTATAACTGTTCCTAGATGCTCCCCGGCCCGGGAAAGCTGTGGGTCCAAACCATGGTGTGTCATCTACTCCATACAACAGGAACCTGGGAACAGGGATGGCCCTTAAATGGGCAGGAGGCTGTACCCATGGGGCTGTGCATGCACAGCAGCAAAAGTACGTGCCTATGGAGGCTTTGCATTTAGGAGTGTGTGCCAGGGCATGGAGCACTGCCTCTTGCCCAACCTGCCTTGCAGAGCTGCCTTTACTCACACACGTGGCACTTAAAGGATGTCTCCATCCCCTTGCAGGACAAGAGCATTGGTGTCTGGGAGTGTGTGTGCATGGGGAGGGCTGGCTCTGGGTACCCCAAGGCAATGGTGGTGTGAGAGCAGGGTGCTGGGGGTGTTTTGAGCCTGCCATGGAGCCTGATGTGAGATCTTGGGACCTCTGAGGTTGTGGTGTGAGACACTTTGTTCATGCTGCTGGTGTGAGCCAGGGGGGTGAGATGCGGGGTCAGCGATGCTGAAGTTGCAAGGCAGAAATCTGTCTGCTCCCAGGAACCTTCCCCACGCAAACAAGGGGGGCTGCTGCATGGGGAGAGCTGGGAGGGCAGGGAGGACACACCTCCAGAAGGCTACCTGTGGCTCTGGCTAGAGCAGCTGCTCTGCTGGTCTCTGAGTCCCTCAGCAGGTGAATGTAGAAGGAAAAGGAAATTTCAGTTCTCTCATGCAGGTGGTGGCACAGTCTGCCAGGTGACCCGTGCCACAGCTGTTCTGTGCCCCATGAGGCTGGCATGTAGGAGCAAAGTGGCAGAGCTGCTACTGATGGATGCCATTCCATGCGGCCACCCTCCTTTCCTGGCCAGGTTCAGTGCCCTCTGCGTGCCCCTTTGCCACAGACGTGAGATCCTGCTCTCAGGTCTCTCCTCAAGGTTATGGGCTGCTGTGTTGGTTTGGATCCAATATGCTCATCTGAGGTGGGGAATGCCCTGGTGGGGACCTCTTCCCTCCCTCTGCCAGCCAGCCTTGTGCACCCCACTGAGCCCCCACGATGGATGGCTGCCTGCTCTCCTCAGCCTGGCCAAAACCAAGCTCCGTGTGTGTGTGTCTCCCTTGCTGACCCCGCTCATGTCTCCCCGCAGGCCTGTGGTTCGCAGCCGCATCTTCCCCGTGGCCTCGCACCGCGCTCGTGCTGCTCCCTCTCCCCTTCCCCACGCACTCGCTGCTGCGCTGCCCTCCCCTCCTGCCACGCAGGACCCCAGTCTGTTCTGCTGGTTATCTGCCCTCCTGGCCCTTCTGCTTGGCTTTCGCAACGTTTTCCTTTCCTTCCTCCCTCCCGTGGTGCTCTGGCAGCCTCTCCTGCTAACCTGACTTCCAGCCCTCTTTTCCCCCCTCCACCTGGTCCCCTGCCCCGCCGGTGTCAAGCTTCAGCCCCCTCAGGCACTGGTAAAAGCTCCCAAAGCCCCACACGACACCTACCTCCAACTGGTGCGGCTCCCCCGTCACACTGGTGACAAGCAAAAGGTTATTTTTAAGTGGTGAGTTATTAAATGGACATCACTACTTTAGCACCTGCTGGATCTTTGTCCCCTCCATGCCAAAGCCTGCAGTTATCTCACACAGCGTGTCAGGGGACTGGTGCTAAAATCTGCTGCTTGGCTTTGGCAGGCTCTGAGCGGTGCCTGAGAGTGTCACAGGTGAACACAGTCACGTGTTTTGATGCTGAACGTAAATTTGGACTTAACAGGCTAAGCTACATCTGTGAGGTGGGAGCAGATAGTGAGAAAGGAGTTGGAGATGTTGCAGATAGCTGGGTGGGCAGGAGGAACGCCAGCGGAGCCCCAGCCAGAGGACAGGCACAGCCCAACCCTCTGAGAGTCAATGAGAAGCCCTGCTGCTGGTAATGGTGTTGGTGAGGCAGTGTTGGGCACCACATCCAGTTCTCTTGTCCGTTTTAACAGAGAAAAGATGCTGTATAGTTGGAAAATATTCAGAAAAGAGCAATAAATGTGACCAAGTCCTAGAAATATGGAGCTATAGACAGGGTTTTAGTAAGAACCATCTACCTAGGGAAAATTAAAAAATAGCTTGGTCATAATGTACAAGTACCAACAAGGGGAAGAAAAATTTCAGAGCAAATAGCTCAAAATGTTAGCGAAGAAAGGCACAAGGAGAAGTTATGATTTAAAGCCTAATGCAGGACAACCTTGGGCTAATAATGTGCAGATTTATAATGCAAAAGTTGGAATGTTTCTACCTAGGTATGAGATGGATTAACAGCCACTGTCAGCCTGAAAGCCAGACTCCTGCTGAAACTGTTTCAGACAGAAGTTATGGATTTTGTGTAGTAATTATGAGGTTAGATCCTCTAATCCCTATTAAGCAGGAAGCAAAACTATGTTATATTAATGGTCCTTTCCATCCTTATAATCTGAATAAATGTGTAACATGAGCATTGTGCCTCCTAGAGAATAGGTGATGGCAGGAATTAATTGCTCCCTGAAACCAGACTGAATTTGTTAGCCTTTGCTAGTGACTCGGCCAGGTGGACCTTTTGCTCTGCTGGGAACGAGCTACGGGCTCCAGTTCTGTCCTGGTTAAGAGAGGAGCTGAACTCAGTCCCTGCTGAGGCCAGAACCCGCCTGGCCTTGGCGTGACGTGCATTGGTACTAGAAGAAAGATCAAGTTTAGGTCAGGGGGTTTTGACCAGGGGAAGTTGAATTTAGGCAAGCTCAGGTTCTTCTCCCCACCATACCCCCCCCCAGGGAGGAGCTGCTGTGCTGACCAGGGCAGTGGGGCAGCCTTCGCTCCCTGCTACCAAATCCTTCCCCAAAACGAGACCTGGACCCAGCTGAAATGCAAGAGCTTCCCCAGGAGGGCCCTATGTTTGATGTGGTAGTCTTTATTTTCCTACTTTATTTTAAAGCTTGTTCATTCCCCCTAAAAAAAAAAAACCAAAAAATTTAGCAGATATTTCATTGAATAAATGTAGTAGAGCTACTTCTGAACTTTGGTGTCCAAAAGTTCATTTATGATCTTGCTGTATATAAATTCCCAGATCTAGGGTTTTGACACAGAAATAGTCTTCATTTGATAGAATGTTACAAATTCAAGTTTCAGAAATTATCCTCTTGAGCCATCTCCGTGGTGTTTGGCACCATGACAAGTCATTAGTCAATCCTGAAATAGTCATCAAGCAGAGAAACAGCTTATTTTATATACTGTTTCTTAGAGAGTTAAATATTTCCACATATTCAGGCTCCGATTGGAGTCTTGGATCCTTTCCAAATGTTCAACCTGTAAAGATATTTGAGAACCCCAGGACTTAGGCTCTTTCCAAAAAATGATAGATTTCACTTGAATTTTCACAAATGGAAAACCACAACTCCCCATAGCTGCAAAGAAGCAGCTGTCATACCAGGTACGGAGTATGAGAAAACACTTTCCAAAAGCTTCAGGGACTTCCCATTATCTGGAATTTTTTAGTGCTCTTAAAATTTGTGAAGAAAACAGAGTGGGTTTTTTGTTTGGTTTTTTTTTTCCGGCACGATGCTGCCTCGGATAATCGGCTGCACCTGTTTGGAAGTGGCACTTCGCGTTGTTCCCTTCTAAAGACCCTTGCACGTGTTTCTGTTAATTTTTTCCTAGAAACCCAAGTGTCAACAAATCGGAGCCCCTTGTGTTGCAATTCTGTGCAAAATCCCAAATCGGTGTGTTTGTGAGCACGTTGCTGTGGGAAGGCTGAGATACTGAGTTGTCTTTGGAGGTTGGAAGCTGAAATCCTGGGATGTGGGGATGCAGGCAAAAAGCTATTGAAGAAACCGGTAGCTCCAAACTAACAGCTCTCAATCTGAAGTTCTGCTTTTTGTTGTTGTCGCTGCTCTTCTCTTCCAAAAAAAGAGGGAATTTTCCTGTTTGGAAATTGGGATGGATTTTTCTAATGGGCTTCTTTCAAACAGGGTTGATTTTCGGTGTGATTCGCTGGAGATGTGCATGATGAGAATTTGGGAAATGAGGAGTTAAGTCAGTCACGATGATGTAAATCATTGTTCTGCATTTAAAATAATAGCGCTTGGATAATTCTGATGTTGGGGCTTCTGCTTTTATTGGCTGAGAGGTTGCCAAAACATGTGTGTGTTGTTCTGAATTGGTAAATGATTCCTATTTATAGGACAGGTGTCTTCTGATGTCCCACGTTCCGTCTGTTCTGTAATCCCAGATCCTGTTTCTGATCCACATTTAATAATGTGTGACAGAAGAAGATAGGAACCTTGCAGACCAAATCAGGCGAGGAATGTTTTGAATTTAGCTCTGCCCAGCTCTATCCGCTTGTTATGCAGGGTATCTTTTCATAAGGGACTCGCCCTTCTAAAATTCATTTTTGGACTTATCTTTTCTTTCTGAAACACGTCCTCTTTTGGCTTGTTTACACACAGCCTGAAGGCTGCTGAGTGTGCCAGCCTCCTTCCTTCGCACTGACTCAAGAGGAAAAACACTTTCTTATAGATATCATTTTTTACATATATTAATTTTCCAATGCAGGAGCTGCAGTAGGGCAGGGCTACAGGGAGGGCTGTGGCAGCAGGAGCAAAGCTGAGGTGTATATGATGGCAGCCATGGAAATAAACCTTTGGTTTCCACACACGTCTAAATTAAACAGTGCTTTACAGCTATTAGTTTGGGATGTGCAGTGTCGTCAACCAGGGCATTGGATTAATTGCAATTAGTTATGCAACTGAGTCAATGACTCTCGCCTGTAGCTTTGCAAGCTGGTGGTGGAAATGAAGACAGACCCAGTTACTGCGATGCTGATGCTTGTGCTCCGCTCATTAGACTGCATTTGGAAAGTAATTATTAAAAAATAATAATAATAATAAAGCCCCCTCACAGCTTGAAGTGAGCATGGAGCCAACAGAGGTGTTTGGTAAGAGGGAGGCAAAAATATGACCAAGCTCCTCTTGTAGAGAGGGTTGCAGGCTTTGGAGCTGGGGGTTCAGAAGAGGCACCAGCTGGTGGGAGGAGGGAGAGAACTGGAGGTTCACAGGCAGGGGAAGCTCTTGGGATACCTAATTCAAGGGGAGAGGTGCAGCTGCAACACCAGGACTGGGGCAGAGGGAGGAAGGAGTGGAGCTCCCCGCTGTGTCTGCTGCCCCACCACCCTCTGGTCTGGCCACTTCAGAGCCACCCCTCTTGTGGCGTGTCTGGCCATGGTGTGGGGACAGCAGAAGCCCCGAGGAGTCCCTGGTGAGCACGCTGCCATGGGGTGGGTTGGCAGAGTGTCTCCAAAGGGTGACAGCAGCTTGCAAGGAGCAGCTTGCTGTCAGCTGAGCGCTGGGGATACCATCGTGCCAGAAGAGGAACCGGGTCTGGGGGGGCTGGAAGGGGCCATGAGAACTGGATGGGAGGTTTGGCTCTTTGTCAAGCACTTTCTGAAGCTGGATTAGTCCTCTTCGCCAGCTGGTGTGAGATGTTAGGTTTGTGTTATTTCTGGCAGCCCCACGGGGACTGGGAGTAACTCCATGCCTCTTGTTTCTCTTTGCGAGGACAGGATAGTCCAGAAGCAGCAGCACAAGCTTTGTGTGCCTGTCTCCAAGAGGTGCAGTGCTGGTTTACCTCCAGGTAGAAGGTGTGAGGAGAAGGACCCAGGCTGTCATGCCTGTCTTTCACCTTTGATGCCACCAACTTCTTCTTCTGGCTGCATCTCCTGGGGTAGGTGACTCTTCATGTCACCATCTGTCCAGGTTTCCCCAGACATGTCCTCTTGTATGTCACTGTTCAGACAGATTTTGGGGGATTCAAGTGCCTTGCATGCTGCCGTGCGTGCCCAGGGACTCTGACTGGACTGCCCCATGTCTGGGAAGCCCAGATGTGTCCACAGATGCAGGAATCCTGACAGGCCGCCAACCATCTGGAAATGTGGATATGCCCACATGCAGAGGAGCTTGGAGCTGCTGCTTCTCTGGGAATCACTGATGCACCCTTAAATGCGAGGGACTGGACACTCTGGGGAGTTTTGGATGGGTCAAATGCCCAAGTGTTATACAATTGCTTTTAGTGCACATGAAGGAAAGGCAAGACCTTGAAGGGGAGTTGGACTGTGTGTGTCTGAGCCTAGCTCGTCCCCAGAGGTTTAGGATTAGCTTTGTTGCACAGACCATTCCATACAAGCGTGTGTACATTGGAAATCCCTGCCAGAATATCCTAGTCCTTTATGTTCCTTTCCTAGATGGGGGTATTTTCCATCAGGATTAGTAGGAAGGTCCTTTTTGTGGTTGTCTTGCTTTGAGGCAAGACCTTTCATTTGTCCTGTGCTTAAATGTAATGACAGGGCAAAGGATAATGGCTTCAAACTGGAAGAGGGTAGACTGAGATGAGATACTAGAAAGAAATTCTTTGCTGTGAGGGTGGTGAGACCCTGGAACAGGTTGCCCAGAGAAGCTGTGGCTGCCCCATCCCTGGAGGGGTTCAAGGCCAGGCTGGATGGGGCTTGGAGCAACCTGGTCTGGTGGGAGGTGTCCCTGGCCAGGGCAGGGGGTTGGCACTGGATGATCTTTAAGGTCCCTTTCAACCTAAACCATTCTGTGATTCTAAAGTTCCTTTTTCTGGCTGAGCTTTGTGCTTCCTTGCTGGGCTCCTCCATGCTCTGTCTGCACAGGTGCCCACAGGGTTTTACCTTCCCATTCCTCCTGAGCAGAGGAGAGCCCAGGATGTGGCACATGGTGTCTCTGGTGTGTCTGAAATGCTGCTTGCTTGCCTTTGGGCTATGGAGGGACTGTAACACAAGTGTGAGCTGCTGTGTTTGCACTGTGGCTTTTCTGCACCAACACTCCAGGTTTTTTATGACAAGCTGGAGAATGAAGGAAGGATTAATAGCTTTGTCTCCTAGATCCAGGCAAAATCCAAGCAAATTCACCAGATCTTCTCTGTGGCATTTCTCTCAAGTCCCATCTACAGGCCGGTGATATTTGGTCCTTGCTCTGGAAGTGAGCAAAACTGCTTTCCCCCAGCCGCTGTCACTGCATGCAAGGGGTGGTGGATGCCTCCCCCCTTCCTGAGAGCTGTTGGGTGACGTTTCCTGAGTGTGGCCAGCACAGAAGTCCCCTCCTTCCCTGAGCCCTTGTTCTGGGGTGATCGAACTCCCAATATATTCCTTTTTTCTTCTTCTGGAAAACAGATTTGTTTTGGCATCCGCCCTTGTCTACACACTCCCCCTAGTGAATTCCAGGGTTAAAAAACCATGTAGGCTTTCTGTAAGAGCTACCTTGCTTGTCGTTTACTGATTCCACTTCTGAACTGGGACCCTGCTGCTTCACTGGCTGCCTTGACAATATCTCATTTGTCTTTTCTTCTTTTATTTAGCTTTTCCTACATTTTTCGCACATTCTGTGGATTCTCCTGCATTCCAAGTGTCTTATATTTTCGTGCCTCCTTTTATCTCTCTATTCATCTATCCCAGTATAGACAACAGAAATGCTAAGTCCACATAATCTGTAGAAAGCATGAACTAGGTTGTTAGACATTTTCCAAACATTACACTTCATGGAAATATTTTCCTGTAAGATGTAGAAACGAAACAGCTGTCTCCCGCTCTCTCCTGCGCCGTTCCTGTGCAGACTCGCCTGCTCTCTGAATTCACAGCACCATCCCTTGGACAAGTGACCAACAGCCAGCTTCAAGCAGTTGTATTTATGATGTGCCAAGCAGCGGTGAAGATGATGGTGTTTATATCCTAGTCAGGTCTGTGGTGGGATTAAGGGACCACGAGAGACTCGGAGCTGACATTTCCAGCGTGGGGAACGTTTCACCAGCAGAATTGTCACTAGGAAACTTGGTGCAAGTCACGGCTGATGGTTCACTGCAGACTATTTTCTTTGTATGAACTTTTGGCAGGCTATGGGGTCAAGCAGGGATGCATCTCACTCAGGCATCCTCCTTCCTCTCACTTGCCCCTGTCCTTCTGGCTTTGTCCTTGGCCAAAGAATCAAAACCCTTGAGCTCCTGCCAGGAGCTGAGTACTGGGGTAAGGAACAAAAGGAGTGATGCCTTGTGTAACCCAGCTCCCTGGAAGACGGTGGGCACCTGGTTTTTGTCCTTATCTCTCTGCCTTGTTGGGTGGCATCACCTCTCAGTTGGCCTGAACATGGGATGGCATCCTGACACCCTGTGGGGGGACCTGCCAACGTGGGCATGGGTGGGCCCCCCCCTCCTAATGTCATTGTTTATTCTGCCTGCATGTTGTGTAACTTCAGCACACGGCTGAAGACGTATTGACTGCTGGAGGGTAATTACTTCTTGATTCTTATGGGATTTTATGGGAAGCTTGATGCATCGGTGGAGTTGTCCAAACTTGAAAGGTAAATCAGGACAAACAAAAACACACAGCAAAAATGTTTGGGCTGAAACAATCAATCCTTCCCCTTACGTGTGAAGTGAACAACAGGCTTTTTGGACAGAAGTGTGGACATCAGTGTCAGTGTGAGCTAGCAGAGTGCGGTCCTGAGCAGATAATGGAAGAGGAGGGAAACAGTGAGATTTGTATGTTACCGTCTCCAAAGTGAGCAACCGGAAAAAGAATAGGAGAGACCAGAAATTATTGGAAGATTTCACTTCCCTTCAGTACTTTACTGGAACTGAGCAAGCAGATATTCAGAGGCTGTATTCCAAGCTGAGGTTGCTTTTTCAAAGCATGTTCTGGCAAAGGATTTTTGGCTATGGCCCATCATCAACTGGAATGACTGGGTGATACCATGGGGAAGGAATCAGCTAACAGCAAATCATGGATCTAAATTGCAGGCAGTTGTAGGCTGTGCATCCATTATACTGCTTTTTTGTTTTATAACTCTCCATATTGTAATCCAGCGACCTTGATAGGATAAAGCAGAACTACTCTTGCCCTTCAATGCTGCCCCATGGGGGTGGGGTGCTGCTGTGCACCAGTGGGAAGGGTGCTCTGCCCCCTGGGAGGGTTGAGTTGCCGAGAGGTGCCTTGGCAGTCCCTCAGCATGTGCCACCCAATGCACTGCAGGGACCTCGTGCTCTGGGAGCTGCTCTGGCACATGTGCTGATGAGTCACGCGTGCAGCTGGGGAATAGCAGAGACTTCAAATGGGAGCACATCTGGATATGCACAGAGCACATCTGGAGCATTAGAGTTGCTGCATATTTGCAGCATCCCTGTGTTGTGTGTACCATGAACTGCTTCCTACCCTTTCTGTGCTTTCTGGGGGGAACCTTTATCATATTTACCTAAAGATACCACTTGGGAAATACCTTCCCTCCTTTGCAGTCCTGGCAAAGTTTCACGTTTCAAAGTTTCAGCAGCGTTGTTGCACTGTTGACAGGCTGTCGGACTCTCAGCAAGCGCTTCAAGGCAACATGGTTGTGTTGCCCATGTGTTGCCCAACGTTCAAGTATCCGGTGGTGTCTCAGAGGGATGTTTGTCAGTGTGTTTTGCTGGGTAGCCTGGGGGGTTCTTCATACCTTTGCCAAGTGTTGTTCTGTTGTATCGTTTTTCCAGGCATGATGCAGCACTTGGCACAGCAACACTCCAGGCTTTGCCCTTGTAAAGACTCCAGAGTTATTCCCTGGATGTGACTGTGCCCTGGGAGGGAGATTTGAGGGTTGCCCACTCTATCAATGTGCATTTGCATGACGCAAAGGAAAAAAATCAGGTTATGTACCGGCACCAAATTCTTCAAACCATGCTCTCTGTGTGCAGTGTGAGCACCTTCCATCTCTCTTCTCTGGAGCTGCTTGACCACTTAGGGTGGGACGAAATGAGGGATGGGGGATACTCCCTTTTCAACTATGTCTGGCTGTGTAGGATCATGGCTATGGCTTCTGGTACACCTGGGGAAATTTTGGGGATTTATGCTGCCCTGTGTCCATAGGTAGTACACTGGATCCATTAACATCCCCAGCCCAGGCAAGAGGGCAACTCTTGATCTTTCAGCACTTGCTGGTGGTGGTGGTGTTGCCAAGCCCATGGTGCCCTTGTGGGGAGAGGGCAGCACCCTCCCAAGGCCACCGTGGGCAGAAGAAGGAGGAGGGTTGTCTGGGCACCTTGTGGTGTCTGGGGATGAGCTGCAGGACTCTGGCTAAGCTGGTCACAGAATCACAGAATCTTCTAGGTTGGAAGGGACCTTAAAGATCATCTTGTCCAACCGTCAACCTCACTGACAAAAATAGACACCCACACAACAAACAAGAAGCATCACCATCACTAAACCATACCTCCCAGCACTACATCAACCCATCTTTTGAACACCTCCAGGGATGGTGCCTCAACCACCTCCCTGGGCAGCCCATTCCAATGGCTGAGAACCCTTTCCGTGAAAAAAATTTTCCTAATATCCAGCCTGAACCTCCCCTGGTGCAACTTGAGGCCATTTCCTCTTGTCCTGTCGCCTGTGACTTGAGAAAAGAGACCGACCCCCACCTCTCTACACCCTCCTTTCAGGGAGTTGTAGAGAGCAATAAGGTCTCCCCTCAGCCTCCTCTTCTCCAGGCTGAAATCCTTAAATCCTAGGTCCTTAAATCCTAGGTGCCTGTTACAGAAACAAGGTGGGTAGTGTTTTCATTTGCACGTTTTCTGAATCAAAGTGAACATTTCTGTAAATGGGCACAGTTTGGTTTTGAATAAATAGAGGAAAAGAAAATAATTCTCTAAGCTTAGAAGACAGGAGAACCCAGAAGAGGCATTGGAGCTCTGGAAAGTATCTGCAAGCAAATGTCCAGTACAGCTTGGATGCACGAGTATCAGGGCTGCTTTGAGGATCAAATAAGTCCTTGCAAGGAGGTGACACTGAGTAAAGACAGATTTTCTATTGGCATTCAAAGGCGTTACTGGGTTTTAACAAAACCACTGTCAACTGCTATTTAAGATTTTCAGATCTTCCTTGGTCTTCTACTAACTTTGTAAATAAGGAGGAAAAAAAAGTGCAAGTATATTACCAATTCAAAATAAATATTTCACCATTAACATTTCAGAGCATTTAGGAACACTACGTTCAGTTGTTTGCTTTCAATATAACGAAAAAATGCCCTTCCTTCTGTATCTGTTTCATGATGGGAAAGTGTGTAAGTTACCTTATCTCTGTAAGTATCAGAAACATCACATATGGCACTGCCTTAATGTCTTTTTTCTTGCAATTTCCTGGACTGCCTGCAATGTCTTTGTTGAAGCAAAGTGTATTCAACCACTGGAGAGACTTGTAAGAGAGCTAAATTAATCTTTTCTCCTGAGCTTTGCAAAATAGGTTAAACTAACACAGTATTCATGGATGTTAGAAGCTGAGACATGCACATAAAATGTGAGGCTACTGAATTAAGAAATAACTGCTGTTCACTCTTTCAGCAGCTTATTGTAATTATCTCTTTATTTTCCCTGTGATTACTGCCAGGCAGAGATCATCAGAAAATTGAAAATGAGTTTAATATTGAAATATCTGTGTTACTGTTTGTGCAAAGCCCAAAATTTCTTCAACAGCTAAATAATGTGAAGGGAGAGCCGAAGTTGAAATGCATAACACAAAGCACATTAACTTGCTGGAAACTTGGGCACAAGAATTGTTCTTTGATACACACAGCCAACCCTTCTTCCCTCTGCTCTCGGGGAACCTTTTCTTGTTACCAAATGCTTGGTCTGGTATCACTAATTAATTCAAAGTCTTCTGAAAATTCTGGCTTCACCAGACACTTCAATACATGAAAATACTTGTGCTTTAAATCTTGATACTAATATTTTACCTCAATTTTTTTTTTTCAAATCCTGCATGGTTCTTGTTTAGGGACTGGCACAAGTTACTATCTGCCACTGTCAAGCTTTTGCCCATGCCTGAGGTACTACCTCGTGTGACTTGGTGCTGCAGCTGCAAGAAAACAAAGGAGTGTTGGGGAAAACATTCAAGGAGATACATATATACACACAAATATATATATATCTCCACTAAAAGAAAAAAAAAGTGCATTTTGCAGTAGGTGTATAGCAGATTTCTTAAAATCAAGTGCTAGTGCTGAGCAGATCAGGACCCAGCGCAGGGTGAGGGTTCTGCAGTACAAAAGAAAGATAAATAATCTGGACAATGGAGGGACTTCTTGTGTTAAACTGTGTCAACTCTTCCATTTTCTAAAACAATGACTGTCATCTGCTTCTGAGTCCTGCAATTTATGGTGAGAGCTGCTCTAAATTGCTGGGTGAAGAGTCTGAAATGTTATATCAAGTGCGTCTTACAACACTGTGGTTAGAGAATGGAGTGACTGTCCCCTGGGGCCCATCAGGAGCAGGGATCTTGATGAGCTCTCTCAGATGCTACTGTGTCCAGTTCGGGGTGTCTTCACTGGGCTGTGGCAAATCTTGTTTCTGCCCAAGATGAGCACATGGGAAATTAACTGGGTGTTCTGGGCACTTGTCGTAACTGGAGCGTTACTGAGAAGGGATGGAGACTTCTGGCTCTGCCACCAAACACAGCGACCCACGCTGGCGTTTGGCCAAGGGTAGATGCAGTAAGGCACCCTCCTGTGCCTTCCACAGCTCCTTGGCATGTTTGAGGCTCTTTGAAGCTCAAGAGAGTTTACATATTTTACCCCTGTTTGTTCCTGTGTGGCTTTTCTCCTGCATTTCAGAAGGAAATTGCAAGAGACAGCGAGGAGGCCCATCTGCTCAGTGGCTCTAGCCCAAGCAGGTTTGAGGAACTAGAATTGCCACAGAAGTTACTTTATATGTTGTGATATTCAGCTTGTACTTGTAATCCTTAGGGAACTTGTGTCCCATGAAGAGTCAACCAGACCTCTGTGATTCTCCAGGTCAAGCCCCCAACTCTCCTGAATCCTAGCACCATGGTCTGGAGCTGCAGATCTGCCCTCAGAACTGGCCTGTGACCCACAGTCTGATGAGAAGAAAAGCCACTTCCCGTAAATGGGGGATTGGACAGAGGGGCTTTGCATTTTGGCTGCGGCTCTCCCACTGCAGAAGAGTGGCGTTCGCTGGTTGTGAGGCTGGAAACTCTCCTGGAGGATCCCAGGAGCAGATGTCTGCACAGACATGCCAGGGTCATCTTCCCAGCTGGCTGCCTGGCCTTGGCCAAACCAGGCCGTGCATCATCAGTGCCTCTGGAGGAGTTCCTCTGGTCTCAGGAAGGGGCCTCCAGGGCTGGTGCAAGACAAATGAGTCCCTTCTTTTCCTCCTCTCCCCCCAGAGCTGCGTGTATCCATGTGATTTATGTGACTCCGGATTTTAGCTCATGTTTACTCTGGGGAGAGCCTGATGGCTTCTCTGTTTGCCTTGGTGCTCGCCTTAGCACATTGTTCTTGCCGCTGACAGTTGTGTTGGCGGTGGTTCTGTTTGGAGAGTCGCGAGGGGGGGGGATGGTGAGGAAGACGGGGGTGAGGAAGAGGTGTCGTGCTGTGCAGAGCCGGTGCTGCTGGCTGGGCTTCCTGACCCTGGGCAGGCAATTCCCACCTGCGCTGTGCTGCTCGATGGAAAACACAGACAGGGAAACGGGCTAAGGGGTCAGGAACCACACAGGTTTGAGACGTTTGGAGCATTTCTGCAGGGGCTGGAGGCCCTGGCTTTAACCACAAGATAAAAAGTCTGCCTCCCTCATCACCAGGAGGCATCAGGCTGCTGTCACCTGCGAGAAGAAACTGATGACTCAAGTTGAAGCAAAGTGGAAGCTGAGGGAGGTGGAAGCAGCTCTTTGGATGCTGTGGGATACAGATGCTGCTCTGCCCTGTAGGTGACACACATGGTTGTGCAAATGGGAAAGAAAGAAGGACAGGGGTTTGTCAGAGGCTCATTCCCATCAGTTTGGTTTTATTTTGTGGCTCTTTAAGGGAGGACAAAGGAGGAAGAAGAGCCGGATCTTATGCAAGGCTGCAGAGCACTGAACCTGGGAGAAATTCTCCAACTCCCAGCGGGTGGAAGAGATTTCTGTGTGAGAGAGGGGCTCGCATGGGCTCTGCTGCCGAAGACACATCTTGAAGTAATATGTGGCTCTTGATGACACCTCCTCAACACTTAGTAAATTTGACCTCGTCTTTCATGTGCCGTTGCACTGCCTCACACGGCTGTGAGGGCAGCTTGTGCATTGAACCCGACTTCTACGTTTTCAGGCGAGGAACACGTGCTCTTTCAAATTGAACGATGGTGCTACCAATGGCTGGCTCTACTTCCCATCACCTGGGAGGTGGGAGGTCAGTTGAGAGGCAATCTCATTCTCTGTCATCCAGGAGAATTGCCATCCTTCACGCGAGGTTTGGGTTGATTTACAGCCCATGTGTGCTGAGCGCCATCGGTGCTCAGCCCCTCCTAGAAGCACTCAGCCTTTAGGGTAACACACTGGGCTTCAGTGGTGTTAAGTAGCTCTTATAAACACTGCCCAGAAGTGCTCTGATTATACATGACTTTCCCCCTCTGCTTAGTATCATCTCATTAATCTACCTATTAGGTGAACAATTTTGCTTTGGGAATGCAGCAAATAAAGAAATTGCACAATGAAACATAGTTAAAATATTCAAACAGCTTTTTCTTAGTGTAAAAACAATCATCTACCATTCCTTTTTCATGTAGTGTAGAGTATTTGCAGGACAACGTTGGAAACAGGCTGATAATTTGGCCCTCCTTAATTTCAGCACCTGTAGTTATTTTAAAACCACAGGCTCTTTTCTGTGGCTTTTATTGCTCTGTAATTCAATACCCTTTTAGGACCTTAATGCTGCCATTAGTAGCAAATTGGCCTCTATTCTGAATAAAACTCTTTATTACTTTTGTTTGTTTAATTTTTATTAGAGAAGGGTTGCCCAACAACCAGAGGGACTGATTTTCCTAGGAGGTACAGGAGCAGTCCCTAGAATCCCTTTGCTGGAATTGCTGGTGTGAGCAGGAAAACCTGAGTTACCGGAAGGAGCTGAAGGGTGCAGGTGGTTGGCTCTGGGTAACCAGGCTGGTGGTGGTGGCAGCATCTCCTCATGAGCCCCTCTCTGCACCTCTGAGTCATGAGCTTCATTACCTGATCTGTGCACAACTGCGAGCTCCAAGTCCTGTATCTACTTTGTCCACTGAGTTATTTTCATTTTTTTGTTTGAAATTCAGTGTTGTTTTTTTTTCCTGAAAATACAGTTATTCAAATTTGAGTTCCTTCATCCATTTTGTTGACCTTTTTCTTTCCTAGTGGAGCTGGTCTAGTTTTGCCTTTCTCTGTTCCTGTTAGCAGGGGGACATGGGTCTGTGAAGGGAGAAGGGGATGGTGTCTGTGCCCCTTCCTTCGTCTCGCTGTGCCTTGTGCTCACCAGAGCATGGTTTGCTGCCAGGGAGGAGACTGCTCCCAGGACCCTGTGGACCAGAGGAGAGGAGCCCATTAAACACCAGCCACCCCAGTTCCCCTGTTGCTGGAACAGGGGGCACCAAGGTGCCCGATCGGAGCTGGGACCGAATGTACCTGGGGTTGGAGGATGCTGGAGGAGGGAGCTTGCTCCTCCTGCTGTGTTTTGCAAGAGTTGCCTTAGTCCTCCTGCATCCTTTCTGCTGGCTTTGACCACCCTCTCTCCTGGGCAAGATCTGCACTAGAGCCAGGAGAAGATGTTTGCCGGCCGTGTGCCCAGGTGGCCATGAAAGCCAACGGCATTCTGGCTTGTATTAGAAATACTGTGACCAGTAGAAGTAGGGAGGTGATTATGCCCCTGTACTCAGCACTGGGGAGGCCACACCTCAAGTATTGTGTCCAGTTCTGGGCACCTCAATACAAGGGAGATATCGAGGTGCTGGAGTGGGTGCAGAGGAGGGCAACGAAACTAGTGAAGGGCCTGGAAGGCAAATCATATGAAGAGCGACTGAAGGAGCTGAGACTGTTTAGTATGAGGAAGAGAAGGCTGAGGGGAGACCTCATCACTCTCTACAACTACTTGAAAGGACACTGTAGAGAAGTTGGTGCTGGTCTCTTCTCACAGGTAATTAACGACAGAACAAGAGGGAATGGCTTCAAGCTCCAACAGGGTAGGTTTAGACTGAACATTAGGAAGGAATTTTTCACAGAAAGAGTGGTCGGGCATTGGAACAGGCTGCCCAGGGAGGGGGTGGAGTCACCATCCCTGGATGTGTTTAGGGGACATTTAGATGGGGTACTGAGGGATATGGTGTAGGGGAGGACTGTGTAGAGTAGGGTAGATGGTTGGACTCGATGATCCCAAGGGTCTCTTCCAACCTGAATGATTCTATGATTCTATGTTCAGCCATTCAATATCCTATTCCTTGGGAAAGGCGTGAGCACAAGAGGTCGGGAAGATCTGTTCAGGCCAGCAGTGGCCAAGGGCCAGCGTGGCTGTGTCCCACTGCTGTAGGCCAGCAGAGTTGTGGCTGTGGTCTCCCTGAGCCCCTCTGCCTTGGGATGATGGAATGAGCCGGGAGCAAGAAATCCAGGGAAGTTTCACCCCCTACTCTCTATGCACCATTTGGTCATAGTTTTACAGGTCTCTAATGCACACAAAAAATTAAGTCTTGCTGGAGCAGACACCAGCCGGTGAGGAGGAGCACGGGGTGCCCACCTGCACCGGGGTGCTGCCTCGTGCTTCTAGCACAGCAAAGAGCTCAGACGTGCAAATTTCCAGCATTCTTGGCTGCTTAGAGGGGTGGAGTGAAAAAGCCTTAAACCCTGTATGTGGTGACGAGCCTGCTGTGTGATTACTGCTCCAGCCTTCTGCTCCCGGCGTGTCCCTGAGCCGAAGAGCCCGAGGTCTCCCTTGCTCCTTTCTGGTCCCCAGTTAAAGTTCTGCCGCAGACGTTTGCGAGTAGGTTGGCGTAACTTCATGTCTATTTGTCTCGTTTCTGTAATGAAAGGTAACCCTAGACAACGTATCCAAAACCTTCTCTGGAAAGCTGCAGAAATCAGTCACACGAAAGTTAGAAAATACCCAGGCCCATGCGACCTTAATTCAGTTCCCTTGCATATATGCATTACAAGAGTATGCGATCATGTAATTAAAAACTATTGGCTTGGCAGGACCTTGGCGTGCTCCTTGCACAGCACAAGATAGAGGACTGCAAGAGGAGAGGGAATGTTTACTTGTAGCTAAGGCGCTGGTGAGGGATGTGGGAAAACTGGATCCTAACCCTGGCGCTGTCACGGGATTCCTGTGTGATGCTGGGCAGAGCCAGTCCCCCCGCAGCCACAGAGGGTGTTGAACTCCACTATCAGCAGCTTGCCTACCCTAACTTTTGGAATATTCATTTTTCCAGCCTACAAAAAAAAAAATAATCTGTTGGCGCTGGCTATTTGTATAAGATATGAATCTGAATAAACATACGCGCAGACAATTGTAGGGAAAGGATGAAAACCTCTTATCAGAGGTTTTATCCCAGATTATTTCCTTCTGTAGCCACTCCAGAGCCCGTGAATGAGACTGGCTGTTTTCATGTTGGAGCTATCAAGCTTTACGGGCTCTCTGTGTCCAATTAAACAGTAGCCTATCTCTTGAATATTAACACATTAAAAGCAATATACTTCCAGCAAAGAAATCTGATCCTAATTGGTCCTGGAATATTTTATTTTCCAAACTGAGCTGTGAGCCGTTAAGCTTCCTTTTTTAAGACTAAGCAAACATTACATTCTTAGGGGAAAGTCAGCCCAAGGAATGGGGAAAAATAGACTCTCAGGACATACTTGTCAATCTTCCATTTTCCAGTGTTTTGCCCAGAAACAAGCACAGGAACTAATTGACTTCTATCCCCTTCTGTCTTTTTTTCCCCCCTTAACATAGTGACTCAAATTAAAACAAAGATAAAATTCCAGGAGAAGCTGGCATTAATCAAGGTTTGGATTAAATTAAATTAAGTGCTTTTTATTGAACTCAGCAGTATTAGTTATTAAAACCAGAAGGCCTTTCCCAACTAGTGTAAAAAAGCAAACAATGACTCATACTGTGGCATAGATTTTATTGGGAAATTAAAATGCTCATTTTCTCTTATTCTTTCCTTTTTTCTGTTTTTTTTTTTTTGTTGGTGTTTTTTTTTTGTTTGTTTTGTTTTCTGACTTCAGAGGAACACATGTAAACAACCACTGGGGAGCCCCTGCTCACACACCCCTTGGCCCAAAGCGGTGTTGGGGCTGGGGCTGGGGCTGGCTCTGCCCGTGGTGGCACCCGATGGTGGCAGTGAAAATTGCTTACGCAGAAATGGTTCCTCCACGGGTCTGCTGTGCCCTTCGTGCCAAAGGATGACTTGTAATTGATAGAAGGACTAGTCCTGTGTGGCCCTGAGCTGGCGCTGGGTAGAGCTCAAGGCATCATTTAATGGCGAGCAAGACTTGGCAAGGGATTTTCAAAGGCAGAACAGGGTCCTCAATTTCCAGTGTTTTCCTCACCCCCAATCAGCCCTGTTCTCACCCTCTGCTCTTGCACAGTTTTTACTCTTCTGGAGCCTGCCCAGTTCAACCCTGCTTATGATCAGGGGTACAAATTTATGCCATGCAATGCCAAGTCCTGTTATTAACCCCGTTATTAACCCTTGAAGGAGGGATGAATCTCAGCTTTTCACCTCTGTGGGGTGGTGATTTCCCTGGGAAGGGCTGCTGTGCTCCCAGGAAAGACCCAGATGTGGCACAGTAGTGGACCAGGTGAAGCTGTGCAGCTCTGGGGACCATGCTGGAGCCTGGCTGAGGCCCTTCAAAAAGCACTCGTGGGTGGAGGGCTTGTGTGTAGCTGGGGTAGGAAAATGATTTAGGAAAAGATTTTGGAGAGTATGTGGATAATCCAGTGTCCGCACCAAAACAGCCGTCTTAAACAGTCTGTAGAGGATGGGTTGTGTCCTGAAAGAAGGGAGCACAACAAGCATAATCCTTCTTTTCTAAGACAGGAGAGCTGGGTAATTATAAACTGGTCATTTTGACTTTGATAATGAGGAAGATACTAGAGCAAATTATGAACGAATTTAAAAGCGCTTCTAGGATAGTAAAATGACAAGAAACATTAGTCTAACCCAGACCAGCCAAGAACAAATTTGTTTTCTCTTTTGACATCCATTGATCTGGGGAAGTAATAATAGCTGTGATGTATTTTGACTGTGAGGTACTATTTGTCTCAAAAGCAAAACCAAGGACACTTGTTTGGATGAAATCATTACAAAATAGGTGAAAAAAAAAGTATTCAAGGAATAACTACTGCTAGTTCTCTGTCAAACTGGGAAGAGAAATCACATAGGAAGCCTTAAGGGCGAAGTCCAGTATTATTCAATAGTTTCATTAACTTATTTCATTCCTTCCACTCAGATTCAATTTAGAGAGGTTCCAAACAAGCACATTTCCTTTGTTGATTCCCTGTGGCGTTTAAGTGTTTGTTAATGAAGACAGCTGAGAAGAAGGGAGATCAGTGGGTGAGGGCACTGCGCCCTCCCCACCATGAGGGCAGGGGTGATATGAGAAGCTGCAGTTACTGACCTGGACCAGTCAGGGTTTAACCCTCCTCCTTCCTCCCCCAGCACAGGTATAACCCACAGAAAGAGCTTGGAGGGGAAGAAAACAGCATAAACTGAGAGCTCTTGAGCAGCCAGCTCAAATTGCTTTACAGATAGTATGGAGACTTTGAATTCAAGGCAGCTGGATTGAGGCACTGGAGAATCTGGCTGCAGTTTGGTTGAAAAAAACACATGTATTTCCCCTAGGTAGGAAACCTGCCTTCCCTTGGGCTGGTTTTCATCGCCGATGCAGTGGCACTGTGTGTGATGCTACAACACAGCGAGTGCAGAAGCATGACTGGGAGACCGGGGAGCAGCTGGGAATTTGGCTTTTGTGGGCAATGCCTGATTTTTTTCGTTGTTGTTTTGGGCTGTTTGTGACCACTTCAAATAGGAATTGCTTTTATTGAAGTAAGGACTAGACACGGGAGGCTTCCTACGTCTTGCCGTAGAGGAGGGCGCCTGGCGAAAAGCCATCTGTGTGTATCTGTCTGCTGGGAGGGGGCGCGGACCCCTCTGCCCCGAGCCTGCACATGAAAGAGGAAAATGTTTAAGAATCCATCCAGTGTAGGAACGCGGGGCACCTTGCGTCTGGATTTCGTTTGAGGGAATTAAGAGCTGATCCTTAGCTGGAATATGAATCAGACCTGATTGTGTGTGTGTTGACTAAAAGAGGTTGTGTTGTGTGCATGAGCTGGAGCTCGATCTAATGTGGAAAAGTTTGTTCCAAAGCTCTGGTTAATTTAATACTTGACTATTCTACCTATTTTAGTTCTGACTCGAAGTTCAGTGCTCTTTCTCGTCGGTGGTTGTTTGTATTAGCAAAGGACGTGTGTGCAACCAGAGAAGGACCTTCATGCACCCAAACTTCTGAGTCCATCAGAAATTCGTTATTTGGCTCCAATATTTTATCTCAACAGAGGAAGTGGAGGAACTTTCCCTTCACCCTGCTGCCACAATGCGGGGCCAGGGCTGGGGGGGGAATTAATATCCTGCGACATCCCATCAAATCCCCAAATGCATTCATAGCACTGGGTTAGTAATCCATAGTTTTACAAGGTTTTAAACTCCTAATATACTTCAGATATTTTACGTGCTTCAGTAAGTCTATTGTGCTATATTAAATATATGTTAAGGAAAACTCCCATGATTAGTTTTAGTACCTTTTGATATCTAAATAAACACTGGCTGAAAAAGAATATCTATATCAAAGCAAAAATTTTCAGAATAGTTCAAAGAAATACAATTTAACTCTCTTAATATCATCTCCTTTAATGGGAAACCTCTCTCATTACAATCATTCTTGGCTTTTAAGGTCAGTAGGCACTAATACAAAAATCTTGTCTGTCTTGCATAATAACATTGAGCAAAAATTCTTATTCAGAAATTCCTACTTAGAACTTGCAACTTCTGGTTGAGCCAGAGTAGATTTTAATAAAATTTTCTATTCTTCCCTTAAAAAGATAACATGTGATGGAGAATCCTCCACAATGTAGATAAATTGTTCAAATGATTAACTGCCTTCACTGTATGTATGTATAAAAAGGAGGCTTATTTCTAGTACATACATTTGTCTTGCTTCATTCTGTCTCTAAAAATTACCCCGGCTTTGATAAATTAAAGTGTAACTTATAATTAAAAAAAAAAAAAATTCTTTTTAACATATTCCAGTTCTTAAGAGGTGATTGACGCGCTATCTGTCACCAGAATAAATTGAATAGCTCCAAGTTCTTTGATATCTGGCTGTGGAGCAGTTATGCCAGCGTTTCTAGGAGCAAAGCCATCTCCCATTCATCTGCAAATTTCCCCTTGTTATAGCCAAATTGAAAGCCCTCATTTCCTGCCCCAAGGAGGTCCAACAGAAGTGAATAACAGAAGTGAGATTTAAATTTTTTAAACTAAATATATGAATATATAAGCTGTAGGCTATTTTTTTTTTTTTTTGGTGGAACCTTGAAATTTTCCAGGGTGTTGTGGGTGGGTATTAGGCTCAGGAATAGAAAACTTCAATCTCTGGGTGCTGGGCTTCTACAGATCCCCCTTAGGTGCTGCCTTCCCTGGGACACCGGGGTGGCCGGGCATGAGGCTCCGTGTGGCCACGGAGGCTGAACTCGTTTTTGTAAGTTTAAGAAATGGCTTGGAACATGCCGCGGATTTGCAGCCTGATCCCTTGGAAAGGTTCAGTGGGGAAAACCTGAGGCTGGAAAACGCACAGGGGCAAGTGGGTGGTGAAAGGAAGGGGCTTGTGCAGTGCTCAGAGCTGTCTAGATTAAAAATAAATGAATAATAATAAAAAAAAGCATTGTGCAGTCATAAAATTATGCCTTTCCTTAGCCTTACATGTATTTTCACGTCCAACCCCAAATTTTCCACCACTCCCATATTTGTGATTCTGCCCCCCAAAATATTAACCTTAATAACAGAGCCCTGTCACAGACAGCATTGCAGCAGGCTCTCCTGGGAGGCACCCTGCAAAGCCAAGAAAGTGTTGCTCAGGGTAAGTACCCTGGTCCTAATTTCATCATCTGTGGTGCTGTGACTGGTCTTCAGGCCACATGAGTGATGATGGCAGAACATGCTTGGTACCCAATCACAGATTCCTGGAAGCACCCAGGAACTTGAACCAATGTATTTTCCAGTTACTGGTGGTTCACATTTTATGGTGACCAAGGATTTCCAGTATGGTTATAGGCACAGCCCTTCACCAGTCTAGCATTCACAGAAAAATTCTTCTGAACCCCCAAAAGACTGGTCTGTTTCATGGTGCCACCCTCCCCGTCCCTGCTGTCATCCTTTAACTGTAAGTCCTCATTACTGGCACCTTCTCCCAAAGAACAGTCTTGAAGTGACAGTCAGGGTGACGGCAAGTCTCATTTGGGTGATCACCTTCAGCTTTCTCTCCTTCTGGGGACTGCTTCTCCCTCCCTCGAAGGGATCTCCTGCATCTCCTGGCTGGACAGGAGAGCTGTGGAACCGCTGGTGCATCCCCTGCAGCCCAGGGCTGGAGGCTGATGGTGGTTTTCTTCCTGCTCATTTCTCTCAGAGCCCAGGGAATCCATCCAATCTTGTGGCACCTACTGTGCCCGTCTGGTAACGAGCTCCTCTGCTTAATTACATGGCTGGGCTGCCTGTGTAAGTTGGTATTTCCACCATGTGATTTCCTGGTCCCTCGGTGGTGAGGAGCAGTGACCAACGCTCCCCGTCCTGCCTGGCCCCACCAGCCCCCATCGTCCCACCTCTGTTTCTGGTGCTGTGGCCGGAGACATTCCTCTGGCTCTTCCCACGTAGAGCAAGGCTCTGCTGTGGGAACCTTCTTAAGATTCTTCATACACATGCCAAGAATTAATTTAGCTTTTTTGCCGTAGCCTTATCTACTGTCTCTACAGACGCTCTGGCAGGCTTCCTCCTTTTGATGTGTTTGAAAAAAGCTTTTATTGGTTTTTAAGGCTTTAGTAAGTTGTTCCTTAAAATCTTTTTGACTTGCTTTATTATGCTCTTGCATTTAATTTGCCAGGGTTTATGCTTTTTCTGTGGGTTTCTTTTTTTTTTTTTTTTTCCTTACACTGTGGGGAGCTTGAAGAAAAAAAAGACTGTTCCTTACCCTGCAATAAGGTGGTTCTTGGGGGTTTGTTTTCCACATAAATGCCCAAACTTTCCCATTATCAAAGAGCCTGTATCCAGAAATCTTTTCTGATGGGTGCTGTGGCATCTCTTTCCTTTCCATACTCAGCCCAGGACCCCAGGGGGCCAGTGCAGCGCAGGAAAATGTGCAATTAAAAAAGACCCCTGCATCACGTCGCTGGGTGCAGACATGCATCCTGACTGCAGTAACAGACTCGGCTGCAGCCGCAGCCTTAGCCTGCCTTCTCCCCGCTGAACGCACCGATTGGGAGGGTGATTATTTAGTGCAGCACCAGGATGTGGAGGTCACTCCACAAACAAACCCTCCGTCATTATTTCTGTCGAGCCGGACAGACCAGCCGTGTGTTTCTCTGAGGCTGTCAGAGGCACATTAACCTTCTGGGAAACTTCTTCAGCAAAAAATAACGGCAACAGGCAGCGGTTACACTGACACTGTGCAACCGGAGGGTGCTTGGCTGCTGGGGCTGTGTCACCCCACACACCCCACTGACCCACGCTGTGGTGCAGGAGCAGGTGGGCTGGGAGGAAGCGGTGCTGCTGCCACCACCCGTGTCCATCATTGTCACAGGGCGGCTGCTTCCTGGAGCGGCTGGGGCAGAGGCTCAGCGGGATCTCTTCCCTGTGAGCACACACAGCCAGCCTTCGGTGGCATCTTCCCCACTCCTGGCTTCCAATTGCCTCCTTGCTCTGATTTTATCTCCTCTCAGCCCAGCACCGTCCACCTGCAGAGTTGTTTAATTCTCTGCTGCATCAGCGGAGGGAAGCCTCCATTGCCAGAGAGGTGATGCCTAATTTATCATATCCATCATATCCATCTCCTCCTGTGTAATCTAGACATCTGGGTATCTTAACCCTGACAGGAGCCCACCTTTGAGCAAGCTGTGCCCATCGCTCCCAGCACCAGCCCTTGTTTAATTCACTGGTGTATAGTTACTAATACGTAAGCACATACTGCTAATTGCTAATATGTAAGTACATCTCCTCTTTCCTTTCAAAGATAATTATTTTGCCATTTCCTCAGCCCTCTACGAATGAACCACTGCTGGTTTCTGGATTCATGCATGACATTTGATTACCTTTTCATAGGCATATCTTATTCAACTGTAAGTGTTATTAATGGCCATAAAATTACCCAGTCCTGAAACAAAAGTAAAAATGCAACAAAAGCTTTAGCTTCAGCGAACTCCTGAGAGTGCAAATCCCAGAGAGGGGCAATGTGTCACGTAGCAATGTGTTCCCTTGGGGAAATCATGTCCCAAAATCCACAACTGGTTACGGCCATTGCTTTAAAAAGCTCATGTGTGAGTTACCTCATGCATTTGGGCTGCTTGCATTACCTTTGTAAGAGGAAAATACATGTGCTTTTCTCCTTGTTGGGTTTGTTAGTACCCTGAGCAGTAAATAGAAACAACCTGGGAGTTCTTCCAGAAAGGTTTTGCTGTTGGCGATGCTCCTGGAGTCCCTCTGTCCTTGTTCAAGAGCGCTGCAAGGCTGAGCTCCTGCTAAGTGAATTATCCGACTTCAAAGCCAGCTGCAGAGCTGGTGGAGGGTGTTTTTATTAGTGTTCGCGTAACATTTAAGCTGCTTTAAAATGGCCGATTTAAGTTCCAGAAACATGAGGTTTAAGGGGTTTATGCTTTGCAGAAACACTGTCTGGGACGTTGCAGGGCAGGTCCGTGCTGGTGGCTTTCTGTAGGCTCAGAGCAGCACCATGTGCTTTGGCACACCACAGCATCAACGCTGCCTCCTGCCCCTCTGTGTGCCTGTGGGGGTCGGGGGTGGCTGGGATGGTGTCTCCTCCATAGCACGTGTTCCTCAAAGTGGCTTCCCAAGGGAAGACTGTCTCCAACGCTGTAATTCAGTGCCATGTGGTTGTGTGCTGGTTGGATTGTCGGCTCTCAATACAGGAACTCATTTCCCTGGTGGCCCCTTCCTTGGGCACTGAAGGAGCCTGGTTCCCCTGATGGAGTCCATGAACAGAAAGTTAAATGCAGCCCATGTTAAAGCTGGGACTTGAGCTCCTGTGGGTTTCTGTACTTGGGAGGGATTTATCTCCCTGGATGAAGAGAGTGGCAGAAGAGATGAGGAGGAGAATAACACTAGGTGCTATGGTGTGTCCTCATTTTGGCTTGTTGCAATTAATGACAAATGGACTGCCCGTACCCTGGGGATTTGGCTGCCACGGTGCATCTCGCATCACAGCAGACGTGCAGGCTTTGGCTCGCTCAGCATTTTGAGTGCCTCGTGGTGAAACTAACTGGAGACAGACATGGAATTTCATCTGCTCAGAAACAAGCTGGGCATCACCTGCAAAAGAGCATCCCTCCCGATGACAATTTAGGTGTGATGGTATTGGGGATAATAATGATGGGAGGCGGAAACTTGGAACTTGTGGTTGTAGTGACTGCCTGGGCATGTGAGGGCAGCTGGGGTTCCTCTGGATGATGATGCACACATGGAAGGGGTTTCACATTCTGGGGAGGAGCAGCACCTCGGTGGGTGACAGGCAGGTGCAAGTCTTTGGGAAGAATTTAGAGCGCAAAAAAATGACAGCTGGTGGAGATGTTCCTACACCAGCAAGTCTGGGAGAAGATGAAGGGATATGGGAGGGAACATGCAAATATGAACCTCATGCTTAGGGAAAAGCAGTGCTTGCCCAGCTGGAGAAAGCACATACACACATGGATACCTAGGAGTTAGCTGTGAGCATCACCCACACGAATTCCATTCCTCTCAGGATGCTGGTGCCTCCTGGTGTCTGAAGGAAGGTTTTGTTAAAGCAGCGTGGACACAAATACCCTACCTTCTTTGGCTGCCTGAGGGTTTCATGGTAATCTTATTGCTTCCTTTTATTTAAAACCATGCTAGAAATTAAAATGGCTATTCTGTCCCTGCTAACAATCAGAATTTTAAAATCACACCTTTGTGTCCCAGGTGTCTCCTGTGCTGCTGGGGAAGAGCTGTGTCAGGGACCCCAGGGACTGCTCCATCCCTGGCCCTTACACCCACTCTGTGTAAAGGATGCACATAAAAGCAGCCCGGTATCTCTTTCTATTATTATTATTGCATGCTGTTTGACCTTTGCTTTGGAATGAGGAAGACATGCAGCTCTCTTGCTCTGTGACTAACTGATTTCACACTTGTTTCTTGGGTGCTTTTTTTAGGAAGTCCAAGAGAGCCTGTAAAAGCTTTTGTGTTGGCAGTGAGCTCCTGGTGACCCCTGAATCTCAGACACATTCTCTGCTATCATGCTATTTATTAAACAGCTCAGGCTCACCTTTTCCAGAAAAGAGGCTTCCTATGACCTGCCAATCCATATTACTTGCCTAATGACTAAGTCCTTGCAATTAAGTGGTGGTTTGGCCCAGGCTAAGTTGGAAGGTGCCATGAAATAAAAGATGCACATGATAATGTACCATGCTAATACCACAACAGCGCTCTGGGGTGTAGCCTGGGTGGGGAGGGGACCCCTGGTTTCCGTGCAGCATGGACAGAGCAGCACGCTGGCAGCCCACCGACCTGACTTCTCCTTGGGACAGAGGGCAGGAGTGGTGGAGAGCCTTGGGGTCAGGTATATCACTAGGCAGGGCTTAAGTGACACGTTATTTCATCAAATCGCCTCTAAACAAGGATAAAACCTTGGGATATTAGATAAAGTGGGACGTAACATTGAACAGGTCTTACAGTCACTGTAGGTATTTCCAGGAATAAAAGGAGCACAACGTCTTGAAAATGAACTGAACTGTTGGGATTTTTGACTTTTTGTCCAAGCAAGGCTTTTGACACAGTCTCCCACAGCATCCTCATAGGCGAGCTTAGGAAGTGTGGGTTGGATGAATGGCCAGTGTGGTGGATTGGAAAGTGGCTGAAAGACAGAGCTCAGAGGGTGGTGATCAGTGGCCCAGAATTCAGTTGGAGGTCTGTAACAAGTGGGGTGCCCCAGGGGTCAGGACTGGCTCCAGTCCTCTTCAATGTATTCATCAATGACCTGGATGAAGGGATGGGATGTACCCTCAGCAAGTTTGCTGATGGTACAATACTGGGAGGGGTGGCTGACACACCAGAAGGCTGTGCCTGCCATCCAGTGAGACCTGGACAGGCTGGAGAGCTGGGCAGAGAGGAACCTGATGAAATTCAACAAGGGCAAGTGCAGGGTGCTGCACCTGGGGAGGAGTAACCCCCTGCACGAGTAGAGGTTGCGGGCTGACCTGCTGGAGAGCAGCTCTGAGGAGAAAGACCTGGGAGTCCTGGTGGACACCAGGATGACCATGAACCAGCAATGGGCCCTTGTGGCCAAGAAGGCCAATGGCATCCTGGGGTGCATCAGCAAGAGTGTGGCCAGCATGTGGAGGGAGGTTATCCTGCCCCTCTACTCTTTCATGGTGAGGTCCCATCTGGAGCACTGTGTCCAGTTCTGGGCTCTCTGGTTCAAGAAGGACAAGGTACTGCAGGAGATGGTACAGCAGGGGCCTACTAATGTGATTAGGGGCCTGGACCATCTCTCTTACAAGGAAAGGCTGAGAGACTTGGGGCTTTTTAGTCTGGAGAAGAGAAGAGGTACTGCAGGAGATGGTACAGCAGGGGCCTACTAATGTGATTAGGGGCCTGGACCATCTCTCTTACAAGGAAAGGCTGAGAGACTTGGGGCTTTTTAGTCTGGAGAAGAGAAGGCTGAGGGGGGATCTGATCAACACCTATAAATACTTAAAGGGTGGGGGTCAAGATGACGGGGCTGGTCTTTTTACAGTGGTGCCCAGTGACAGGACAAGAGGAAATGGGCACAAACTTGAATCTGACAGGTTCCATCTAAACATGAGGAGGAACTTTTTCACTTTGAGGGTGGCAGAGCCCTGGAAGAGGCTGCCCAGAGAGGTGGTGGAGTCTCCTTCTCTGGAGACATTCAAAACCCGCCTGGACACATTCCTGTGCAACCTGCTGTAGGAGGAACCTGCGCTGGCAGGGGGTCAGACTGAATGATCTCCAGAGGTCCCTTCCAACCCAACATCCTTCTGTGATTTTGTGAGGTAAAGTGAGAGAAGGAGAGTAAAGTAGAAATCACAGTCGAGCCCCTGTGGACCTCCAGTTTGCCTGTGCTTTCCCTCTGCACAGTCCTGGGGTCATCCGGTCACAGGAGGGTACAACAGAATTGCAAAGGTGCCGAGAAGGGTAACAAATATGGTCAAAGACAGGGAATGTCCGTAACAAAAACAGGAGGAATAAACCAACCAGGACAGTTGGCTTCAGCAAAAAAACAGCGGGACATCTGAGGTTAAGGCAAGACTGAGAGGGAATGGCCTGGTCTGAGTGCGAGTCCCAGGAGCCATCCTGGAGGATCTGCGCTGGGTTGGCTGGGGCAGAGTGAACTGGGGTTTGTGCTGGAAACTGTTGATAAGCCAGGGCTGGTTTTGTTACTGCTGAGCGGCGCTGACCCAGCCCCAAGGCCTCTCTGCTCCTCACAGCCCACCCTGCCAGCAAGGGGCTGGGGGGCACAAGCAGCTGGGAGGGGACACAGCCAGGAGAGCTGACACCAACTGACCACAGGGACATTCCAAAGGGTATGACGTCCCGCTGGGCAGTATGGAGCTGGGGGGAGAAGGAGGGAGGGGGGATGTACAGAGGGAGGGTTGCCTCAAAGCCCCAGCCGACCTGGCCTTGAGCACCTGCAGGGATGGGGCAGCCACAGCTTCTCTGGAGAACCTGCTCCAGGGTCTCCCCACCCTCAGGACCCGAGGTGGCTCCTGCAGCCCCTGCCCTCCTGTGTCCCGGCCCCTCGCTGGCCCCAAGGCCCGGGGTTGGGCCCGCAGCCCCACGCACCCCTGACTCTGCTGGGCTGGGGAGACCAGGGGGGACAGCAGAGTCCAGACGCAGTTCCCAAAGCCCCAGAGAAAAGAGAGGCAAAGCCTTTGTGCTGTTACTTTCTTGGTATATTTTGTTTTTAAAACGCCTTTGATTGCCCAATCTTGAGAAGACCTAAGGAGGCAGCTGGAAGGGGCCTCACTGTTGAAGGCCAGCTCTTCCTCCTGGCGGCCTTCTGCTGCTCCAGAGGAACCACTGTCTCTCTCATGTCTCTTCTTGAGCATCTCTCTGTTGCTCTTCCCCATGAGCCTCTGTGGAGGGTCTGGCTTTCCAGACGCAGTTCCCAAAGCCCCAGAGAAAAGAGAGGCAAAGCCTTTGTGCTGTTACTTTCTTGGTATATTTTGTTTTTAAAACGCCTTTGATTGCCCAATCTTGAGAAGACCTAAGGAGGCAGCTGGAAGGGGCCTCACTGTTGAAGGCCAGCTCTTCCTCCTGGCGGCCTTCTGCTGCTCCAGAGGAACCACTGTCTCTCTCATGTCTCTTCTTGAGCATCTCTCTGTTGCTCTTCCCCATGAGCCTCTGTGGAGGGTCTGGCTTCCTCTCCAACGTCCTATCAAGCAGCCTTCTCATCCTAAGGCTGGAGAAACCCCATCTCTAGGCACCAGGCACCTCGGTGTCCCTCTGAGGGACGTCTCCCAGCGCAGCAGCTTGCAGAAGCCATGTCAGAGGAGTAGAGGAGATGGTGCCCCTTCAGAAGGGGTGGGGTTG
Source organism: Calidris pugnax (assembly GCF_001431845.1). NCBI lineage: Eukaryota > Metazoa > Chordata > Aves > Charadriiformes > Scolopacidae > Calidris > Calidris pugnax. Next base: position 1,564,873 of record NW_015090781.1, read on the forward strand.
CGGGAGAAGGTGGGGGACAGGAAGGAAGGGCTCACAGGACCCGTAGCCATCATGCGATGGCCGGGAGATGGAAAGGGTGAGCCGTCAGGCCGGCTGGGTGTGGAGGGAGCTGGGCCCCCTGGCTAGTGCCAGGTGCGGAGGCCGGGCCGACGGTAGGGCGCTGGCCGGGCGCTCCTACGGCCCCGCGTCGATGGTGTTACTGAGGGGAGCCCTGGCACGATGGACTGGTGCCAGGGGAGCCATCCTGCAGGTGGATCCACCTCCATGGGCTCCTCCTCGTCTGCAGGTGGATCCACCTCCATGGGCTCCACACCATCAGCCACCTGAGCGACGTCCATCACCGCCAAGTAGCTGCTGGTGCCTCCCCTCTGACACTGCCTCTTCCTCCGCACCCCCAGAAAAGCCTTTCCCTCTGCACAGTCCTGGGGTCATCCGGTCACAGGAGGGTACAACAGAATTGCAAAGGTGCCGAGAAGGGTAACAAATATGGTCAAAGACAGGGAATGTCCGTAACAAAAACAGGAGGAATAAACCAACCAGGACAGTTGGCTTCAGCAAAAAAACAGCGGGACATCTGAGGTTAAGGCAAGACTGAGAGGGAATGGCCTGGTCTGAGTGCGAGTCCCAGGAGACATCCTGGAGGATCTGCGCTGGGTTTGGCTGGGGCAGAGTGAACTGGGGTTTGTGCTGGAAACTGTTGATAAGCCAGGGCTGGTTTTGTTACTGCTGAGCGGCGCTGACCCAGCCCCAAGGCCTCTCTGCTCCTCACAGCCCACCCTGCCAGCAAGGGGCTGGGGGGCACAAGCAGCTGGGAGGGGACACAGCCAGGAGAGCTGACACCAACTGACCACAGGGACATTCCAAAGGGTATGACGTCCCGCTGGGCAGTATGGAGCTGGGGGGAGAAGGAGGGAGGGGGGATGTACAGAGGGAGGGTTGCCTCAAAGCCCCAGCCGACCTGGCCTTGAGCACCTGCAGGGATGGGGCAGCCACAGCTTCTCTGGAGAACCTGCTCCAGGGTCTCCCCACCCTCCCTTTTGCCCACACAGAGGTGGGCAACCACTCGCCTCGCTGCTTAGGGTCCGCTTTCTCCCAGCCATGGCTGACATCGCAAACCCAGACGCTCAGCAAATGGGGGCCAGGTGCTGGGGGCCCGGGATTTATAGCGTGCGGGACAGAACGCGGTGAGGTAGCTCATGACATCAGGAGGCCGTTGTGATGGTTACAGAAATAACCATATTTGGCTATTCTGGCAGTTGTGGGGCCTGTGCCCTTAAAGGTACCCTGTGGCCTTAAAGGTACCATCCTGTGTGAGGAAGAGGAGGGTCGTGAGGAGCTAAGGGCTCCTTTCCTGGGGATCGCTCCCCTGTGGCCATTCCTAACGGAGGGACAGTTCATGGAGGGGGTCTGCAATCTGGAGTGGACACCAAGATGACCACGAGCCAGCAATGGGCCCTTTGTGGCCAAGAAGGCCAATGGCATCCTGGGGTACATCAGCAAGAGTGTGGCCAGCATGTGGAGGGAGGTCATCGTGCCCCTCTGCCCTTAGGCCTTTGATACAGTCTCCCACAGTATCCTCCTTGAGAAACTGTCTGCTCATGGCTTAGATGGGTATACTCTCTACTGGTTTAAAAACTGGCTGGAGCGCCGGGCCCAGAGAGCGGTGATAAATGGAGTTAATTCCACTTGGTGGCCGGTCACAAGTGGTGTCCCACAGGGCTTGGTACTGGGCCCCGTTCTCTTTAATATCTTTATCAATGATCTGGACGAGGGGATTGAGTGCACCCTCAGTAAGTTCACAGGCGACACCAAGCTGGGTGGGAATGCCAACCTGCTGGAGGGTAGAGAGGCTTTGCAGAGGGATATGGACAGGCTGGACTGATGGGCTGAGACCAACAGGATGAGTTTCAATAAGGCCAAGTGCCAGGTCCTGCCCTTGGGTCACAACAACCCCCTGCAGTGCTCCAGGCTGGGGGCAGAGTGGCTGGAGCTGCCTGGGAGAAAAGGACCGGGGGGTGTTGGTCGACTGTCGGCTGAACAGGAGCCAGCAGTGTGCCCAGGTGGCCAAGAAGGCCAAAGGTATCCTGGCCTGTATCAGGAACAGCGTGAGGAGTAGGACCGGAGAGGTCATGGTCCCCCTGTACTGGGCACTGGTGAGGCCTCACCTTGAGGGCTGTGTCCAGTTTTGGGCCCCACACCACAAAAAAGACATTGAGGTGCTGGAACGGGTCCAGAGAAGGGCAACGAAGCTGGTGAGGGGTCTGGAGAATAAGTCTGATGAGGAGAGGCTGAGGGAGCTGGGGGTGTTCAGTCTGAAGAAGAGGAGGCTGAGGGGAGACCTTCTCGCACTCTATAACTACCTGAAGGGGGGGTGTAGGGAGGCGGGGGTCGGTCTTGTCTCCCAGGTCACAGGAGATAGAACAAGGGGAAATGGCCTCAAGTTGTGCCAGGGGAGGTTTAGATTGGAGATTAGGAAAGATTTCTTCATGGAAAGGGTTATCCAGCATTGGAATGGGCTGCCCAGGGAAGTGGTTGAGGCACCATCCCTGGAGGTGTTCAAAAGATGGGTTGACATGGTCCTCAGGAATATGGTTTAGTGTTTGTTATTTTTTTATTTATTGCTTATTTCTTATTTATTTTTTTTGTCAGAGTTAGGTTGATGGTTGGACTAGATGGTCTTTAAGGTCCCTTCCAATGTGGACGATCCTATGATTCTGTGATTCATTAACCTGCCCAACCCCCTGGCTTTACACTGGTAGGGCAAAGGTATGAAAAAATAAAATGCATTGTCATTTAAGGATCAGGCTTGCCCTGGAGGTTGCAGTGTCTGGGGAGTCTGAGGCTGGCTCGTTGGCTACTGTAACTCACCCAGGACTAAAGTGCAGCATCTTGGCTTCTCTTGTTCTTCAAAATGCTACTTGCAGCAGAAAGAGGTGATCTGGTCCTTTTCTGGCTTCCCCCCCTGGTTCCCTTGGGTGAGCATTGGAATATTGTAATGTGTCTCATATCATACTGTGCATGACCATGTGGAGCTGTCCCCATTTTTGTCTCCTCTTAGCTTTGGTTTCCTCATTAACGTCTCTGCTAGACACCATCATGAGATAGGGATAATTGGGTGAGTTATAAATCACCATCTGTTGTGGGAATTGCGACGTATGTATTTTAATGCCCAAGAATCCCATCTCATACTTGATGTCTTTGTTCACATGTTGACAGATCATGATATTCCATTTGTTCCAGCTGCCCCATGCCTGAGTCTCCCAAACCCTCACATCTTTGCTTACACCCTGTCCTGGGAAACATTTAACCCTTCACGGAGTGGGTAGGGGCATAAAAGTGGATCGGGTGCATGTGTTTTTCATTTAAGAAAACAAAACAAAAAAAAGTCTCGTGCTTTTTGCTATTGAATAAAATTCAAATTACTGAGTTCAGTGAAGGTGTCTGGGAGGTACCTGGCTTTGGCTATGCAGGCAGGTAAGCTAGATGATGTGATGCCTTCTTCTGGCCTTCATGTAGGCTGAGGCTTTTTTTCAAGGATCGTTTTCTGTGCCTCGATGTATGAATCATGTGTGTGAACAGGAATGGTGCTTGGGTTGTGCTGTAACTGGAGATCTGAACACCCTCCAGGACAGAGTTTGGTGCAATCTCCAGGCTCCCCTGACTTTTCCTTGAGGCCGAGAGCTGTGGGTCCCTTTCAGCTGTCCCTCGGCACCAGCCGAGGGGTATATCTGCCGAACACACTCAATTTTCTATTTCACCTGGATGTGTGGCGGTGGGAGGGGCAGAGGGTGCTCTGCAGGGTGCTGAGAGCTATTGGCTCATGTGAAGGGAGCACCCCGCTGCAGGAGCCTTCACAAATTTTGTCAGTTTAGTGTATCAAAAAGAAGAACAAGAAGTTACTTGACTGGTGTGTTCTCAGATAAAAAATATATAATCTACTGCTGAGTCTCTTAATCTAATGGCTAGAAGCAGAACAAGAATCAGGGGCTGGAAGCCAAAACCAAAGAATTCCAATTAGGAATGGGACACAAATATTTAGCTGGCTGCATAAACTACCTAAGGAAAGGGAAAAAAAGTGGCTTCTTTTCTTCATCTTGTAATGCTTTATATTCAGTCTGGATGCCTTTATAGAAAATACACTTCAGCCAAATTTGAGGGGTTTTGGCTCAGCACATGGATAAGTGGGTGAAATACTATAGCGTGTGATGTACAAGAGGTCAGACAAGGTGATCTGATGGTTCCTCTGGCTTTAGAGCCTCTAAGAAGTCTCAGCATGGCCGGAAGGATGGAGCCAGTTAAGGTGTGAGGCTGCGACTCCATCTGCGCTCTCCTGGGACTAGCAAAGGGTCTGCCTGTGACCCTGCCTCTTGTTCCTCCAATCTCAGGAGAGGATGCTCTGAGGAAAAGCTAAAGGTTAGGAGTTTGGAAGTCATATATAAAACAGAATTCCCATGTTCTGTTTTTTTTCTTCTTCTTTTTTCCTCTTTTTTGCAAGACCAGCACTTAAGCCATGCATGATCCAGCCCACATATGAGTTTGAAATGTTCCATCATGTTTTCATTATTTGTTTAAAAATGGGAATTGTCAAGATCTCTTTTGCTTTAATTACCTGACGCTACAGGGCTTCAGAGCGCCTTTTTACACTCTCCAGAACGTGCCCTTGGGATGGGACACGTCTGAGTTCTCCAGCAGATGCTTTCAGAAGAAAGTTGTTGGCATGAGTGGTTGAAAATAGAAGCTTGTTTACAAGGCTGGTTTTGCATTATCAGCTGTAGTGCTCCAATAATTAAGGCTGTGAACTTAATTAGCTCAACACTCCATAATTCTCTTCTGCCTCTCCAGGGGCTTGTCTGCCTCCAGCTCTGTACTGCTTCAGCTTGCGCGGGGAACATCTTTATCCCAGAGAGGCTGTGTTCACATGAGTACCACCTTAACAGCCATGAATCCTGAGCTCAGTTTTTGAGTACACAAACTCTCCATAGGGCTTTGGAGAGCCCATGCCTGGGTTATTTGGCTGCTTTTATTAAAACCATACAGGCAGAAGTACTGATCTCGACTGAAGCATCAGCAGAACTGAATGATGCCATTGTTACCACTGATTGAAAGGGTGCTTTTACACTGGCTTCAAGCTTGTGTCTGTTCTTAAGTGGAAAATGTTTCTTAATGCTGAATAATGTAGTAACAGTTCTGGCCAGCACAGTCTTTTTGACAATGAAACATTGCCACATGCTCGAGAACAGACCAGGGCTGCCGCTTTCACCTCTCCCATCTGGGTTAGGTGTTTTCTGAGCAGGACCCGACCCTGGCCTGGGGTCGGTGTCCTCTCCAGCCCTGCCCTGAAGAAGCCCGTTCCCCAGTGACCCCACTGCAGCGTCCCCACATGTGCCTCGTGCCCGAGGCTGCCCTCTCCCTGGGCATCATCTCCCGTGGGTTTCCTGATCCTCGGAGCCAGCCCACACACAACCAGGAGATGTTTTCCTTCTCGGGTGCGTGAGCTTCAGCTGTTCCGACTGTCCCATGTGTGCACCCTTCCTGTTTGGACAGGGAGCTGATACACACACCTCAGATGGGAAGGGCTGGACGTGATTAAAATACACACTCCAGCCACAGGCGTTCTTCACTCAGTGCCCCCCCCGCCCCCTCCCAAGCAAACCTGAGGGGTTTTGAGGGTATTTAGAGTTTACTGTGCAAAGTGTTGAGTAATTCTTTAACTATTTGAGCTGCAGAGGGACAGACGCAAGGTGCTGCTTGCTGGCATGCTGTGTGTGCCTTTCTCCTGGCTGAGACTTGCTGTGGTCACACTGAGGTGCTTTCTATTTCTGCAGGAATACGTTCGCATAAAAAAGTCAAACCTTCCTGATTTATTTGGAGTTAAATAAAGTCGGTATGTAAACTAATTAGCTTTATCAAAATACTCGCATTTTTAAAATTCTCTGAACTCCCAGGATGACTGACGTTCCAAGTTATTAACATGTAACACTAACATTTCCCCTTAATTACAGGGCTGTGATGAAAGCCTCTCTCCCAGTGGGTGTGTAGCTCTGGAACCAGCCGCGGTTCCTGGCGCGAGGTTAACGGCTCTGAGTCAAGGCAGGACCTTTCCCGGGCACATGCTGGCTCTGCCCAGGGCAATGGCATTCCCGCCGTGCGTCTGACCTCACCGCTGCTCACCTACAAACCCCAAAAACTCTTTTAAAAACAGTGTTTGCATATTTCAAATGCCTTGAAAGTCAAGGTGAAAGCAAATATTGGCGTGCTGGTTCTCACAAGCCCCGTTGTTAAACGCTCATGTGCGACGTGGTTGGCAGAACATCAGCAGATCCTACATGCTTCTTTCTCATCCCCGTTCATACCAGGCAGGCTTTCTGCTGCCCACTGCCTTTGGGCACCAAGCTGGGCTAAGCCTTGTCCCTCATCACTGTGGTGGGGCACGGGACCACGACTTTATCCTCCACCCTGTCTGTCGTTCCGGTTCCCGAATGCTCCGGTGAGTTAATCACTAGCAGAGGGAGAGGGTAGGGAAGAGCCATGTGTGAAAGAGGAAAGGGATATCTTTCATCCGGGAGGGAGACAAAGCCCTGAGCTGTGAAGGGCAGCGACACAGAGACCCAACTTTCTGGTCTTGCGAGGAGGAATGTTTCTGGTGGGACCGTGGGGCTGGCTCGCCAAGCAGAGCTGGGTGGGCAGGTCCGGAGCTGTTATGCTAGATAGCGTAAAGGCAAAACTTGCCGAAATTATAACGGATAATTTATGATGTAACCCTCGCAGAAACGGAGCCCCTCCATTTTGTGAAACAGAATGTCCTCTAGAAAATATTTGCACTTAGCTAGTACACGCAGATTCAAGGAAATTCTTTCAGAAGGGTTTGAGTCTAATAAAACGGGAATGTGTGACCTGGCCTGCACCATTATTTGCCCGGTTTTATCCTTTTGTTATTATTTCCAAATGTGGAATTCTCGTTCTTCTACAATTCTGCAGGTGAAGCTAGGCCAAGAAAAAACAATGCTCTCCCACAATTACAGGGAGCACCTATTAGGGCTGTAACGAGGCTAGCGATACAGGCCAGCATCCAGAACGGCACGTGTTCCCGGGGGCCCATGGAAACTTCCCCACCAGCGCCCAGGGAGCCCAGTTCCCACATGGACCAAGAGGGGCTGGCTGGGACCCCCGCGGGGCTGGGGAGGACGTTCGTTCTCCATGAGCAGATGGGTTGCCTCAGCCAAAAGAGCGCAGTGTTTGGCTCCGATGTTCTGGGATGCAAGGGCTCACAGGCAGTACCATCCCCTTTTCTTCCAGGACGTTAATCCTCTGGGAAGGAGGCTGTGCCATCTCTACGTGCTCGTGTTGGAGCGTTGGTCTTTGCATGACGCAGAAGACGGAGCTGTTGTAAGCACGTCGCCGGCAAGCTCCAGGTCTTTTCTGCTCTAATATTTACAATTTTACCTACCAAAAGGGCTCCTTTTAAAAAAAACATGAATGTTCCTACTTCTGCCTGCCAGATATTACAACTGGGAGAGCTGGATCCTTCAAGTGTGTCCTTGTTTCCAGTTATAAAACCAAATTTGGACAGCAACATATAATATTTACGAAGGGTTTGACTTTGGCTTTGTGGCACGGACGCGGCGGGTCCCGGTGCCTGGTGTTCACCGGTGGTCAGCGGGGCTGTGGGCTGCAGCAGGGCCACCATGGGCACGGTGTGGGGATGCTGTGGCGGCGGGATGAGGAGCAATCAGGATGAATGCAATGACTATTTTCCAGAATGTAAACAGCCTCGCAGCTTAATGGCTCTATTTACGTTGACAGAGATCAGGAAACACACTTTGTTATTTTAGTCTGAATAAGCTCATGCAGATGGTAAGCAGAAGCAACGTGTTTGGATTTTCTGCCGTTCCCTGACAAGCCAGGTTGCACATGAGTGTGTTAACCTTGCCTTTGAAAAGCGCTTGATTTTTATCAGCTTGTTTACCAAACTGTCACAACAAGGCATAAAACCACAGAAGACTCACACGCTGATACGAGAAATGTGCGTGTTCTTGGTAGCGGAATAGGAATGGGAGCTTTCTGCTCTTTGTTAAATACGATAACAAGCCATTTTTTTTCTACAAACCACGGAGCAGGCTGTCGAGCGGGGAGCTGGGGCGAGAGGAAGATGTTCCATGCAATAAATTGCTCTCCTCTCCCGCCACCTCCAACCTCCGCAGATGCGTGGGGTGGGTGGGATTCGTCAAGTTGCTCAAAAAAAGCCATTTGCTTCGTATCATTTATCGGCGCCAGCGAGTCCCCCGTTCCCTCCCGGCCAGAGGCTTCCCAGGCCGGCTCCCCACGAGCCGGTGTTCGGCTGCGGGAGCCGAACGAGTTAAGCTGTGCTCGCCGTTCCAAGTGGGAGCGAAGAGCCATTGCAAAATGTTTTTCCCCCCGTTGGCTCTGCGTGTTGTTTTAAAATTAAATTGGTTCTGGTTAGCAAACAAGAACAGGACGGCAAAATTAAATTTTCTGAGGAATGTTGTGAATCCTGTGTGAAAAATAAACCCCAAAATGTTTTTTCCCTCCCGCGCTCTTTGGCTTGCCTTCGCCCCCTCTTTGCCTGCCATCCCTCCCGCTCTGCTCCCTCCGCGGACGTGTCGGTGGGTGGCAAGGCTGGTGTCCTTATGCCGAGGTGCTCTGGTGAGCAGCAGTGGGAGTTAATGGGATCTGGGACGTCATGGCTTGGCCAATAAATTTCTTTCTTTTTCCCTTCTACTTATGGTCCCACATCTTCTTTTCTTGCTCCTTTGTTCTCGCTGTCCTCCCAGACCATGCTCTGCCTGAGGGATGTTGTTGCTCCCTCTCCAGCAGGTGAATGCTGTGCAGGTCCAGAGAGTACCTCGGACACGATGAGGACATAGCATTCATTTCCAAGGCAGAACGGGACCTATAAAGTATAATTCAGCCCCACGCAGATGACTACCGCCAGCCATCTGCAATGCTTCAGTCTCGCCGGAGTCCAGCACAGACTCTGCATTGGAGGAGCTACACCCACATAGGGCTCTGTGATGGACAATGCAGATTTCTCCCTGTCTGCTTCCATCTTCCTTATTTATTTATTTTTGTGCAGATGGAAAATCTTTGACACAAATTGGCACTCCTTAGATTCTGTTCCTCTGGAAAGCTTCTGCAGTTCTTAAAAGCTTCTCCTCCATTTGGTCAGCCCTGCAGGCATTCGCTGTGCACTTCATAAGTCATTCCTCTAGTCATTGCCTCAGTATTTGTGTCAAGTCTTCTTGGATCTTTATTTATAATTTGGCGCGAGTCTGTTCTGAGGGCTCAGCAGACTCTCTCTGTTTTGTGCGAACTAGGACATCTTGCTCTCAAACCTTTCGATGGGACAGCAGGTTACTCTGAGTTGAGTTTCATCATAGCCATGGTGCGTGTGAAGCGCTGGTGCTATCGTTAGTTACTGGCTTTTGCTATTGCTTTTATTCAGGAGGTAAGACTCCTGGTGCCTTGCACACTTGGTGACCTGTGCCACCGATTCCTGGAGGCCAGGAGTGTACCCTGGGAGGTGTCATGGCATGGTTGTCCCTCTTGCACTCTTCTGCAGGCATCTCTTCTTTGATGTAGCTGGAGATGGGAGGCTCCAGCATGATGTGGAACAACCATATGGGCTCACCTGACTGGGGAAGATATACAGGGTCAGACAACAGGTCTAACAGAAGAATAAACGTCTCCGGGGAGGCAGCATGGGTCTGCTGAAACCCTGCCTCCAGGTGGCACGTGAAGATGGACACCTCATCCCTGTGAGCAATGTTTTCTGGAGCAGGGCTGTGCGTTGGACCCCACGTCTGGAACAGGGCTGTGGCTGTCACGGGCAGCCAGGGAGCACTCCTCCCTTGCCATCAGACCATTAGAATAAATAAAACAGCTCCACTTACGCTGGATGAAATCAAGTCTTCTGGATTGTGGCCTAAACACGGTCAACAGCTCCTCTGGGCCCTCAGGCTGCCAATAGCTTGCACCTCCTAGCGAGTCTGTCCTTGGGAAGGAGCCATTAGAGGCTAAGGAAATTTTGCAGATCTCCATCCTTTGAGAAGTGGGAAATCATCACTGATAGGACTTGCAGCACCTCTTGTGTCAAGGAATGGGATACGCAGGAAACATGCTGATTAGAAACTGGGTTTCAGTGTAATGGCCCAGATGATACCCTCTGGAGCGCAGTTATCAACAACATTGCCAAAATTCCTCCAGGGGACCACGGAGGCTGGGTTGCTGTGCTGCTAGATGTGACTAGATGGCACTTGGGTGAAGAGCCATCAGTAATCCAATAAGGTTTTCCAGGCCCCTCTGATAGTTACGGGCTCATGTCACAGTTGTTCTGCCAGGAGTTGTGTGTGTTGGGGTGCCAGTAAGCCTCACTAGAAAGAAGTCACAACCAACTAGGGCCTGCAGCATCAGCTGGATAAACCTCTTCCTGCCCCCTGCCACATCTTCTAATACAAGTGCTGCATATGTGACATCTTGATTGGATGGCTAAGAGTACTCTAGAAAGACGTAGTCATCTATTTCTACACACATGCATAGAAAATATTTCCCATTCCTCTCTAAATTGCTGTAGATACTACGTACTTCTTCATCACCATCAGTCTTTGTAATCAAAGAATGGAATTGTCTAGGTCGGAAGGGACCTTTCAGATCATCTAGTCCAACCACCAACCTCACTCTGATAAAAACCATCACTAACCCATGGCTCTAAGCACTATGGCAACCCGGCTTTGAAATCCCTCCAGGGATGGGGCCTCAATCCCTTCCCTGGGCAGCCCATTCCAAGGCTTAATAAAACTTTCCATGGAAAAATTGTTCCTAATCTCCAATCTGAACCTCCCCCAGTGCAACTTGAGGCCATTTCCTCTTGTCCACCCTCCTTTCAGGAAGTTGGAGAGAGAAGGTCTCCCCTCAGCCTCCTTTTCTCCAGGCTGAACACCCTCAGCCTCTCCTCATCAATCTTATTCTCCAGACCTCTCACCAGCTACGTTGCCCTTCTCTGGACCCGCTCCAGCCCCTCAATGTCTTTTTTGTGGTGAGGGGCCCAAAACTGGACCTAGCACTTGAGGTGAGGCCTCACCAGTGCCCAGTACAGGGGGACTATCACCTTGCACAGCAGCACACCAACACCAGGTCTGGTCAGCACATGCTCTTGGAGGTCAGGGCTGCTGGGAAGAGGCTGGGGCTGCCTGAGTTTTCTGCTGCTACTGCTTTTATCCTGGGCATCCTCCATCTCTCTCCATTTTCTCTCCAGGAGGTGCGCCTGGTGCCTGACTTGTCCTCCTGGTGTCCAACCTCTCACTCTGTTTATCCCCTTGGTGCTGATACAGCACAAGGGCATGGTGGAAACCCAGGGCAATGGTTGCAAACCTCGTCTGAGTGTTTATAATTTTACCTTGTCATCTCTCTTTAGATGGGAATTCCTTATGCTAAAGTTTCAGACTGGGGGCTCAAGGAGATGACCTGAAATCCAAGTGAGAATCTGTTGAGTCATTTCTGAGTGCTGTGAGCATAAATATATTTCCCAATTCTGAAAGTGTAACATTTATCAACTGTACAATAACACACAACCAGCCTCATTTTGTGGGATCAGGCTTCCAACATCCACAACCCTCAGCAATAAATGGAGCAATGTCATTGCTAAGCTGGAAAATAAATTCATCTGAAGCATTTCCTCCTAGGACAAGACCTGGTCTTTTCTTCCAACTGCTAACACCTTCCTTCCCACTCAGAGCAAGCCTGTAACTTTTCTCAGATACAGAAACTTTCCTGTTCTGTGCTGTCAAAAGCTTTCAGCCCTCCTTTTTTTGGTCTTCCCCACCTTGCCATGGTGTCTTCATCTGCCTCTTACTGGGCTCACCTTTCCTTGCACTTCCTTCTTGTAATGCTGCCCACATGGTTCCTATTTAATGAAGGTGGGAACCAGTGGGCATATCCCATATGCAATCTGAGGGGATGGGATTCTCGGGTGGAAGTATTTAATTAGAGACTGCCATGCAGTTTGGTGGGAATTTATTTAATAAGTTGATTTTAATATTTTCCATGCATCTATTTTTCAGTGGAGATTATGTCATATCCAGAAAGATAATGGTTCACTTAACCAGTGAGATACGTTCTGTTAAACCCGGAGAAATTGTGTTTCTTTAGATCAACCTTTATCCCCAAGAATTGCCTCGGAAGGCTGTCTCCTCTGGCTGGGGGCAGAATCCCTTTCAGAGGCTTAACGGTGGTTATTTGTTTAGCTGAGCAAGTTAAAAAATCTGACGAGTACATTGCAAAAATCTCAGATCCCTCTCCCAGAAGGCAAGCCAATGACACCATTAGCTTAATCCAGCACCTCATATACTCAATTTTAATACAACTCTTTAGCTCCAGAATATGATGTATTTTCAGTTGAAGGATTTGTGTTCCAGTAGTACGAGGGGAGAAGGAGGGAGGGCTGTGCTGTAGGTCACTCAGCAGTTGGGTACACAGATGTATTAAGAAACATGCAGAGGGTCTCTCTGGAAAAGAGCTAACATCTGACATGTAAATCCCTTCATTGATTGGAGTAACTCACGGCAGAGCCTTTTGTTGCGTGTTTAGCCGAGTCCCACACACCACGAGTGAGCTGTGCTCTCCTCTCCCTCTTCTGCCTACGTGGCTCCCCGCGTTTTTGACAGCCACTTCTAGGCATGATACAATTAATGGATGAGATTTGGAGCTACTGTCCTGGCAGGCTGCGCGAGCACCCCTCTCCATCTCCACAGCGACCGAGGATGTGCTAACTAATGCGGAGGAGTTGTGCTGGCAGCAGCGGCTGCAGAGTAACAGTTGTGAAATTTAACATCCATCCCATCCAAATCCATATATCTGCAGCGTCCCCAGGGCTGGGCTGGCTTTGGGTTGTTCTTCAGGAAGATAAAGAGGTACAGAGCTCCTACGGAGTTCACCTGAGTCGTCACGCCTGTTCTCCCCCCCTCACATTAAAAGGATAAAAAAAAGTAGTTGGGATGATGATATTTCCATTGCAGTAAACCTGGAGGAGATGTGTTCCCCTGAAATGCTGGCAGGTGGCGAGGGGAATCTGAGAGTACCAGGGATGCATCTGTGTCCAGGGGAGGAAAGCAATAATGACACTTCTAGCATACCAGGAGTCAAACCACTTCAGCAAAGTGCAGCATTATTGTGAGAGGGTATGCTAATAATGGCAAAATTCTGGGGGAAAATGCAGAAAAAGTATTTATTGAATACATATGAATCTTGTGTGTTTGACAAAACAATCTGACACAGATTTCATAGTGATAACTGAGAACTTGTGTGGTTTAGGTTTCCTAAGTGGTCTTTCATCTGTTCCTTCCCTCTTCAGGTCTGCTTCTGTTTCACACTTAAAATTAATGTAATTAACAGCCATGTAACAGTTATTTGTTTCTACGAAAACTAAAGCAAAGAGCTGTCTCTTTGTCCATACGTTGTTTACTCTATTGCACTGAGACACAGATTGATATTTTCTTCTTTCTTCCTCTAACTTGTATGTATTTGCAGGGTATTTTCCTGCTGTTCTCTCTGCTGCTCTCTCCCCTGGACCCGCAGCACAGCTGTTGCCTCTCCATGTCTCACTGGTTGGGAAATGCTGTCTTAAACTCCCTTCCCCAGAGATCCTCTTGACCTGTGCCCTGAATTTGTTCAAATTTGCTTTTTTTGAAATACATTATCTTTAATCCGCTGTTCTTGTTCCTTCACTGCCTTAAGTTGCTGAACTTCATGGTTTTGTAACTGCTTGCACTCAAATTTACTTCCAGTTTTGGACTATTAATCAACTTTCTGTATCAATAGTATCCATGTGATAAATATCCTCTCCCCTGCTACTTTCCCTGCTCCAGAGCAACGTTTCCCCACGCATTCCAGCAGCTTGGTGTGGCTGGGACGTGCCCTGTTCTATCTTTAGCAGATGCCAGAGTAATTAAAAGTACCTGCTCATACCAACTCCAATTATTTGGCTGCTTCAGTCAGATGCTCAAAAAGGCCTTGTCCATGTCCTCTTTCTGATTAATGGAGCACAGAGTCTGTTTCTCACCTCTTCTTGAATTCCAAAGTATTCTTCATACCAAGAAAAAATGACCTTCCTTCTTCTGTTTCCTAAACAAACTACATCTTGTATCAGTATTCCCCTCCAATGGTGTCTTTCCGTGGAGCATGTGTGAAGCTAAATGCTGTAGTTGCATATGAGGGCTTTAAAGTCATCTTGTTTCACAGAATCACAGAATCATCATGGTTGGGAAGGACCTCTGAGGTCACCGAGTCCAACCACACACACACACGAAAGACCCCCACAACCCCGGGCACTAGAGCATGCCCTGAAGTGCCACATCTACATGCTTCTTAAATCCCTCCAGGGATGGTGACTCTACCACCTCCCTGGGCAGGCTGTTCCATCATTCTTCCCAATATCTCATCTAAACCTCCCCTGCCCCAACTTCAGACCATTTCCTCGGCTCCTGTCATTATTACCTTGGGAGAAGAGGCCAACCCCCACCTCTCCACACCCTCCTTTCAGGGAGCTGTAGAGGGCAATGAGGTGTCCCCTCAGCCTCCTCTTCTCCAAACTAAACATGCCCAGTTCCCTCAGCCTCTCCTCGTATGACTTGTTCTCTATTTTTATTAATGTTTATTCCCTCTTCTGACACTCACATGCAGATATATAATACGATGAAAGGCTGCTCTGTTATTCTCAGAGTTTTTCTCTCTACTGCGATTTCCCTTCCCTTAGCCATATCCTGAGCCTTCAGTTGGCTTTAGGCCACCCACTAGATTTTGAGAGCAATTCCCTTCAGGAAACCTTGAGAGAGGTTTCCAGACCTCTCTCTAGGTTGGAGAAGTACCATCCATCTTCACCCCAAAGCTGCTTTTTCCAGCATCCTCTCTCTGCAGAAGACCCTCTTGGCTGGGCAGCAGCTGGGTGCTCAAGCATGGCTCTGCAGCGGGCGCAGAGGAGCAGGAGCCTGGGCAGACCCGTCTCCCCTCAGCACATCAGGGTGGCTTCGTGAGATCCTAAACATCATGTGCAGCAGCAGTTTGGTGGCATGGCTTCTTGGTGAGGCTTGTAGGACAGCAGAGCTACAGAAAGGGTTGGAAGCTTGGAAGATCATGCGTTACTGTGAATGTACTAAGGACCACCAATAAATGTTGCTTGATGAAAGAATATTTAGAGGAGGCCTGATCTTCATCTTGAGCTCTCCAGAAGAAACACAAACCCAACAGGCAGGGGTATGGCAAGAACCAGTCAAAAGAAGGCCAAACCAGTAAGTTTGGACTGGAAACCAGATGCCTGTTTTGACCATGGACATTAATTAAATAACTGCAACATTTTCACATGGGTAACGGGCGATTTCCACACTTGCAGCAAATGTTAAGGTGGCAGTGGATACCCTTACAAAAGATGTATCTGCTGAGGGACTGGGTTGACTCCTGCACTCCTTGTGTGTGTCCCGGGCTGTGCGGTGCGTGACATCAGGCTAACGATGCTGGCCTTTTCCGGCCATCCGCCTGTGCCTCCCAGATCAGGTTCGGACTCCACCCTGTGTGCTTTGGTACAAGATTCCCCCAAAGACCAGCTGGGGGGAGCTCCTGCCAAACCGGGTCCCTCCAGCTGAGCCGTATCCGCCAGCCCAGAGGAGCAGGGAGAGCCAGGGTCAGTTCCTTCAAATATTTTACAGATTAAGACCAGGGTCTGGGATCTGTGGGAAGTCGGTGGAGTTCGCAGATCCCAGCGGGTTGTGGTCCTCGTGTGATCCAGCGCTGGCCGCCTGCACCAAGAGTTGCCGCCTTCCTCGTCCTCCTCACCCGGGTCGCACGCTGTCGCCTTCGGCCGCGGCGACACTCGGCAGCGGGGACAAGCCCTCTGCCGGGATCCGAGTGCAGCTGGAGGCATCTACTTCAGCCTTGAAAATGCCTCTCACTTGGCAGTGCTTCGTGTTTACTATAATGCTGTCTGTAATGTGCAAAAGTACATTTCTGTTTTAACTTCCTTCTTTATGTACTAAAGAGTGTGGTTTTAATTAAGGATTTCAGATTGAAACATTTCCGGTTTTCTGCCTTGTTTTTTGGTTGTTTTGTTGGTTGGTTGGTTTTTTTTTTTTTTTTTTTTTTTTTTGGGAAGTTTTTTGTTAAAAAGTTTTAAAGTTTTTAAAAATACCCAATGGCCAG
>NW_015090781.1:1581185-1627388 GCF_001431845.1 Calidris pugnax
TTGGTTGGTTTTTTTTTTTTTTTTTTTTTTTTTATTGGGACAGTTTTCAGTTAAAACGTTTTAAAGTTTTGAAAAATACCAGATGCCCAGCTCACAAAGTGTGCAAAGAGCCCGAGTCACTCCCTCTTCCTCCCGGGGAAATCAGCTGCTCCGCGGAGAGAGGGAACAGCCAGGGACGGCCGATGGCAAGCGTGGGGTCAGCCGGGACTGGGAGTACTGGTTTTCACGACTGGGGCTCCTCGCACGAGAGGAAACATTGACTCAGACCTGTAAAACGAAGCACCTGATTTTTGTGGATTCCGGTTTTAGGGGTCATAAGAGGGGATGGGCAGACCCCTCCTTGATGGCAGAGCATCTCTCCGGGTGGCAGTGCCTGCTGGAGAGGGGCACCAGGCCTGCCCCTGCCACCCCCGGCCGCTGGCCGCAGCCCCCACCCACGGGGAAGCCAGGCCAACCCAAACAGCTTGTAAAATAAAACAGTTGTTTTGCTGCATATCCACTGCTGTTAAAAGGGAAAATAAAAACAAGCCAGATTTTAGCTCTCCTGGTAGTAGGAGAGCTTAAAAATGTCCTGTAAAGGCACTCAAAATTTTTGAAAACAGCAGGCAATGAAAATTATGTTAAAACCAGATTTCTCGAGCCAGTCCCATGATTTTTGGGAGTTTGACTCATGATTTTTGAATGTTGGGGTTTGGCAGTGCTCAAAGTCCTCGGTTTGAATTTGTTCCCGCTGCGGTATGTCAGTGTCCTAGCGGGGCTGGTGGGTGTCACTGTCCCTCGGAGCAGCAGGGGACCCCGGGGGCAGGAGGCAGAGGGGTCTGGGGACGCTGTCGGGTGGGTCTGGCTCGCATCCCTGGGCGAGGACTTTTCCGTGTGTCTGCCACATGACGGCAGCTCCGGCAGCAAAAGCGGCGCGTGGGAGCTGCCAGCCGGGTGAGGGGAAGGGGTGAGATGGAGGCACAGCTTACCCGGGTTCAGCATTTTACAGACATTAAATGAAGGTGTTAAAAACAGGCTTTGTAGCTAGCGGAGCTGTGTGTCTGCCACATGACGGCGGCTCCGGCAGCAAAAGCGGCGCGTGGGAGCTGCCGGCCGGGTGAGGGGAAGGGGTGAGCTGGAGGCACAGCTTACCCGGGTTCAGCATTTTACAGACATTAAATGAAGGTGTTAAAAACAGGCTTTGTAGCTGTACGTTTCTCGTTCTGGTGTAGCCACACAGCACGTGCAAAGGGTGTTGCTCAGCTTGTGCTGCCCCACTAACTTTTTGCAGGAAAACACTGAAAACATCCATCCTCCTGCTGCAATGTTAGCACTTCAGGTGCTGTCAAGAAAAAGTATTTATAAAGAAAGCCTCTGCCTGGCAACTGTGGCACCTTGAAAGAATGCTGTGGGTGCTCTGGGCTCCCCAGTTCCAGAAGGACAGGGAACTGCTGGAGAGGGGACAGCAGAGGCTACAGAGATGATGAGGGGCCTGGAGCATCTCTCTGATGAGGAAAGGCTGAGGGACTTGGGGCTTTTTAGTCTGGAGAAGAGAAGGCTGAGGGGGGATCTGATCAACACCTATAAATACTTCAAGGGAGGGTGTCAGGAGGATGGGGCCAGGCTTTTTTCAGTGGTGCCCAGGGACAGGACAAGAGGAAATGGGCACAAACTTGAACATGGAAAGTTCCATCTCAACATGAGGAGGAACTTGTTTGCTGTGAGGGTGGCAGAGCCCTGGCAGAGGCTGCCCAGGGAGGTGGTGGAGTCTCCTTCTCTGGAGACATTCAAACCCCCCTGGACACGTTCCTGTGGGACCTGCTCTGGGTGGCCCTGCTCTGGCAGGGGGTTGGAGGAGATGATCTCCAGAGGTCCCTTCCAACCCCATATCAGTCTGTGACTCTGTGATTCTGTGATACAGCTTGCCTGAGCCACAAGTGATGTACAGGGATGTGGGTCCCTGTGATGGCTGCTGTTGTCTGCCCCACAGACCCTGCTCCACAGCCATCAGGAGGAGGTGAGCCTGGGGACAGGAACGGAGTCTTCTCACTCTGCCTCATGTTACAGCGTACAGCTGTGCAGCGAGCTGCGGCGTTCTCCTGTACACCTCTGGGTGGGTTTGGGCTGCACAGGGTTTCCCATGCCTGGGATGTGAGACTCTGCTGCAGGAGGAGATCCCCCTCCATGGGGCTTCCTCAGCTGGGGAGCAGCACTGCACAGGGACCAAGTCACCTCTTCTTGCTGGCAGTGCAGAAATGGCTCACGTTGGTGCCTCAAGCCACCTTTAAAGCATATAAATCACCATTTCCCCCACCCGTGGGCAATGCTCTGTAGCTGCCCAGGTACGTCTTCCTCAAAGCCCCCCACCCCAATGCGATCCATGGTGCTGTCCTCCCTGCAAGGCGGCTGGGGAGGGCAGTTCTCTCCTCCCGTCAGCCATCCCTGACCATCTCCAGCCGCCTGCCTATTTGGGAGCTCACGGCTTGCTTAGTGCTTGAAGAGCTGACCACTTCTTGCCTATTTGGGAATGCTTTCAAATTGTTCCAGAAACTGCTGTTTGTTGATAAATCGGGGCGATCGCAGAGAAGTGTTTTAGCTAAACTGTGCAAAAGAAGGAATGAGCTGTAGCGCAGCACTGCCAGCTGTCATTGGATTTAGAAACACACATCATAGATTTTGCTGCTTTTCAGACAGCTGCGCTTATAGCTGCTCTTATAGCCATATAAAACAGTCATTCTGTCAGCAAACGGTCTGGCAGCGGAGCTGGGTTCTCTCTGCAGCCCTGTTCCCAAGCCTGGCGGCTCCGCTCCCTCCACGTGCGTAGGTGAAACCCCCAGGAAGGTGGATTTGTAGCACGGGCTGTAACCCCTTCCCCAAGGTCGTCGCTTTCCACAGGGTAAAGAGCAAAACACTGGGCTGTGCCCACCGCCCTGGCAGGGGATGGCGCTGGCAGGGCTTGTCTTGATGCGATCCACGGTGCTGTCCTCCCTGCAAGGCGGCCGGGGAGGGCAATTCTCTCTTCCCATCAGCCATCCCTGACCATCTCCAGCCGCCTGCCTATTTGGGAGCTCACGGCTTGCTTAGTGCTTGAAGAGCTGACCACTTCTTGCCTATTTGGGAATGCTTTCAAATTGTTCCAGAAACTGCTGTTTGTTGATAAATCGGGGCGATCGCAGAGAAGTGTTTTAGCTAAACTGTGCAAAAGAAGGAATGAGCTGTAGCGCAGCACTGCCAGCTGTCATTGGATTTAGAAACACACATCATAGATTTTGCTGCTTTTCAGACAGCTGCGCTTATAGCTGCTCTTATAGCCATATAAAACAGTCATTCTGTCAGCAAACGGTCTGGCAGCGGAGCTGGGTTCTCTCTGCAGCCCTGTTCCCAAGCCTGGCGGCTCCGCTCCCTCCACGTGCGTAGGTGAAACCCCCAGGAAGGTGGATTTGTAGCACGGGCTGTAACCCCTTCCCCAAGGTCGTCGCTTTCCACAGGGTAAAGAGCAAAACACTGGGCTGTGCCCACCGCCCTGGCAGGGGATGGCGCTGGCAGGGCTTGTCTTCGGCGCCTCTTCTCATTACGAACGGGTGGTTGCTGCCTCGAGAGGGGGTTTTGGGGGTTTTTACCCCAAGGCTGCAGTTGATGCTCGAGAGTCTGGCTGACTTACAAACCACAGCTTGCTATAGCAGTGCTCACAGAGGTGGTCCATCCTGTTCAGGCTTTGGAGCTAAAGCTGGGAGCTCCAGGGACCGCAATTAGATTTTAAAGGATTTCCTCAAGGGAAGGGAGATAGTGATGATTTATCGAATTTGAAGCTTTTCACACTTTCAAGAAAACCGGGTCTGGGAAGGGGCATAACAGATGTAACAGAATGACTCTAAATGCCCACTCAAAGCAGTATTTGAATATTTTACACACATTCTAGTTGCTTTCCTTTATATGAAGTGGAACAACTTCAAGCAAACTGGCCTGGCAGCGTCAGGAAGCTGCTCCAGGAGTGAGCTACGTGGCGGGAGCGAGCGATGGCCGTGCACGCTGTGTCACACCAGTCCCGTGGGCACGTGCTGTCGGTGAGAGGTGGCTGCCACACAGGCTGCCACCGTTTCTCCGTGGGACGAGCTGCCTCCCACAGAGGCCCCGTGGATGCCCCGTGGTTGCAGGCACTGCAGAGAAGCTGGGATGCTGAGGAGCTGTACCTGTGTGTGCGCTGGAGCAGTGTCCATGGCTCCAGCCCAGGGATCCGGGGTGGCCAACAAGGTGCATGAGAGCCAGTGGTTCTCACAGTCTTAGTTTCTCTTGCTCCGGTCTTCTTCTCTGCTCAAACCTGTAGCCCTCTCCCTGCTCACCTCCATTTCCCTCTGAAACTTTAGAAGATGCTGGATTCATCCCCACTCAAAAGGCAAGATGTCTTAAGTTATGCAGCAGAAGAAAGCAGCTTTCTTAGCTGTAATGTGATCTCGGTTCCTTCTCAGGAACCAGGCTCGAGCAGAGGGTTTGGAAATTGCCCCTCTGGCCATTATCTGAGCTTTACAGCATTTGGAGATTGAACCCAGATCCCACATCTCTTCTGAAGCTCCATGTCAATTTACACTTGTTCCTAGAAACCGTTACTGTCCTGTGAGCTCTTTACCATGAGAGGATTGAAAACAGAGCTATTCTGCTCGTTTGAGCTCTTTTTTTTTGCATGAAGGCAGAGCTCGGGGCTCATTCCTTTTTCTCACCATCTGAAGATTAAGCCCAATGCTGACTGCTATCCGACCTCGATACCATTTACACAGTGAACCTGATGCCTATGCCTTTTATCTGAGCCCTTACAGCATTTGGAAGCGAGCCATGCCCCTTGTCTGGTATCAAAAGCATTATATTAATTTGGGATTCATTCCACAAAATGAGGCTGTCAGCCAGACTCCTTAGCAATTGGATATTGAACCCAGACCTCGTGGTAGTCTTCCAAGTTATATGCCAGTTGGGAACTCAGCCCACAATCCATGGCTGCCGGCCAAGCTTCTTATTGGCGAGAGATTGACACCAAGCCCCCAGACTGCTATTTCTGTACGGTGGTGTTAAGAACTAAACCTACCTCACGTGGTCAGCATAATCACCTCTGCCTTGGCAGTGAAATGAAAAATCTAGTTAAAGACTTGAATGAATATTGAGGGTCGATGTTCAGCTGCTTAAAGACCAGGGATGATGACAACAATTCCCTTGGAACAAGGCCCCCTCCATACTCCAGGGGGAACAGCCCCAGATCCCCCATCTGTCATCCAGCTGGATGCGAAGTCCAGGTTCTCATTAACACACAGTGCGTGGCATTTCTTTACTGGCTGGCAGTATTAAAGTCCAAAACCCTCCAGCTTTCAGGTATGCTTCAGATGGGATTAAACTAGATCCCTTCTCGATAGCACCGTTGGGTTCTGCCAAAGCACTTCTTGTCACTTAGTGCAGACCTCCAACGCTGCACCTTGCCTTGGGAAGCGCTTCCTGCGGGCAGCACAGCCCCGGCCGTCGCTCCCTGCGGAGCCGGAGGGAAGCCCAGGAGGTAAATGAGAGCAGGGGATGGCTCTGCACAACCTCCGTCCTCTCTGGGGGAAACTGGGAGCCTGACCAGGTAGAGGGAGCATTTCAGGTGAAACGTGTGTCTGAGGCAAGCAAACTTTTTTCCTCCTGCCAGCAATTTTGCCTGGGAATTCTTCAGCGTCTTTACACGGTGTGGTTTTACTGCATAGCAAAACGCTTCAGAAGACTGAATTAAAACCAAACAGCATCCCAGCTGGGATGGTCATCATTAGAATGCAGTTTCCAGCAACTGTGTGGGTTTCTTGGTAGCCCTGAAATCTTTAAAATGCTCTTTAAACAGCAACTTTTAAGGCAGGGCTTAGCATGCAGCCAGAGTGGGAAAATCTCGCCGTGATCCAGTGGATCAGGCGGGATGTTGTCGTGCGTACGGACAGCGGGGGATGTGGCTTCTCCTCTGAACTTGCAGTGATGCTGAAGACTTCTCTTTGGTGCTCTGTGGATGGAGGGGTTCTGGTTTCCCTGTCTGAAATCCTAGCAGGACTGGGGATGGAATCCATGGGAAGATTTCAAGCCAGTTTTGCAGACCTGTCCCATGGGTCTGGAGTGACTCTGATTGCCTGTTGCATACCTTCTGAATCATATTTATTTGCTAAGAACACATTAAGTCCTTGCCACACATGTGGTTTTATGAGGATTTTCAGCCCAAGAGAGCCAGTGCAAATGGGATTCAGCTGACTGTGGTGGCAATTTGTTTGTAAATAAATTTTCCATGTACCCACTTGTTCTTCTGTAAGTGGGAATACCTTTCTTTTTCCATCCGTTGCTCTCACCAACCATCATACTCATCTCTTGTCTGAACACTCTGTGCCGCCCTTTCTGCCCCCTCCCTGTAAAGCTCTCTTTAGGCTTTTTTTTGCTCTTTGCCAGGTCTTTCCCAACCGTTCCCTCTGTTATCTGCTGCAGGCTTCTCGGGAGTAGGGGATGCTGCTGGCTTCGGTACCGGCATCAGGAGCTGTTTGTAGGGGTGCTCCAGGCGTTGCTCAGAATTTATGGGGAATGCGGGGTCAAGCAATACCCACGATTAATTGAAATCATTATTTTAGCATTCCATTTCTTTGCTTTATCATCAGAAGGGTTCATCTGCTGTGCACTTGCTTGGTCTCCCAGCTGACCCGCAGATTTGGGGAGTGCAGTGTGTGCTGCCCGCGCCCTGCTCAGCTCTCACCCCGTTCTCCTCCGTGCTGGTACGCGCTGTACGTGCAAGAGGTGGATGTGGTGAATAGTGGGGATAAAGGGAGAACAAGCTCTTCTTTCCTGTCCTCCTGGTTGGCTTCCCAGAGTTATGAAAGCCCCCAGCACGCCGTGCCATGCCCCGCCACCCCTCAGCCCCACTGGCTGATCTCAGCCTCCATCTCAGCCTGCACATGAATTCCCACTTGATGTGCTGAGCCCTGCCAAAGCAAAATTCCTGAAGCAGAATAAAAAATGTGGAAGACTTTCAAACCCAGAGATTATTGAACTGTCCCTCTTACCAAATGGCACTCAATACTATGCTCTTTATAAAGTCTCTAGTATAATGTTTAATTCGGTAACTACAATTGGAAAGTCTTTCCAATTATTTTAAACTGCCAGAGACATTTTAATGTGCCTCAGATTTTGTGTTGGCATGCCACAGTTAAGTGCCATGCATCTTTCAGAGAACTTTAAAGAAGAAGAAATATGGGAAAGAATCCCAAAGGACATACTTGTCCCACGAACCCCACCACCATTTATGTCCTCGCAGACACCTTCCCCTGTGTTTTGAAATTGTTTGCCTCCCTCTGTGCAGGGCGAGAGACCCGTGCAAACAGCCAAAATCTGTAATTCCTATGCAGAGCTTCAGCTGAAGGCAGGATTGTGAGCAGATCTTCTCTGGCAGCCACCCAGCCATGCGTTGTTGGGGGGTATTCACTCTCCAGATGCGTCCAAGCCTTTGCAACCGAGGATGTAAAAGGCTGAGAAAGCCCAAAGGTCTTCTGATTTCTTTTTTTTTTTTTTTTTTTTTCTTTTGCGCCAGGGCCACGAGGCTTCTTTCTCTGCCTTCTGGCTGCTGTCTGTCCCAAACCCACCCAAGCAGGCACCCCTCCCCACTGAGACCTGCCAGCAAGCGCTGCCGTGGATGTGAGGGAAGGGAGTGTGTAGCTCTGCTCCCTTGGTCAGTCTCACTCCAACCACCTGAGCATTCTTAAGTGGCAGAAGCCAACTCTCAGCACCCTTGTATTTTTTTTACCCCTTCTATTTGTCTGCTTTATCCCTTCTCCCTGAGCTCAGTGGCACGTGAGCACTGAGTGTGTGCTTCTCCTCACCCAGCCCGGGGGGAGAAGGGGCAGGGAGAATATCTTCTGCTCCCTTGGTCAGTCTCACTCCAACCACCTGAGCATTCTTAAGTGGCAGAAGCCAACTCTCAGCACCCTTGTATTTTTTTTACCCCTTCTATTTGTCTGCTTTATCCCTTCTCCCTGAGCTCAGTGGCACGTGAGCACTGAGTGTGTGCTTCTCCTCACCCAGCCCGGGGGGAGAAGGGGCAGGGAGAATATCTTCTGAATCCAGTTCTGCTCTATTAAGATTCATTGTGGTACGACAATGGCTTTTTCTATTGAAACGCTTTGTGAAAGCCTTGCCTAATGATCTGCTAGCTGGGGAAAGGTTAAATTCCTGGAAGATTTTCCGTGTTTGATGAAGAAAGAACAGTGCAATTATCCAGAATTCAAAGTGAGTTTTAGCCAGCTGTTAATAATACTGCGATTCTTCATGTTCTCATTACTCAGAAGTAATGTGGCCATCCCTAGTCATGGCAGTAAAATATTTATAGCATTCTCTTTTTGGCCCTGTTTGTACTTATGGAGGGCTGGACACCACTTGAGGTCATCTAAATGTGCTTCTTTTTGTGCTTTAGCCCCCCATGACAGTACTCTTCTCATCTAACCACAGCTGCCTGCAGCAGAGATGCCCAGTTTAAAGCAGTCACCTCAGGAGGGGTCAGACGTGGCCTTTAACCACTAACAGTTGGGCATCTCGTGCAAACTGGTCATCAAGGCTCTGCCAGAGCCACTGGAGAGACTTGGTGCTTCCAGATTCCCACCGTCCTTGGAGAGCTGCCAAGGATAAAGGAGATAAATGGGCTTGATACCTGATAGTCTTGATACCAAGAGCACCCACATTAACAACCTGGTTTGATGCAGAGGTCGGTTTATTAGTAGCTTTCTGCTCTTTGCTGCCTTGCTGCAGTCCACAGGTGGGTTTGTGTGCTGGGAGACCACTGGAAACCTACAGGAGCAACCCCCAGGCATCTGTGTGTTTCTCCTAATTCTTTCCCTGATCACTGAGGTTTCCAGCTTGGAAAGTCATGGCAAAACATGAAATACACGTGGCATCTCTTGTCCAGGCACAGGGAAACAAAATAAGTGTCATGGGGAAAATATAATTTCACAGTGGCAGGCCCTGCACTGGAATAAACAGACGGCTTGTTTCCTCCGATGGATGCATGGAAAATCAATTCCCAGTCCTCTGCAGAGGCTCCTAAACATGAACCAAATCCCCTCCTGTAGCACTTAAAAACTACAACTGTTTTGCACCAGCAAAAGGTTTCATTTCTAGCAGGAGAACTGCAGGTAACACCTTTTTGCTATCTTCATGCTGTCATTTAGGGGTTTATCTTATCCTCTTCATAGGAGTCTCATTTCAAGTGCAGCTTTTTGCCTGGAGGTCTGAAGTAAATAAGTATTAAGTGACTGTATCTGTCTCCAATTCACTAAACATCCAGAGAAAACAGCTAATGTGCCTGAACCAGTGGGATGAATACATTAGATTAATCTAATTCAGCTACTTTGCACTCAAAGAATCAGTAGCGTTTAGAAAAAGGTTGTCAAAGGGATTAGGAATTTCTTTCCAATTTCTTTCCATTTCTTTCATTTATCCTTTCTTCTCCTTTTCATGACTTTGCTGTGTTCCACTAAACGGTAGCTGTTCAGTTAGCTTATTTCCTTGACGCTCCTTAAAACATTGCTTTGAAAACAAGTTTATTCTTCTCAGACCTCAGAGCTGGCTCTGTATTTGCCGAGGCTTTCAGTGACCAGGAAAAGCGACGGAATAAACACAGAGGTCCAGGCTGTGAGCAGCTTATCCTGACTGGACCCAGCAGCTCCTGGCTGTCACTGTCTCACTGGCACCTTGGTCCAGCAGGGTGGGCACAGGGGGTCTCACAGCATCGCCCCTGGGCTCAGAGCCATTCCCCAAACCTCCGGATCCGGCAGCTCCTGGCTGTCGCTGTCTCACTGTCTCACTGGCACCAGCAGGGTGGGCACAGGGGGTCTCAGAGCATCACCCCTGGGCTCAGAGCCATTCCCCAAACCTGCGGTCGCCTCCTCTCCATCCCCTTCAGCCCACTCGGCCGTGGTGGTACATGCTGGCACCTTAGTGCCACGGCAAGCCTGATGTGTGTATCCTCTGCCCCTTCACACATGGAAACGTGTAAAGAGACCCCGAGCAGGATGCCTACACCCTTCAGTATAACAGCAAATTACCGTTAGCTGCTCTTGGTGAGTGTATTTCTCTGCAGCTCACTTTACATCACGGTTACCTCCCTTTCTGGAGAGAACATTGTGTGCAATCTTGTCAAAAGCCTTAAAAACCATTAAGGTATTAGACCTAAATGGCTGCTTTGCTGCCCGCAAGCCCTGCTCTCCTGTCAGTAGATTGCTTCAGTGTGATTTGTTCTTGACACATTCCTGTGGCTGTTGATCATCTCCTTATATTTTGTAAGTGCTGACAAGCAGCTTGATTATTTATCCAAGTATTTTTCTGGGACCTGAAGCTGGTCTGCCTACTCTGTAACTCCCCAGCGCCTCCTTCCCCTCTTCTGAAAGCAGAGCCCTTGGTCTGCCCTCTCCAGCCCCCTGGAACCTCCCCATCCCCAGTGGCTCCTCGCCATTAAGTGGATGCATCTCCGAGGCTGCTTCAGGAAGCTTTGCTGAGTGTCCTGGGATGCAGTTCAACAGGCAGGGATGATTGAAAACACCACAGTTATCTAATTACTTTCTATCAAAATCTCCTCTTGCTGTTGCGTGAGTTCTTATCCTGCTAACACTGGCATTAGCTTCATCAGACATTTGGGTGCACTTGAGTTTTTAGGGAAGATTGAAGCAAAAAAAAAAAAAAAAAAGTATTAAGTATTGTGGCTCTCCCAGCAGCACCCTGTGCTAATGTCGCTCCTCCCTGAATAGTGCATCAGCTCTTTCTTTGGTCTCTGCTTCTGCTGCTGGCTGGTCCCCCATGGCTCATCGAGGCCACAGCATGTCAGGGGAGGTGCCATCTGGGGAGCTTTGGGACCAGCAGGTAGGGCACGAATCCCACAAAGATGCCAGCACCCTCGGAGGACTCCCCCGGCAGCAGTGGTTGGCTGTGCTGTCACCAGGCAGGGACCCCTCCTCTCTCCCCAGAATCAGAATCACAATCACAGAATCACATGGGGTTGGAAGATCTCTGGAGATCATCCAGTCCAACCCCCTGCCAGAGCAGGGCCACCCAGAGCAGGTCCCACAGGAACGTGTCCAGGCGGGTTGTGGATGTCTCCAGAGAAAGAGACTCCACCACCTCTCTGGGCAGCCTCTGCCAGGGCTCTGCCACCCTCACAGCAAAGAAGTTCCTCCTCATGTTGAGGTGGAACTTCTTCTGTTCCAGTTTGTGCCCATTTTCTCTTGTCCTGTCCCTGGGCACCACTGAAAAAGACTGGCCCCAAGGTCAAGTGGCATGAAGCTCCTCTTGAGGAGCCTGGTGTGTGGTGCACACCTTGGAGGCTCTACCTGATTATTGCTGGGGCTTGGTTACTGCTCAGGGGTCTGTGGGAGCTGGGGGGGCTGGCAGCCCTGGGGGCTGGTGATCTCCTCCTCTGCTCCCCAGGCACTGCAGGGATCTGCTCTGAGAGAGACACAAGGCAGGATAAGCACAGAAAAGCCTCAACTTTCCTTGCCAAGAGCAGATGAAAAGAGATGTTATAAAGTCACTTGTCTCTGGTAACACGGCCCCTAGCTCTGACACGGTGGTGGAGGGCATCCAAGTTTCATGCTGGAAGGAGATAAGCCCACACTTGGAATCCTATCCCGGTTTCAAAGGTCAGGTGCATTTCTGTGGTTACAGATGTCGCGGGGATGGCATTTGACCCTGGCTCATCCTACACAGAAGCCAAGGTCTGATGGACAGCGGGAACATTTGAACCTCCCTGGAACGAGCTTTCATTTGAATTACAAGCTGTTTTTTGTTTCTTCCCAGCCAGGTCTCTAGACAAACTCTATAACTTTGCTGACTGCTCTGGCCTTCACCTGATCTTTGCACTGAATGCTTTGCGCCGAAACCCCAACAACTCCTGGAACAGCTCCAACGCTCTCAGCCTGCTGAAGTACAGCGCCAGCAAGAAGTACAACATCTCCTGGGAGCTGGGCAACGGTGAGTGTGGGAATGGGAGAGTCACAGGAACAGAGCTCGCTGTAGCAGAAAGGTATTCCCTTTTGGAAAAAGGATATTTGGGCCCCGGATATATATAAAAGGATATAAAAGGATATATATAAAAGGATATAAAGGGCCCCGGGATGTTTGGCCAATGTGTGTTCAGAGGGTTTTCAAGACCCCTGCTATACAAATCCCAGGCCCCGGGATGTTTGGCCAATGTGTGTTCAGAGGGTTTTCAAGACCCCTGCTATAAGGCAGCACCATCTCTAAGACAGACCTGGCACATGTTTGCACCTGAGCTGGATGTTTCCATCAGTTGTTATGACACACATGAAATGCTTTTGCCCTGGCTACTGGGTGTAACTGGTCCTGGGGTGGGCAGACCAACAGCTGTATGGACTTGTATGGTGGCTGCAGTGCCAGGGCGAGCGGGGGGCCCTACAGGGACAAGGGCATGACACCAAGCTGCAGGTCCTTCATCCAGCACACAGCAAAAGGGACGTGGGAGGTGATGCTGGCACAGGAGAACAAGAGATGGCCCTCACCAACACCTCTGAGGCTCCTTCTGCAGCTCGGCAGAGCAGGCAGGCAGCTCCACGGAGCTCAAGCTGTGCGACAGCCTGTGAGCTGCGTGTCTCTCTCCGGAAGCACGGATGAAGGAGCAGAGCTGGCAAGCCTTGCTTGTCTATTTTTATTTTCCCAGAGCCCAATAACTATCGGACCCTGATCGGCCGCTCGGTGAACGGCAGCCAGCTGGGGAAGGACTACATCCAGCTGAGAAGCCTGCTGCAGCTTATCCGCACTTACTCCAGAGCAAACCTCTATGGGCCAAACATTGGGAGGCCCAGAAAGAATGTCATCGCTCT
The DNA here is from genome assembly GCF_001431845.1 of Calidris pugnax. Classification (NCBI taxonomy): domain Eukaryota; kingdom Metazoa; phylum Chordata; class Aves; order Charadriiformes; family Scolopacidae; genus Calidris; species Calidris pugnax. Next base: position 1,594,025 of record NW_015090781.1, read on the forward strand.
CCTGGAAGGGTAAGTGATGTTGCTTTGATCAAGAAGAGATCAGAAACCCCTCCTGAGACTGATACCCTTTGCAGCAGGTAGACTTGCTCTTTGGCTTCTCAACGTCCAAGAGCTGCCAGGACAGAGAGGCTCTGTGCAGCTCGGCCGCCACCAGGGGCTTGGGGACATGGTCGTCTGTGCTGCTAAACTTCTGCAGAAGTCCCTGCTGGGATTTTGGGCTGGGCTGACTAACAGTCTCCCACGTATTCCCAGGATTTCTCAGTTACAGGCAGACTGATGGATGGTTTGGACGTGAAGGTAATGCAGTGATGCGGATGCAAGCTGCTGCCTGTGTGTGGGTTTCAGGGCCAGGAGGTGGGTCCTGGCACCACCTACCAGTGTAGATGCTGTCTCAGAGTCCACCTGGACAAATTGCTTTGCTCCTTCCCTTTGGTGGCTGCTTCTCTCTGCGTTTTCTCCGACTGTGCAGAGGAAGAACCTGTAGCAGCTTTGTTTGCTGGCCAAGCCCTCTGCTCCCTCCCAGGAGAACTGGCCTGTGTCTAGTTTGGGGAGGCCGGAGGTGGAGAAGGAATGGTGACAGTGAGGGACGCAGACACTTGGAGGTGACATTGGAGAGCTACAGGAACCAGGGAGGTGTGGGAGCCTGCTGGCAGCAGGAATTGGGACTGTGCAGCTCCAAGACCTTGCAGCAGAGGGGAAATTCCCTGCAGGACCATAAACAGAAACTCCAGTGCAGAGAGCTGGGCAGGGGGAGGTGTGGAAGGGACTCTGCTGGGAGCAAAGCTGGGTCTAGCCTTCATTAACATCTGCATGAATGATCTGGCAGAAACAATAAACAGCACACGGATGCGGTCCCCGGCGAGGCAGAGAGGGAGCCGGGGCCAGATTCTCAGCTCTGGCTGCGGCAGCGCAAAGAGACCATGAAGCTGGTGGGACCAGCTGCGACACCGGCATCTCCTCGGGCTGCCAGCGGTGGGGGAGCAGCCCCAGTGCCCACCCCATGGGCTGCAGCCAGTGCCACACGGGCACATCGCTCGCTGTGAGGGGGGGTTACAGAATGCTGTAGTAGCCTTGATCAGCAGGAGATCCATTAGCGCCGGGAGGAGCAGGCTGAATAAGGAAAACAACAGGGATGGGAGCCAAGAGGCTCTTGGAGAAAGGGAAGTCCTACTGCTGTGTTTGCCCTCCATGCACCACAGCTGGGTTGCCAGGAAGAGGGGTGGGAAGAGCCGAGATACATGGGCAGGATGGGCCGGCAGCTCTGCCCTGTTGGAGCCCTGCTCTGGCTGGTGGTGACCCCGGGAGTGAGGCTGTGGGGTACAGTCTGATGGGGAGGATGGGGAAAACACCATCTCAAATGAGAGGGAAGGCAGGTAGAGCTAGGGTTTGACCAACCCCGGTGGTGGGGTGGTGGGGGCTGCCCAGACCTCCAGGGGTCTGGAGAGTAGGTTTTATGAGGAGCGGCTGAGGGAGCTGGGGGTGTTCAGTCTGAAGAAGAGGAGGCTGAGGGGAGACCTTCTCGTGCTCTGTAACTACCTGAAGGGGGGTGTAGAGAAGTGGGGGTTGGTCTCATCTCCCAAGTCACAGGAGACAGGACAAGGGGAAATGGCCTCAAGTTGTGCCAGGGGAGGTTTAGATTGGAGATTAGGAAACATTTCGTCACAGAAAGGGTTATCCAGCATTGGAATGGGCTGCCCAGGGAAGTGGTTGAGGCACCATCCCTGGAGGTGTTCAAAAGACGGGTTGACATGGTCCTCAGGAATATGGTTTAGTGGTTTGGTTTTTTCTTATTTATTTTTTTTGTCAGAGTTCAGTTGATGGTTGGACTAGATGATCTTTAAGGTCCTTTCCAACATAGACGATTCTGTGATTCTACGATTCTATGATTCTATGATTGGTCTGAAGGAGCTGTAAGGAGCATGCCTGCTCTCCAAGCTGATTCTCTGCTGCCGTCCCTCCCTGCCACCGTGATGCTGGCCCACGGGCACTCAAAGTGGTTTCTCCATACCATAGAGAAACTGGGTGTCCTGCTCTCCAAACCCTGCCGTCTGCAGCAGGTGGCGAGTGGCACGTGCCTGAGTGGCCTCACAGCCCACGGGGTCCTGTGAAACAAGAGCTGCTTGTGTCTCCACATAAAGACCCCATTATTGCCAGGCGGGTTGTAGAGAGGAGGAACAAGTCTGATTACACAAAGACAAAGGGCTAAACGCTCATTTGCAGTATTTGGAAATGGAGTTGCCAAAGGACAAACAAATAAAGCCCAGTGCCTGAGCTGCCTGACAGCGTGAGCTTTATTCCCAGCAGCTCCCCGAGGTCTCTTCACTGCTCTGGGTTAGTGCTACCGAGAGCTCTGCCTTCTGCAGGAGCACTGCAGAACTGGGCAATGGGATGTGGCTGTCACGGCCAGGACGTGCCTCTTGGGAGGCCCACCCAGTCAGCAAACAAGAGAGAGGAGGAGGAATTTAGGAAGGTGCTCTCAATGGCAAGCCTGCTGTCTGCCTTGCTAGACCACCATGGGTGGTGGACGTAGTGCTCACGGTAAGATGAAGGCTGCAGAGCAAATAAAGTGTACACCGTCAACAGTCCTGAAGACATGAAATCTGCCAAGCTTTGATCTTATTTTAAAAAATGTGATGACCAGCAGAAGCCAACCAGGTAGGAAGAGGTATGCCAAGTGGAAGATTATGGCTCAGGTGTTAAGTAAGGCTGGAGGGGAGAGATGAGACACCCCAAGAGTAGAAGACAGGGTGGGCAGATCGGTCTGCCAGGCAAGGAGTGCTCTGTTAGACAGAGTGAGGAAGCAGGTTTTGGTGGGTGAAATAATGGAAATGAGCTGAAGTGGGAGAGGAGAGCTCAGAGAGGCCCAGGGAGTGTGATCTCTGACAGTAGAAGCTGGAGTTTGATTTTCTCCAAGGAAAGCCTCTGGAGTTACCTTGGGTGCTGAATCATTCAGTCTCATTGTGAAGTATTACCTAGAATTACATTTTCCTGTTGCGTGCTCTGTGTTCCAAACACTGTAGCCTATTGTTTAACAATTATCTCAAGCAACCAAGCTAAACTTATTCTTTATGTTTAAACATTTTCCTGCAATAATAGTAGTGTCAACATGAATTGGGCATTGTACTCTGCCATGCACCAGGCTCTGTCTCAGTGATGGGAGATGGACACCTCCAGGGCCATTCTGACCCAAACCTAGGGCCTGTCCTAAAGGACAGGGTGGGACTGAATCCCTCCTGGGCTACCACCTTTCTCCCACCTTGAACCTGGGACCTGGCAATCCCAGGCACAACTACAGGCTGGGTGGAGAATGGCTGGAGCGCAGCCCTGAGGAGAAGGACTTGGGAGTGCTCATGGATGAGAAGCTCAACATGAGCCGGCAGTGCACGCTGGCAGCCCAGAAACCAGCCCCATCCTGGGCTGCATCAAGAGAAGTGTGGCCAGCAGGGCCAGGGAGGGGATTCTACCCCTCTGCTCTGCTCTGGTGAGACCCCACCTGGAGTGCTGTGTCCAGCTCTGGAGTCCTCAGCACAGGAAGGACATGGACCTGTTGGAACGGGTCCAGGGGAGGGCCATGAAGATGACCAGAGGGCTGGAGCCCCTCTGCTGTGAAGACAGGCTGAGAGAGCTGGGGGTGTTCAGCCTGGAGAAGAGAAGGCTCCGGGGAGACCTTATAACGGCCTTCCAGTACCTGAAGGGGCTCCAGGAGAGATGGGGAGGGACTCTTGGTCAGGAAATGGAGCCACAGGACAAGGGGTAACAGTTCTAAATTGGAAGAGGGGAGATTTAGATGAGATACTAGAAAGAACTTCTTTGCTGTGAGGGTGGTGAGAGCCTGGCCCAGGTTGCCCAGAGAAGCTGTGGCTGCCCCATCCCTGGAGGGGTTCAAGGCCAGGCTGGATGGGGCTTGGAGCAACCTGGTCTGGTGGGAGGTGTCTGTGCCCAGGGCAGGGGGGTTGGAACTGGATGGTCTTTAAGGTCCCTTCCAGCTCTGACCATTCTATGACTCTGGGCTCTGCTGGACAGGCCAGATGATGAGCGCAGATCAGGCACCTGAAGGTTTGGAGCATGTAGGGGGGTGCGCACGCTGTCCCACTGCAAAGGCTGTCCTTAGGCAGGTGACACCGAGCTGTGCTGGGTGAAACCTCCACACTTTCTGATGCTGGAGGCAGGCTATGGTAAGGCTGCTGAAAGGCAGCAGCGTGGGCTTTGCACACCCTTCACTGCCAACTGCCTGCTCCTGAGCTCTGGCACCACCCTGCCATAGAGAGTGTCCCTTTCACTCTGGGCTGGCAAGTCCTGGAGTCTGGAGCAGGACCTCTCCTGCTGATGTTGGGATGAGCTCCACAGTGAGGGAGCATTGCTCCCATGCCTGGGGCCTGCTGTGCGGGAGGCTGGAAACGGAGTCTTGTGAATGCACAGGTGCAAGAGGGAATTTCTCCAGGCACAACCAACAGTTGAGTTTGATGAGGTGTTAATTAGACCATTCATGCAGCCTGAGCTGTTGGAGAGCAGACCATGTTAGCTACCTACTGCGTCTGTGGGTACAGGAATCCCAGAACTGCTTAGAATTGGCTTGGGGAAAAAATTGAGAGATTCTAAGGAATTAACGTAGGTTTTAACAGCAGATCAGGAATCAGACACAAAGGTTAATGCATGGCTGAATCACACACTCGGTGCTGGAAGAGAAGAAACACGAGGGAAAGCTATTAGGAAGAAGAGACACTAACGTGTGTTAAAACTCAAAACATTTGGTACAAAGCTTGGGCCAGCACATCTGGGCAGATTTGGTTAGGGGCTCTCATGACCTGTTGTTCCTCAGCTGGGGTAGCCTAGTTTTTGCCACTGGAACCTCACAAGTATCAGGGTGTTACCTCCACCACAGCAGGAGCTGCAGTGCCTGGGGGATAAGGGCTGGCAGACACTTGTGTCACACCAGGCTGGCTCTTGCTGATGCTCTTTGGCCACTTTGGGTCCTGAGCCTGCTGAAGCCACCAGAGAAGTGAAAATCTTTCTTATCTGGAGCTACAGCCTTTCTCTACCTCCTCATCTCCCAACTCTCAGAGCCACCAGACCTGCTGCCTCCCTGGCTTTCTGTCTGCCCTCTTTCCAGCTTCCTTGGCCCTTTCTTGCTGCTGCTGTCACTGTGTCACATCCACTCTCTGGTCACAGAGAGCCACAGCACCTCCAGCCAGGCAGCAGCAGCAGGTGAGGAGGTGCCCACACCTCACAAGGCACAAGAGTTTCTCATCCTTCATAATTTTACTGCCTCTGACTCCTGATTTGTAGCACCTGTGGAGAGTTAACCACCCGTCCAGGTCACTTTGTCTCCTCTTGGTGATGATGTCATCCCACAGTGCTCTGAACAGAGCCCGTAAAGGTGAGGAAACACATTTGTCAGTGGTGATGAAGCCCTTCCTCCCTGCCAGCTGTGGATATGGCAGGGTCGGAAGGGGGCATGGAGATGATGTCTTGATTATCTGTGGGCAGCCCAGGTAGGGGTCAGGCTGTCCTTAGTCCCCAGTCCCCAGTCCTGCTCCCTGCATCCAGAAATCAGCCCCAGGCCCAGGCTCCCATGTGGGTGCTTGTGTGGTAGAGTGAGGTGTCAGCTTATAGCTCATGAAATGGCACAGGCTGGACACTTGTGGTGTCCCATATAACCAGAGGCCAAAGCAAAATCAAGGTGCAAAAAATGAGAGTCTCTGTTAGTATTTTTATGGTGGCTGTCCATGCCTTGCGTGTGTGCCATTATGAGGGTGAAGAGCAGATTGCAAAATCACAGAATGACATGGGGTTGGAAGGGACTTCTGGAGATCATCTCCTCCAACCCCCTGCCAAAGCAGGTCCACCCAGAGCAGGGCCCACAGGAACGTGTTCAGGAGGGGCTTGAAAATCTCCAGAGAAGGAGACTCCACCACCTCTCTGGGCAGCCTCTGCCAGGGCTCTGCCACCTTCACAGGAAAGAATGTCCTCCTCATGTTGAGATGGAACTTTCCATGTTCAAGTTTGTGCCCGTTCCCTCTTGTCCTGTCCCTGGGCACCACTGAAAAAAGCCTGGCCCCATCCTCCTGACACCCACCCTTGAAGTATTTATAGGTGTTGATCAGATCCCCCCTCAGCCTTCTCTTCTCCAGACTAAAAAGACTCAAGTCCCTCGGCCTTTCCCTGTAAGAGAGATGCTCCAGGCCCCGAGTCCCTCGGTCTTTCCCTGTAAGAGAGATGCTCCAGGCCCCTCATCATCTCTGTAGCCTCTGCTGTCCCCTCTCCAGCAGTTCCCTGTCCTTCTGGGACGGGGGAGCCCAGAACTGGTCCCAGTGCTCCAGATGGGGCCTCCCCAGGGCAGAGCAGAGGGGCAGGATGACCTCCCTCCACCTGCTGCTCGCACTCTTCCTGATGACCCCAGGATGCCATTGACTTTCTTGGCCACAAGGGCACATTGCTAGTTCATGGTCACCCTGCTGTCCAGCACACATCTGTCTGTCCAGGCATTGATTTTTATCTGTTAATTGTTCTGGAGCAGCAGCCAAAGACAGCATACGGACAGAGCATGTTCATTTGGATTCAAGCAGGGAAGAGAAACAAGAAGAGCCTGGAGTAGGAGGTGGTATCTGTCAGAGGGAAGGACTCTGGGTGGGTTTCAGGAAGAAATGCAGGCATTTGTCCTGTCCTCTTGCTGACAAGGGCTTCTACCTTGTTCAACACAGGGGACTTGTAAGCACCGCATCTTTAGAAGCTCTTTTTTGGCTGTTTGACCTTCTTTAAAAGCGCATCCTTGCTGTATTGGTCTGGGGCTCTCCAGTGATGCTGCAGAGGTGAGTGTGTCTTGGTCAGCAGAGCCAGAAGCTTCACCCTTCTGTAAGCTACCGCAAGGCTGGTGGCACAGACTGTGCTAGGATGCTGAATAGGTCTGGAGGAAGAATTTTGTGCAAAAAATCAAGCCACAAGACAAGCAACGTTAAACTAATGATACAAAGGGAGGAGGAGGTCACTGCAGCATGAACTCGAGGTCTGGTAGCGTTGATCTTATGAGTGAATCCATTCATAAATACATTGAAATGGGGTGTGAAGGATATGATGAGACATTTTGCAGTTGGTTATATAGCGGGGTCAAGAATCTGAAATATAAGCAAAGGATTTAGCTATTGCTCTTTCAGGAGGAAAGGGTTAAGGTAGTCATTGTGGCTGAAGCTTGATATGGATGGCCAGAATGCCAAAATCACAGTCACCTGTATAGGAAGAACCAAATGGATAAGAAAAGACATAGATGAGATTATGGCTCTGTGTAAGCACACAGTGTACCTTCATCCTGATCGCTATCTACAATCTTAGTCATTTCATCTAAGAAAAGGTGTAATAGAACCGGGAGGGTTGCAGGGAGAGGAGCCAAGGCTGTGTGGAGGTATGTGATGTCTTCACATGAGAAGAGATTAAATAGGCTGTGCATCTTCAGCTCAGAAGACAGACAGCTCAGAGGGAGTGTTATCAAGGCCCAGGAGCCTGTGAATGGGGCATTTATTTCCCCGGTGCAGAAAGTAGTTTGGAAGGAAGCCTTGGAAAGAAGGAAGAAGGTTTTTCACGTGATATGCAACGACATTGTAGAAGTCATTGTCAGAGGGTATTGTGGAGGCCAAAGGCGTGTGTTCAGAAAGGGACTGGACAAACCAATGGTAGGAAAAAGCATCGGTGGTGATGCCACATCATGGTCCAAATCCAACCTCCGGAGTTCCTGGAGTGCGGATTATCAAGGCTGGGTGGGTCAGTCTGGGACATAAAGCCCTTTTTGCTAGAAGGCTTGTGCAGCCCTACCGTAGATCAGGTTGGTGATGCTGAGCAGAGAGAAGATACTCCCTAGCAGCAGATTTATATGTACGCCCCACCAGGCTCTGTTGGCCAGAATGAAATCCACAAACTGAAATTTGGCACTGCAGGTCAAAGCCTTTGCAGCAGCTGGGATGAGTTTGGTTTAGTGCCTGTCTCTGCTGCTGTGGGTGTTTGATTGTGCTTCTGGGACCTGAAGAAGTCAGCAAGTGAAGTCTGTGTCTTAGACCCCCTCATCAACCAACTCAGATGCAAGATAAAGCCGTTTCTACCCATCACTGTTGGCTCGAAGGGCAGAGATCTGCCACCCAGCTCCAGGGATCCACCACAGCACCACAGGCAGGACAGTGTTACTCCTGAATTTGGGGCTTGGGGTGGGTCAGTTTGCTTTGGTAGGACTCCAGAGAGCAGCAGATGAAATAACCCGTGTTTGTGAAGTCCACCACCTAGGTTTCAGAGGATGATGCTAAAGCAGCTGGGAGCCTGTGCCACAGTAACTTGTCTCCTTGTGCAGCTGCATTCTTTGTAACAAGCTAACCCTTTTTTTTTTTTTGTGATTTCAAGGATGACAATCTGCAATTACCTGCATGGGAAAGAGATTTCCAAATGCAGATGGCTCTTTAATGTACCAGGAATAAGCCCAGGAAGTTCCAGTGGCTGGAAGCTGAAGCCAGACACATTCAGATGAGAAATAACATACTTGGAGACTAATTAACCATGGGAGCAATTTGCTTAAGTTTGCAGTAGTTGCTCCATGACTGGCAAGTATTGAATCAGGGCAGGAGATCTATTTCAGAAACGTGCCCACACTCGGGTGAAAATGGTGATCCTGGGAGACGTGGCTCTGGGAAATGTCCAGGAAGGGTCAGATTTGAGCCGTGGTTTCACAACGTGGAGTCGTGGTATCAGTGCCATCTCACGGCCTTGCAGTTCTCCTGCCCTGCTCTCAGGCAGCTCATTCCTGACCTGTGGGGTGCCGTCCCAGCATGTGCCACTATTACCAGTTCTGGGAGGGAGCTGTGAACCGTTTGGGTGACTGAGTAATGTCAAATCACATTTTTCTCAGTGCTTGTTTAAAAAAGCTTAAGCTTTCTAAGTTCTAGCTCAACACGGGTCCCACAAGTAGTAACGCTGGTTTGGGATGCTAGCACACAGGCAGCTCCAAGGGTAAGGAGATGGACGTATCCTCAGTATCACAAACTCCCTGCCTGAGCCTCCTGTTCCTCCACACGACATGTTCTTTTTTCACACCTAGACGTGCTACCCCGGCAGAATTTGAGGATTTTGACGTTTGCCCAGGTTTCTGATGTGTGGAAGTCCAGACAGGGACACGACACTGAGTGAGCATGCTTTTGGGGCTGCCACCCACACCAATTTTGGGGTATTGCTGCAGGAGTGTCCCACGTTGCCTGCACAGCACGGGCTCAGCTTGTCCTGGTGTTCCTGGGGGGGATTTAGTGCACAGGCGCTGCGGGGTCGGTTCGTGCTTACAGAAAAAGGCCAATGTGGAGGAAAATGGCAGATTTACTGCGCCAGCCCAGCCCATCTGTGCAGCACATGTGCAGGGACCTGAGCCCTCCCGGAAACGTCTGGTTTGCTCTGCCTGCCCCATGCTGCACACATGGACATCACACAGGCCAGGAAATCCCAGAGAAAAATGTGCCAGCGCTGGTTGTTTGGACCGTATGGATCTTCACTGGTCTCCAAATCTGTGGTTTGAGCAGCACAGGTGCTACAGGAATAAAGGGATTAGTAACATCTGTATTCCTAAACCAAGGATATTTGGATACCTTTGCCTCACTGCATCTCCACCTGCCCTGGGCTTTCATCTCCTGCTCATGCAGGGCCACTTGCTGGCTGTTGAGCGGCTCTAGGATCCCTCTGGAGGGTAGAGACCAAGACCAAGTCATCTCCAGTTGTGCTCCAGGGACAACTCCACCATTAAGGCAGGACTTGAAGTTTTACCAGGAACTTTTGAACTTCATCCTGCAAAAATCCCAATAAAAGGAAAAAGAAAGAAAAGAAAGAAAAGCAGGTATGAAAAGGAAAATTTGAGTTTTTATAGTAAAATTTGAAAAAGGCCAGTTTCTTTCTCTCTCATGGAGACAGAAGAGGAACACTAAGATAAACCAGGTCCTTTTCTGTCCTGCTTTTGGTCTGCACCGTGCTGCCTGAGTGACACCTGTGTCCTAGAATGTTTTCTCAGGTCACTTAGCTTCCCAGGGACACGGTGGATGTCCTGCTGCTGCTGCTCCAGGCACGTTGGGGGTTTTCCCGAGAGTTCTCTTTGCTTTCCAGTCCCTGCCCGAAGGCAGCAGTGGTGGGTACGTGTGTGCCAGGGCTGCGGGCGCTATGAAAGGGGGGGAGGAAAACCCAAGAACTTCTTCCTCCGAGCTCAGTCTGCTCAAGGGTCTGGGCTGCGAGTGGCGAGTGCCAAGCTGAGCCCCAAGAGGTGATCTAGGAAAGCCCATGAGGGTTTATTTTGCAGCCAGAATATAAAGCATTTGACCTTGACTAATCTTCAAACCCAATTGCCATGTATTGATCTTCAGACCCAATATAGATTATGTTCATAATTGCAGCTTAGCGTTCATTAGCTCACTGTCGTACACGCCGTGCATTGCACTGCAGGCAGCAGTCCCTGCACGGAGCATTTAAAAGCTGGGAGTCGGGTTTTTTGATCCCTTTGGCATGTTTCTGCACACTTAGTGTTGGAGAACAGCAGCCTCTCCGCCACAATATTTGCAAAATCCCCTTTTCCTCCGGAGCCAGAGGAGCCGTGTGAGCTGTGCGACGTCCGCACCTCCCCGTGGATGCTCCAGCTGGACTCCTCACCCTGCCAGGCTGGGGGGAACCACCCCCAAACCACCACCCTGGCACTGGGTGACTCTCCAGAGAGATGTGGAAGATTTCTCAGAGGCCAGCCTGGGAAGCAACGCTCAGAGCGCTGCGAGGCAGCAGCACCGGGGCAGCGTCAGTGCTGCAGGGCTTTGCAGCACGTTATTGTTTTTCCATTTCTAATTGTATCTCTTCCCTCTCTGTCCACAGCGATTTATTACCGCTGTCTTTGCCAGTGGCCTCTTATGCTTCACGGGGTCCAGCTGCCCTTTTGTCCCAGTCTATAATTGACCATCGTCATTAATTTAAAGTCAGGATGATTGTTTCCGAGCTATATTTAGCCTGAAGTTTGCTGCTCTTGTTTCAGACCTGATTAGAGGCTCATGTGCCAGAAAGTTTGCTGCTCTTCTCTGCCACAACTGCTCTGATGAAAGGTCTTGTCTCTCCTCACAAACCTTCCTGTTCCTTCTCCACCCTCGATGGTGGGGCTGGGCTGGGGGACTCACCCCAGTGGAGTCAGGACAACTCTGTGATTCCTGTTGTGTTCCCCGTGCACTAGAGAGCAGCCCCAGGCAATGCAGCATCGGTTCCTTTTTCATCACCTTCACTTGCTCAAGCCAATATCTCCTGCTGTGTCCATGCATTAGCACTTCCAAAGTGCACCAGCTGCACAGCACGTTACACCCACAGAAAAGGTTTCCTGCCTGGTTGGTGTGTGCCTTTGTGTGTTTTCATGTCTCTGCTCCTAAGCCTAAGAATAGAGCAACTGCTTGGGCTTCCTCCCAGGAGCCCCAGTTTTCCAAGCTGTAGTTGGGATTGCTGGACTAGGGAGCGACCACCTTGGACAGCAAGCAAGCCTGTGCTAGGGGCTGCTCCTGTGGTGGTCTCCTGTGGTCCTCAAGATTAGTAATTGCTTTGGTTTTTGGCATCAGCAGCATGAACAGATACACCTGTGTGGCCTCAGGTCGGACTCAAATAGGAGCTGTCTGGAGGAGGTGTATTTTTGAGATATTTGGGTCACAAGCCATCAGGAGACTAACACAGATACATACAACTCACGGTAACCTTCTGCGTGGAAAGGCTGTGGTTAGTCCCAGGGGCAGGACTGACCACAAGTGCACTCAGGGTGGAATCTCATCAGTTTGTTAATGGCCACTGCCGAGGAGCGAGCACCAAAAAAAGGAAGGTGTGTAGCAGTATTTGTCCAGCCTTTCCTCCCATTCTCCAGTGCTCAGGGGCTTCCTGAGCTGGAGGTGGCATCTTTGCTGGCTATTTCTTCCATTTTTTTCCATTTTCCAAGTCCTTCCTTGAGTCCAGGCAAGGAGTTCCTCAATTTAAATACATGTTCAGTTTAAGATGGGCATCTAAAACGTTTTCTTTAATCACTGTTGAAGGATGCTACAGTGATAGAACTAGGTCCATACCCCAAGATCTTGTTCCTGAAAAGCTGTGGTGCTCAGAGAGCTCTCCCTTCCTGCTCCAAAGTGATGGTCAGAGCTCTGCTGCCAGTTGGGTTCCAGTCCGTTATTCTCAGCTGTGCTTGCTGCAGGCATTTTTATCACATATAATTAATTCCTTCTGTTTAAGGATGCAAAGGTTTCATTAGAACCCGTGAGCGTGGTGACTGCCTTTGTTTTCCCATGAGGTAGGATGGGCGTTGGTTGTTTTCGGATTTCCCCTGTGACTACATTGGGCTCATACAGTTTCTCCCTCTGTTTCCTATAGGTTCATGAAAGTGGCTGGCAGCACGGTGGATGCTGTTACCTGGCAACAGTAGGTATTCACCATTCCTTCTACTTTCCAACACTAATTGCAGTGATCAGACTACTCTGGGAGCAGAGTTGATGCTCTGTCTGGGTGTGAAAGGGGGCAGATGTGTGACGGCCACCTCCTCTGTCACCCTGCTGCATTTAAATAGGTAGAAGAGGCTCTGCCTCTCCTTCTGGTGCCTCTCAAACAAATACAGGAGGGGGATGTATTAACCTCTACCACTGCAGCTGAGACAGAGGCTAAAAATACCGCTGCCGGCGTGCCTGGCCTGCCTGATAGCTGGGAACAAAGCCCTGCGCTGGACCAGGGGTCCCTGGAGGCAGGTCTGGTGGTGGCCGGGTGGGGACAACAGGGAAGCAAAAAAGCCACATGTGACAGGTGTATGGGACTATCTGAAAGCCCTTTTCCTTCCACCCCAACCACTGTCTCCCTGCAGCCGCCTGCCTGAAGAGAAGCTGGTCTGGCCCAGGGGAGGGGGAGGGAGCTTAGTGCGATGGTGAATGTGTGATGGCCCAGCACCCACTCCATGTCGTGAGGGTCTGGGATGTCTGTAGACATGCCACTGTCCTGCCCTGCAGATGTTGATGGAAAGGGGGTGAACGCCCAAGATTCAGGTCCAGTTGGGGCTGCCAGAGAGATGCTGACACCTGATTTTCCTCCTGGTTCCTACACGTGCTGCAGTTCAGAAGAGCAAAGCAAGCTCTGAGCTGCAGCGCTGGGTGCAACAAGCACCGAGTGAAGGAAAAAGTTTTCCTATTTGGGCAAAAAGCCATAAGCATCTTTTTCCTCCCCTTATTTCCAGCGGCCCCAGTTTGCACCCTGTGGCCAGAGGCAGGCTCCCAGCAGCCTGTGTCTCTCTGCAGTGGGTGTGCAAATGCCAGTGAGAAGGTGAGGCAGCACAGCAGCAACCTACAAAATTGAAAGAAAAAGGGTCTGTGAGGCAGGCAGGACTCTTTCCTGCCACAGAAAGGACACATTTCAGAGACAGGAATTCACTGGAGCACAAACCTGTTCCCAGAAAACCTGGGTTTGCTCTGACGCTGGGTTGCAGAGCACTGACCTGGAGCACGGGAGCCGGGGGCTCAGGTTTAAGGTGGGCTTGTGTGTGCTGGCCATGGGGCTTGGTCCCCAAGCTGGCTCTTCACAGAGATTCTTCATTAAGTGCTCACGCTGCTTGGCTGAAGTGTGGCAGCGTGGTTTGTAAAGCCCATCTCTCGTAAAGGCCGCCTGGAGACCTGCTCTTAAAAAGAGCTCGTTGGGTTTTAAAACATGAGGTTTTCTGGCAAGTGCTCCCAGGGTCTCTGTGCTTGTGTGTTAACCTCGGAGCCTCCTGCAGAAGCAGCTGTTGGCATCTCAGAGGGATTTATAGCACCACCATCCAGCAAGTGGTGTTCCTCAGGGAGCCTTGCTCTCCTCGCTGGGCTTGCTCGGGTGCTTGGCTCCTGGGCTTTCCCTGGCAGCGTGGTGCGATGGGGGCAGCAGGGTAGCAGAGCCTTTGGATCAGGATTTGTGTTACTTACAGGCTCATGCTGTGCACTGATGATCTATGTTTCAGCTGGGAGTTTGCTTTTCATGATTACACGATGTGCTGATCACATTTACTTCGTCCAGGAATTCGCTTTTTTTGCCACGGGGCTTGATCCCTGGGCCAAGCCCTTGGAGGAGCTGAAGGAACGAACTTCCAGACTTCTGACATGGAGCTTCGTCCTGGTGTGGGGGGGCTCTGTCCTCCCGTCTGCTTTGGAACCTCTCCTTGCAGGATGAGTCCAGGCTGCTCCGATCAGTACGGAGCCCTCGGGGTGCTGAGCAGCCCCCCGCAAGCCCTCCCCACCCGGTGCCACCACGGCGTAGGAGCTGCTGCTCCCTCTTTGGAGCTCTGGAGATTGCCCCCACGTGCATTTGTGAGGACTGGCAATGGCCACAGCTCCGAGCTGGGCTTCTGTACTGTTTATGAACAAATGTCAAAACAGTGTCTCATCCCTCTGCTTCCAAACAGCAAAACAAAACAAAACAAGGTCCTTTGTATCCAAGAAGAAAATTATTAGCAGGAAACTAAACTGCTGTCTAACTTCAAGTATGAACATTTCTGTTCCAAACCCTAACGTTCTCCTGGGATATCGGTTATAAATTTGTCAAATCTGTTACTCCTTTGAAAAGGCTGTGCTTTATCCAGAAAGGGAACTGAGAAGGGAATTACATCGCAGGGATCCCTATTCTCGGTGTGAAAACAGAATATATCTCAAATATATCTGACAGAAAAGTGACACCGGGTGGAAATGAGCAGCCTCGCCAGCCTTTCTGAGAATGGTTTCACTTACACATGTAACTCAGCATGTGTGCCTCCCCCTCCAGGAGTAACGTGTGGCTGGAGCGGGATGTGTGAACGGCTTTGGGAAGGCTCAGGGAATTTCCAGCCGGGGAGGGTGGGGCAGGTGGGACTGACAGTGGCTCCCAGAGTTTTTGGCACTTCCCTGGTAATTGAGGTTGTTTGTTATGTTTGGTTCTGAGTAAATGCTCCCTTTATTGCGGACCCCCGGCGTCTTTGGATGCGGGTTTCCGCTGCTGAGAGACCTCCCCGCAGCCTCCCCTTCGCTCGCCGCTGGCACCCCCCCATGAGGGGAACACTCATTGCCCCCTGCAACCTGCAGCCCTGCCAGGTCCTGCACGGCTGGTTTGCCATCCAAAGTGTTGTGCAAAACCCCACGTTTGTCAAATTTAATGGGCAAATTCTTATGTAACGCTCCCTTTCAAGCACAAATCCCTGTTACTGACCGGGAAAGTAAACTTTTGCCTCTTCAAAGCCAGTGGGCACCTATCATTTTGGCTCCTTGGAGAATGCCACGTTATCTTCCAAGATGGAAAGTCACCCGCCCTATGTGGCAATCAGAGATGCCAGACACAGGGGCGTGTGAGGGACGCTGCTTGAAGTGCTTCTGCTGGGCTTGGTTTGGGTGACATCTCTTCTGTCTTAGACACATGGAGTGTGCAGGCAGAGATGCTCACAAGGCAGTAGCTATAGCAGGGGGCAGATCTCCTAAAGGTGCCAGGGGAGAGTTTCCCAGCGTGCACACACCCCAGTGGATATACCAAGGGTATATATTTGGGCTCATGTGAGCCTGCTGCGAGTGCTGAGACCGTGGTGTCTTCTGAGGTTGTGCCTGGAGGAAGGGGTTGTGTGAAGAAATCACTGCCCCATCTCCACCTGTAAATCAACCTGGTCAGGGCATGGCTTGGCACACTGGCTTGCCATCCTCTGTACTGTCTGACAGAGGGCACAGTCCCTGGCAGCATCACGGTCCTGGTCAGCAGCACAATCCCAGGTGATGGCAGGGTATGACCAGGGAGATGACATGGGCTAGAGATGGCTGCTACTGGTGGGACGGACAGAGCCACCTCGTCTGGGCACTTGAGTAGTGCCTTTAGGGCCAGAGAGAAGCCTTCAGCCATTCTTCTTTATTAATGCATTTATTAATTGACTGGAGATGGGCAGCACCTCTTCCCTTTGCCCACAAGTCTTTACGTGGGGGAAGCTGGTGATGTCCCACCTCTCCTCTCTGTGGGGAGCAGCGGGGCTGTCTGTGTCCTGTGCTGCAGACACTGCTCCCACCTCTCCTCGGGAAGATGCTCAGGGATCAGGGCCACCTCTGTGGGCAGAAGTGTCTCGGTTTCACAGCTGTGGTGATGGTGGGGTGTCACTCTGACGGTGGGGACCTGCCCCGCTCGGCGCCCTGGGAGGCAGCTGCCCTAATTCCAAGCAGACTCTCCCTGTAGCAGCAGGCAACAAAGTAGATCCGGAAATTCCTGAGCTTTGGGAAGTGGGCTTTAATATAATTAACTGCAACAGAAGAAGAGGTCAGATAATAGGGGCAAAGGTTTCTCTTTAAAATGAAAGAGAAGGTAAATGAAACCAGCTGCCCAGGAGCCAGTGCACTGCCTTCATTAAATACGGGATGATGCTCATGGTCCCACACAGCAAATTGTGGATCTTTCCAGAAAACCATTTTAAAGCAGCACAAGGCCCAGAGGTGACAGGATAGAGATGTGCAGCCAACCCCAGGTTGGCCCCAGAGCCCTGGTGCCTGGCACTGCCCTGCTCTGGGAGGCACCGGGTACCTGTGAGCATCCCAGCCTCGCCCAAGGGCTTGGGCTTTTCTGCCTGGGAGCTGTGCTCAGCCCTGCCTCAGGTCCCCACCTTGGCAGCAGCTTTTTTGCTGTGCTGTTCCCAGCTCTTGTTCCCAACTCGTGCTACAGTTCCAGCCAGCGCTGGGCATCAGGAATTGAGGTGGTGCGTTTCCTTGTGCTGGCACAAACCCTTGGCCAGGATTGGTCTGGTTTGGTCACCTCCGGTGTGATACAGTCACATTTCCCCTTGCAAAGTGTGCACTGGTCCCATCCTGGGTTTCTAGGGCATATTCAAATCATTTTTTTTTGGTCTGGTTTGGTCACCTCCAATGTGATACAGTTACATTTCCCTTTGCAAAGTGCACTGGTCCCATCCCGGGTTTCTAGGGCATATTCAAATCATTTTTTCTTTAGAAATGTGGCAGCCCTTGCTCTGTGGGTGGAAGGCACAGAACTGGCCTCAGTGTCGTACAGTGTAACAGGGCACCCAACGTGGCTGTACGGGGCCTTTCCTTGGAGACGTGTGTCTCATCCAGGATTTATTTGCTAGATCCCTCATTTCCTTGGCTGGTTCCTGCAGATTGTCTGCCTACAGAGATAGTGGCATCAAACTGGGGGACACGGTGAGTCAGCTCTGCATGTAATTGCCCATACCTGCTCTATCCTATATTATGAGCAATGGCATGGTCTGTGCCCGTGGTGGGCATGCTGGTATCTCCTGGGCTTCAGGGCCAGCTCGGTGCTGCATCATACCCACACCCTGCTGGAAGATCTGCCAGCCTGCCTTGGAACCAAAGAGCTTGTCCCTGAGCCGTGTGTCCTCTGCAGAGCCACAGCTGCCAGAGACCCCTGCCCGTGCTGGGGAGGACCTGTCCCTTTTTCTCCTCTGGCACCCAGATCTGGCCAGCACGGGGAGAGGAGGATGTGGATGCTGCAGCCGGCTCAGCCTGGCTGCCTCTGACCACGCTGCTGCCTGGGGAGGTACTTGTCAGCACTGGAGCTCTCTGCAGCTGCTGCTGGCTTTTTTGGAGCTTGGAGAGCTGTGACTGTTCAGGGTTTGGGGGTTTTTTTTCTGGTTTTTTTTTTTTTTTTTGAAAGTCAAGTGCACTGAGTCATTGTAAATATCAGCAAAGCTGCAGCCTTTGCTCCTGGGAATAATCCACCCCTAACGAGCGCTTCTCCTGCTTTAAAGATCTGTCAGTTGTTTGTGTTTTGCGGGTTTCTACACTGCCTTTACTGATGGTTAAAGTTTTCAAAAGGAAGTGCCCAAATCTTAGTGATGAAGCCCACAGCTGGGAACAGCTCACCCGTTCCACAGAAGCTCAGATCTCAGTGCCCTTCTCTTCCTCGCAAGCTTTCTGCAACTGGGGCCATTTCCCCCCCTTTCCCAGTTTGGGGAGGTTGAAAGTACCTGTTGGTGTCTGAGAACTTTGCAGGCAGATCTGCAAGAGATCCTTACCCATCTTACAGGAGCTTGTAAATGTCTTTGTGCTCTCCTTAAATACCCAAAACCACAGTGCTCCTCTCCTCGCTCCCCCAGGAGACATGCCACCGACAAGATTTCCTGATATTGAAGCAGAAAGTTTGTTTTTCCTTTCATCCCCGTGCCTGTCCCCATTTCTCTGGGTTATTAATGAAAATACCAAAACCCTGTGACTGTGGCACTGTCCTGGGACATTTCTCTCCCCAGCAGGGTCTCAGTGGGCTCAGCACAGCAGCACCGTCCCAGGCTGCCTCCTCCACGTGGTCCCTCCTCTGGGGCTGCTCCTGGAGAGGTGTTCCTCTCCCTTGGCAGCGGAGCCGTAGGTGAGAGCACATCCCCTTGTGCTTGGATGAGGTGATGAGGAGGTGTGAGCCTGCCTGTGCTTTTCAAGGGGTTTATTCTGGGCTCTGGGACCAGACTGGTTTGCACACACAAGGTGAACTCTGCAGAAAACCTGCTGCATTGGAGGGGCCGTACACAGACTGAGGTCTCCCCAACTCCATTTTTACCCAGTCAATACAACTTATTTTTATTGCTTTTTAGCCAGTTTTTGTCCCAGATGATAGGGTTTTTTTGTCCACAGCAGTCTGAAAAAATCATTTCTGTTCAGTTTTTAAGTGTCGTGCTAAAATCCAAACATCTGCCATCCCCAGAGTCCATTGCTTTGTAATTTTGTCTTAAAAAGTAATCTCTGTAAGCCCCACCGCTGCCTGCTGCTCACAGACCTGCTCTCCTCCCAGCAGCCAGGCCTGCAATAGTGTATAAATGATTGGAGCGATTTTGAACAGTTCCTAAGTCCCACCCCCCCAAAGTTAATCTCTGCCCTTAGCACCTTCCAGTTGACACGGAGATGCAGAAATGCCTCTTTACTCCTTTCCTGGGTTACACGCTGTTGGAGTGAAAGTGGGCACCATCCTGTGCTTCACTGGGGACACGGCAGGGACAATGTCCCTGCGGGAGAACTGGCAGAGGAGACTCGTCTCATTTAACGCATTTCTGCCCTGGGCCAGTTAGTGCTGGTGTTGCTCCCCTTCCACCGCAGCCCTGCACAGCTACGAGTGCATTTATCTGGTTACCTGAGCAGTGACTTTGAGCTAAAAATTCTCTCTGAGCACTCGTGCATGTTGCATGTGTGACAGGCACTCTGGCTGAGTGAGCCCACAGCATCCTTTGAGGATGCTCCTGCATTCCAGCACCCGGGTGAAGCACTCATTGTGGACACCACGGCTGCTGATGATGAGATGCACGTTATAGAGAAATCAGCCCTGGAAAGGTGAATCCCCCTTTCTTCAGAGCCCGTGTCTTCAGCCCGTTGTGCATCCCAGCTCCCGTGGCTGCACTGAAGATTGTGGAGAGGGAGCAGGGTCTGTTCAGTCCTGTGAGTGCTGAGTGGATGTGGCTCCAGTGAGGGATCGGGGGCGATGGCTGAGCCCTGCCAGCCCCAGCCAGAGCTGCTCTAATTCTCCTGCACCTCCCTCACGGCTCTGACCCGCTCCAGGACTGGTGCACTGGTTCAGAAAGTTCTCTTGCAAAAACTGTTCATCCGCCGTATGTTCATCAAACCTCTTGGTGTGCCTGGGAGGAGCCTCTGGGAGATGTACAAGGGCTGCTACTGCTTTTTGTGTGGGGACAGAGGTGCCAGCCCCAGACACCTCCTCAGGAGGGGCTGGTTGAGATCACCTCCAGCCACAGGGCATCTGCTCTCCAGGACAGATGGTTTCACCTTGTGTCCTGGACAGTATTGATGCATTTCAGAGCCTTCTCCCCCAACACTTAGAGACAGATGATTCACTTTATGATTGGCAGCACTATAGCCGTGTTTTATATAAGCAAGCACATGGAGAGCACATATTTCAGAGCCTTCCCCCCCCAACACTTAGAGACAGATGATTCACTTTATGATTGGCAGCACTATAGCCGTGTTTTATATAAGCAAGCACATGGAGAGCAGGAATCACCTCTCTCCATGGGAAATGCCCCCTGACATTCCCAGGGCAGAAGGGATTTCTGTGGGAGCAGGACTTTCCCTGCAGGTAATGGACATGGCATTTCTTGAGTGGGTGATTTGGCTGTAGACTTTGTTGGGACAGTGAGCAGGGAAGGTGGGGGTTCTGCAGGGGGGCTGGGAGCGGGGCTGGCTCTAGTGCCACAGGTCCTGAGCCCATGCACCCCACGGTCACTAATCCTTGCTCAGAAACACCACCAGGGCTTAGCCTGGAGGGCTGTTATTGCAGCAGGATGTCCAGGAACAATTCTGGTTCTCAGACCAGAAGAGGCTCTGTACGGTGTCCCCTGCAGACGCACCGGTGGCCAGAAGACCAACCACTGGATGGAGACTGTCCCACGAACCAGGCAGGGTGATGCAGTTATTCCCACGGCTGGGAGCATGGGCAGCATCCCCTCTCCCCTTCTGGGTGTTTGCTGCAGCAATTTCCAGTGCTCCTCAGAGGGCGTTTGCTGCTCAGGAGCCTTCTCCTCCCTGGTGCCTGCACAGTGTCCTCTTGAGGCTGAGGAGCCCTTCGTTTCAGCCATTACATGTGCTTCCTCTGTTTTGCCATCCCATAAGAGCAACGATACTGGGCTGACTGGCTTATCTGCATTTTGGACACGGGGTGTCCCTGACACAGGGGATGAGCACAGACGGGACAAGCTGAGTGAGCAGAACATCTCCCTGATGGTGGAGCCCAGGTGCTGCTCTCACAGGTGCCAGAGGGTCTCCTTCCCCGGGGTCTCCGTGAGATCAGTGCAGAGGGTGCTGCAAAGCCTTTGGGGGTGGTGGTGTTCTCCCAGCCTTTTGTGTGCTGCTGCTCCCAGCGTTTCCCCAGCAATAGTTAAGAAAGCACAACATTTCCCATGGACTCTGCAGCGCAGGTTGCTCAGCGTTCAGGGTGCATCCACCTCACGCCTTGTTTTGGAGACTGAAAGCATCTGCCAGATGCAGGCACGGCCAGAGGGCCAGGGCAGGGCAAGGTGCAAGCAGGGACTGGCCCAGAGCAGAGGAGGCTTCTTGGCACGGGGAGGATGTGGGTCAGGGCAGAGCTTCTCCCAGCTGACTGATCCTTGTCTTTTTATTTTCCTTTCAGTTACTACATCGACGGCCGAGTGGCCAAAGTGACAGACTTCCTGAAAACGCGTCTGTTAGACACGCTCTCTGACCAGATCAGGAAAATCCAGAAAGTGCGTGAGTGCAAAGGGTTGGCGGGGGGCGAGGGGACACTGTGCCCATGGGGCTCGGCCTCGGCAGGGGTCCTGGCCGGGGCTGTGATGTGCTCCTGGGGGAGCTGGTGTGGGGCAGGGATGGAGGACGGCTGCTGGGGGCAGCTGTGCTCCCAGCCCAGATGTGGCCAGCCCTCATGCAGGGGATGGGAGGACAGAGCAGGCAGCAGGATGCCTGACCCCGGGGTAGGATGTGTGTGGGTCAGGGGCTGCAGCACCGTGTGGGCTGTGCAGTGCACCAGGATGCAGGATGGACACAGGGTGCAGGGGCAGACACTGCCATGCCAAGCCTTTCTAAAACAGCCAACTGTCTCCAGTCTGCCATCCATCCATACCTGAAAGTTTCTCCGAAGGAGGAGAAGAGGGAGCAACCAGGCAGCATCAAACCTCCCTGAGCACAGCCAGTGCCGTGCCTGCTCAGGAGGGGACTCCTTCTGCAGTGTCTTGCCCGCTTGCTGCCAGTGCGTGAAAATCACGGAGTCAGGGAATTGTCAGAGTTGGAAGGGACCTCTAGAGACCCTCCAGTCCAACCCCCCGGCCAAAGCAGGGCTGCCCAGAGCACATCACTCAGGAGCATCCAGGCGGGGCTTGAAGATCTCCAGAGAAGGGGACTCCACACCCTCCCTGGGCAGCCTCTGCCAGGGCTCTGCCACCCTCACCCCAAACAAGTTCTTCCTCCCATTGGAGTGGAACTTCCCATGGTCCAGCTTGTGCCCGTTGCCCCTCGTCCTGTCCCTGGGAACCACTGGAAAGAGTCCGGCTCCATCCTCCTTCAACCCCCCCTTTAGAGACTTGGCAGCATGAAGAAGGTCTCCCCTCAGCCTTCTCTTCTCCAGGCTGAAGAGCCCCAGCTCTCTCAGCCTTTCCTCATCAGGGAGATGCTCCAACCCCTCCATCCTCTCTGTTGCCCTACGCTGGACTCTCTCCAGCAGTTCCCTGTCTCTCTGGAACTGGGGAGCCCAGCACTGGAGGCAGGATTCCAGTTGTGGCCTCCCCAGTGCAGAGCAGAGGGGGAGAATGACCTCCCTCCACCTCCTGGCCACACTCTTCCCTACGCAGCCCAGGATCCCATTGGCCTCTTGGCCACAAGGGCCCATTGCTGGCTCCTGGAGAGTTTACTGTCCACCAGGACCCCCAGATCCTTCTCCTCAGAAATGCTTTCCAGCAGATCCACCCCTAACCTCTATTGGTGCCTGGGGTTCTTCCTGTCCAGGTGCAGGACCCTACACTTGCCCTTGTTGAACCTCATGAAGTTCTTCTCTGCCCAGCTCTCCAGCCTGTCCAGGTCACAATGGATGGCAGCACAGCCCTCTGGAGTGTCAGCCAGTCCTCCCAGTTGGGTATTATCAGCGAACTCAAAATATTGCTTGTAAAGTTGTGACAGTTGCATTTCCAGGGTGATTTTCACTCATGGAGAATCATGAACATCGTTATGAACAACTGGTGGGTTTTTTTTTCCTCCCCTGGTGATCATGTTTGGACTATGTTATGAAACCCAGATGATGCTGGCGTGCTCTACCAGAGCCCCTGGCTCTGCCTGGCCAGCGCAGCCTGAGGGGAGTGCTCCTCTCCCTGCCACGCACCCAGCTCCTGTCCCTTCCCACTGGGCAGGGGACGGGGGCTTCACAGGTCCCCCTGCTTCAGCTGATACAGGGACCAGGGCTGTGCCTGGCCTGCTCAGCTGTCATTCTGACAAAAAAAAAGGAACACCTACTAAGCAGGGAAGGCTTTAGGGACTAGAGGAGATGTCCGTCTGTCTGTCTTGTCCAGGTTTTCATACCCTACCAGTCACCACAACATCTTACTGTTGTAATTCCTGCAGGGAGAAACTGTAGGATGAGTAAACAATTCAAAGAGGCCCCTGGAAAGGGGATGTGAGGGTCAGCGCAGCAAAGCCAGAGGAGAGGAGCCGCTTGCCGAGTCCTTCGGTGCAGGCTGGGAATCACCCACGCGTGTGAGTGGTCCTCTCGCTGTGGGGAGGGGTGGTGGGGCAGCCAGCGGGATCAGCACGAGAGGCACTGAGCAGCCCTGCTCCCCCCGGCAGGACACAAACCCACCAAAAGTGGTGGCACGTGTCCCACCTCCACTGTGGGGTCGGGAACCTGCTGGGAGGGGTGCTGGACCCCCCATGGTGGGCTGGGCAGAGGGCTCTGGGAGCAGGGCACCAGCAGCAGGATGGCTGGGGATGGCGTTTGCCCTCCCAGCCGTGGGCAGCTGGGTGGTGACATCCCCGGCAGGACAGGACAGCAGCCCCAGGGGCTCCCTGCACCCCAACCATCCCCACACCAGCAGCAGCGAGGAGCTACCCCCGACGTGGGCTGGGGGAACCCTGGCAGCCGCGGGGCAGGGTTTGGCCTGCGCAGGGATGGCTGGGGAAGGGCTCTCCCGGGAATGCCAGTGCGGCTGAGCAAAAGCACAGCGCTGGGTGCTAATAGCCTCCAGCTTGGCTTTGAGTCCGTGCATCCTGCCGGGGCTGATTAGAGCAGCTGGGCTTGTCCACTTCCCTGTTTTATTGCTTCCTCTCCGACGGGGGAAGGTGGCGGGCTTAGATAATTACAGGCAGGATGCCAACACCTCTGGGGCTTCAGTCAGGGATGTCGACTCTCACAGGCTGTGAGTGGGAGGCAGCCCAGAGCTGGCGTATTTCACATCTTTGAGGGATCCCAGTCCATCCAGCACATTCCAGCACTCCTCACTAATGGGGCAGGATGCATCAGGCTGCGCAAAGCGCTCCTCAGGCTGCTGGGTTTGCAGACATCTGTTCATGGGAGCTTGTTGCCCGGCCTGGAGAAGTGGGATTACGGGAGAGAGGATGGGGAGTTGTGTGGTGCCAGAGGTTGCTTACACTGGGAGAGGGCAGCTCTGGCCATCTGAGCCTTTCCACCCCACCTGGCACCTCATGGGTGTCTGCGCTGCTGGCTGGAGCCTTGGAGGTGGTGGGACAGACCTACATGTCCTTTCTGTGCCAGGGAGCCCTTGGACATCGAAGCAGCCCTTGCTCAGCCATGGGGCTGGCTCTGTCTGTGGCCAGAGGCATCCACTGCTTTCTTCTCAGGTGCCCACTCTTCCTCCATGTGGCTCCAGTACGTGTCCCAGGGCTCCCACGTGACAGAGCCTTCAGAGCTCGGGTGCTTCCTGTGGCTGGTGGCCACCTTGCATGGGGCTGTGGAGAACTGAGATGACCTGGCAGGGCAGCTGGCAGGACAGGGAATGTGTGGGGAGACCGTGGAGAAAGAGCAGGGCCTGGGTTTGGGAGTGTGGGAGTACGTTTGGGAGGACGTGTTAGGAGCAGCTCCAGAAGATGGGTAGTAGACACATGACAGCAGCAGCAGCAGCAGAGAGTGAGGACCAGTTCCCCACCCCCCAGACATGGTGAAGACACCTGGTGACCATGCCAGGGCTGAGCAAGCACTGACGGCCCAGCAGCACCATTACCCGAGGCCTCCAAAACCCGTCCTGGAGTGGAGCACAGGACACGTCTGCCTGAGCTTTCAGTCACGGGCTCACGAGAGTCATTTTGGTTGCGTTTGTGTCCCACACAGGTCGTGAACACATACACACCGGGGAAGAAGATCTGGCTGGAAGGCGTTGGCGCGACCTCAGCCGGAGGCATGAACAACCTCTCCGATTCCTATGCGGCCGGGTTCCTGTGAGTTACACCAGCACCCGAGCGCCAGGGCACTGCCATCCCCACGGGCTCTGTGGCCTTGGGTGCTGCAAAGCCTCTGCAGCCAAGAGGGGGCCAGCTCTGTGCCCAGACACCCCACTCCTACCCCCCTCAGCACTCCTCCGGCAGCCTGGGCACCCTCACTTTCTCCGTAGCATCCCTGTTACCTCTCCTCAGCTTTGCTTCTCCTGTAGGTGACCCAGCCCCTGGTGTACTCAGAGGAGCAGAGCAAGGAGGGGGCCACTTGGGACCCCACAGCGGTACCCACGGTGTGCCCGCAGGACATGGATGTGGAGGGAGAGGTGGGATCTGGGCATGCCACCTCCAGGACCCCAGGGCTGGCATCCCAACTAGCTTGCCTCGCGCATCCACTCGGGGTCCCCAGGGCCTCCTCCCACTCTGTTTCTGGTTCGTTGCATGTGTTCACTCCCGGGGCACCTGCCCAGGGAAGCACTGGGCAGGACTCTGCTCTGGAAACCATTTTCTCTCCTTCTTCAAAGCCAAAACCATTCCATGGGGTCCTGGGGTTTGTCTGCTGGCACAGCCCTGTGGCATGGGCATCCTGCTGCTGAACCTCAGTTCAGATCTTCAGAGCTGGCTGTGATCATGAAAGATGGAAGATTATCTGGGCTCCGGGGGAGGCGTGGGAATGTGCATGGGGGGATGGGATACTGGGAGCAGGCAGCAGGGCTGCCAGGGCTGGGGTCACAGAATCACAGAATGACATGGGGTTGGAAGGGACCTCTGGAGATCATCTCCTCCAACCCCCTGCCAGAGCAGGTCCACCCAGAGCAGGTCCCACAGGAGCGTGTTCAGGAGGGTCTTGAAACTCTCCAGAGAAGAAGACTCTACCACCTCTCTGGGCAGCCTCTGCCAGGGCTCTGCCACAATCACAGGAAACAAGTTCCTCCTCATGTTGAGATGGAACTTCCCATGTTCAAGTTTGGGCCCATTTCCTCTTGTCCTGTCACTGGGCACCACTGAAAAAAGCCTGGCCCCATCCTCCTGACCCCCACCCTTGAAGTATTTATAGGTGTTGATCAGATCCCCCCTCAGCCTCCTCTTCTCCAGACTCAAAAGCCCCAAGTCCCTCAGCCTTTCCCCATCAGAGAGAGGTTCTAGTCCCTTTATCATCTTTGTAGCCTCTGCTGCATCTTCTCCCCACTCTTTGAGGAGCTTTGAGGGTTTTTAAGAGGGGTTTTAAGAGGTGCCCTCAAAAAAACTGAAAGGTCCCTTGTTGTGGTTGTAGGTGATGCTGGTGGTGACATCTGTGGCTTTGGGATGGAGCCCCTTGTTCAGTAATGAAGCCACTCATGGACAAGAGAGGCTTTTCTAGGCGTGAAGGAGGGTCGTCTTCTAAAACCACAAGATTAATAGAAAGACATTTGATTAAGAGGAATCGCCAAGTTTAATTTGAAATTGTGGCTTTTAATTGAGTCGCTTCCAGCTGACAGTGTTCTTAAGTTTATTAATTAACTCACGACTCAGTGATGAAATGTTGGTGTGCCACCATAGAATAATGGAAAGCGGGCAACACTTTCCAAGGCTTATTAACTACAAATATTGAAGAAAATAGCATAAAATGCCACTGCTTTCATTTTTTTCTCCTGTTGGTGAAGATGGCTTAATCTATTTACTTCCTTCAGTGAACACTGCTGATTTTTTGTATAAAACATAGGCCTTAGATAATATTTTGAGCCATTCTAATAATGTGAAAATAGCACCTTGCCACTTTTAAATCAACTCAAATTATTACTTAGCGATTTTAAAATAAATATTCATAGTACTAGTAATAATAAATATTAATGTTCAAATGCTTATTGAAACCACTACAGATCCTTAAATTACTATTTGTTATCGATGCTGCTCATAGAAAGATGGAATTATTGTACTCATTTTTGTAAGTACAGGGGTGCAAGCAGCAGCACAGAAGTCAGAAGGAAATCTCTGCACGTCTGAAATCTTCAGCATGTTCTTTCTGAAACAAGCTCTGGTGGTTCCTTCAACTGGAGCCTCTTGACTTTCCAGAGTTAACCTGGCTTCAAATCTGCTGTCAATAACAGCAGGATGGTGAATGAGTTTAGATGTGGTGTTGGGGGATATGGTGTAGGGGAGAACTTTTTAGAGTGGGGTTGATGGTTGGACTCGATGATCCCAAGGGTCTTTTCCAACCTGAACGATTCTATGATTCTATTCTATTCTATGACAGCATCCCTGAGCATCAGGAGAGGAGATGGGAGGTGTTGGTGACATGAGGTCTGCACTAAGCCCCCCCAGAATAGCCTGGTGGGTGGCTCTGGAGAGCAAATGAGCCTGGGGAGCTCTGGGAGATACCTGGAGCAGCATGGGCAGGGGACCAGAGAAGCATGGTCCCATGCTGCTCTGGTCCCTTGCCCATGGTGCTCCAGGTATCTCCCAGAGCTCCCCAAGCTGCACACCCCTCCAGTGAGTACACCTGCCAGCTCTGGTGGCCTGGGCTGGGGGGTGCCAGAGAGGCTTTGAACTTCGAGATGAATCTGAGCCTGGGGCAAGCACTTGAAGGATTTCTTTTGAAGAGCCATGTCCCCTGGCCAAGCTACCCCTGGCTCCCCCAGGTTGCTCCTGGCCGGGTGGTTGTAGGCCAGATCCTGGGCACAGTGGGGACAGTGGGTGGCCCGTGGCCAGCTCTCATGGCACAGTGAGGACACAGGGTGGCCCGTGGCCAGCTCTCACGGCACAGCAGGGGCAGCAGCCTGTGCAGTTAGGAGAAGGACAAAAGCCAGGGGAGGATTTTGAGGAATAAACCCTGTTTAACACAATGGAGGTCTTCAAACTGGATTTTGCTGTTGTTTTGAAGTTAACTCGTCCAATAAGTTAGATGCCACCCGCCTTCGTGGCTGGTTCCTCGCTCTCCCATGTGCTTCAGCATCGATCCCATGTCCCAGCATCGTGTTCCTGCACGAATTCCAGCGGGTGCTTCCCCAGCCCCTTTCCCTCCACTCCTGTGCTTTAAAAGAGGTGCAAACTGACGGGGGGGTTAAAAGCTGCAAAGAGCAGAGAGCCCAGCGAGGCCGGGCCGTGACCCGCTCCGCAGGGCAGCGCCCGCTCTTTTCCCGTGGGAGCCATCATGGAGATGAAAGCCCCTGGCTGTGCCTGCACCGGGCCAGGCGCTCTGAAACCCAATCTGCTCGTTAGCTGCCCTGACAAAGAGGTTTCCTCACGCTGGCTGGGTGTGAGGCGGCCGCCTGCTGAGAGAAGGGCTGGAGCATCCCAGTATCAATGGCAGCTCCAGCTGGCGGCTCCTCAGGGAGCGGGGTCTGGGCTCCCCTGGAGCAGCCTTTTCACCTCCTCCTCCCCTGCCACTGCCGATCCCGGCTTGTCAGGTCAGAGGATGGCGTGTTTCAGGATGCTGAGCTGGAGCTGAGCCTTTTACAGCGGTGCTGGGGAGCTGCACGCTCCAGGGAGAGTTTCCTGCGTGGTCCATGGCTGCTGTGGCAATGCAAAGACAGCCCTCCAGCCTTGTGCTAAAGAGCTTCTCCTATAAAACCCAGTGATGTGTAGTCCATCACCATGCAAGCACTGCGCTGCTGTCACAGGAGCCCTCCTCCCTGTCCTTCAGCTGGGACCCCTGAAAGCTGCTGGTCTTGCTCAGGTGAACACTGTCGCTGTTAAGGGGATGTTACAGCGAGTGGCACAAGGAAGTTCCTAAAATGTGGTGTGTGTGCTACATTTGCGGAGTGGGGAATGCCGGGGTCACTTGGTGGGCGCTGTCGCGGGAGTCAGCTTCTAAATCATCCTGTCTCTTTTTGCCTGCAGTTCTGGGGGCTTTGTTACGTACCAGGGAAGCAGCAGGGAAGTGGGAGCACCGTTCCATGTACAGCGGGGTGCTAGCTGCTGCTGGGGCTGCGAGAGAGCGGGGGGTACCCGCACCTCAGAGGGGCAGAGGGCACAGCCACTCTCGGGGTGCGGGCACTGGGCAGCAAACCCGAGCAGCCTGGTGGGGCTTGAAAACAAACTTGTATATTCTGGCCATTTCAGTGAGAAGTGCAAGAGCACCCGGGAGTAGCTGCTTGCAGACAGGCTTGCAGTGAAACCTTGAAAGCGGAGGTTTAAGCTGGTCCCCCCACCAGATTCGTGATGTGGTGGCCACTGGTGGAGTACAGCTTGGCTCCCCAAAAGTGGTCTCAGGTGGCAGCAGCGTGGCTGAGGGGCATTGCAGCTTCATGGAGAAATTAGGGAGATGCTCACATCTCTGCTGGGCTTTCTGCATACAAGCTGTCTCATGAGCTAAGCAGCATCTTGTGTCTTCTGGGGCATCTTGCAAGGGGCATTTGTGCCCCATCCACCTTCACCCATGAGAGAGCAGCTCTGGGTGCCCATCCTGGCTGCCAGAATTGCTTGTCCACCCTCTCCTCGGAGGTGGTGCAGAGGTGCCTCTCGCAGCTTCCTTCCAGGTGAAGTTTCCAGGAAAGAAGTTTCTCTTGCTGGACTAATGGGGACCAAAACAGGAGAAACTGGGTGACATGAGGTTCCCTGGCCTGGACACGGGGACTATCGGGCTGGGGAATAGAAATATTCCTGCCAACCTTCATGCAGCTGATCTCCAGTGTTTTAATGCCTTGTTATTTTTGAGATGGCTTTTCCATGTGTCATCAGACTGCTTTTTCTTCCTGAGTGATTGGGGCAGCCAGGTGTATAACAATCACAGCTTGACTGCATGGCTTGTGCTTGAGAAGCCCTTCAGATGAAGCCCCTTGCAGGTGTGTCAGGTGCCTGCCTGCACCTAAACCCACCCCCACGTGTGCGGGAGAGGGGAGCGCGGGGGGAAGGAGGGCAGGAACAGCAGTGATATTCACCCTTCACGGGGCAGTGCCTTTGAAATGCCAGTCTGGCATTTAGTAGCTCCGGGCTCATTTCAGGCACTCAGTGTCCATACTCCATCTCTCCTTAATATCGCTCTGAAACAGTCCAGAGGCAGGAAATACATTGATTTCATTGGAGAGGCCCCCAGGTAGGTGTGAGATTTCTCTTCAGATTGTTAGACCATGTTAAAGACCTTTCTGCGTGGTCTTCCACATGGCACTTGCCTCTTTTTTACCCGTCCTTGATAGTAATTTCTGCTCCCTTAATGCACGGTGCGCTATATATATATAATATATATATTATACCTATGTGTGGAAAAACTCGGGCGTGTTCCTAGGGAGGGCCAGAGCAACACAAAGCCCATGATAAAAACACAGCTGAAATCCAGACTTCCATCTCCTGGTAAATGTGGCTCCTCTCAGACCTTCTCCTAAAGACTCTGGACAGCAAGATGCTCGGTTCTCCTAGCTTAGGTAGATGCTAAAACTTCCTTTCTGTGCACAAGTTTCATACACAGCAAAGAAAGGCCCAGAGGGATCACAGGGTGATGTGATGGCAGGGGCTGCCTGCTCAGCTGTGGTAGTAGAAGACAGTATGATATTGCCTGTGAATTGATGATGTCCTTGAGAAAGCACCGTAGCAGTGCAGAGGTCGGTGCCTGATGGTGCTGTGGTCAGACGCTTGGATGCTGCAGGTAATTTTTCACCTCCTTTCCTTAACCCAAAGGCACTGAGGAGCTTGATGGGAAAGTTACTATCTGTCCTGGAGGAGGGAGGACATCGGGCTCATATTAAGGTCTGTCCTTAGTGATCTGTCCCCTTTCTACCTGGGCTTTCATAAAAGCCCTGGTGTGAATGAGCTCAGTGCCAGGTTGCCACCGTCTCCAGCATCCTTTGGGGTGCTGAGGGCAGAGCTGTGGTTCGAGCCAACCCCTTGGGCTGCCCCTGGCAATTCGGTGCCGAGGGCTCCTGCCTGACCCGTCCCGAGCACCTCCCCAGCAGGGCACAGGGTGGTCCCCCCAGTCTCCGGATGCACAGGGGGAAGGGACCCGCTGGCGAGGTGCTGCCCTGGGTGCCAGGGCTGGGAGCAGGTCCCCCAGCCGTGCTCTTGCCTGATGCATGTACGCACTCCCCAGTGAGCTCATTAGCTGAGCTGGCTGGGCCGGAGGCACCGCTAATTGCAGCTGGAGGTCCCAGACGTCTCCCCAGATGGTGCTTCTCCCCTCCTTGAGCTGTGTGGGAGGGGGCTCAAGGCTGGGGGGGGCCGGGTCCTGCACCCATCCCCACCCTACCCTCTGCTCCTCCGGTGGCTGCAGGGCTGGTCAGTGTCTGGAGGTAATGGGGAGACTCGGGGGAAAGCCAGAGAGAGCCCTTTCCTGCAAGTGCTCGTGCTCCCACCGCCCAGCCCGGCCAGCTGGCTGTGGGGCTGGGGGGAGTTCACCCCACTGCTGCACCGGCCCTTCTGCACGCCCAGCACCGAGTCCCCGCAGCCAGCCCCGCTGCCGGGGGTAGGACCACGGCTGCCGTTCCCCCCAGCGGGGACCCTCAGCTCTGGGGTCAGTGTTGGGGAGGGGGCGGCTGGGCTGGGTGGCAGCGTGGGCACAGTCCCACGCCTGGAGGGGTGGCGTGTCCAATGGAGCTTGCACACACGTGGAGACTGTTCCTGACAACCATAAATACGCCACACGGGGTGCCTGGCACCCCCATCTGCCCCACAGCCAGAGTGCTGGCTCTGCTGGGAGCAATGGTCCTCAGGAATATGGTTTAGTGCTGTGTTTTTTGGTTTTGTGGTGTGTGAGGTTTTTTTTGGTTGTTTTTTTTTTTTTTTTTTTGTCAGGTTGATGGTTGGACTAGATGATCTTTAAGGTCCCTTCCAACCTAGATGATTCTATCTGTGATGCCTGCAAACGGGGCAGGGGTGGGAGAGGCGAGGATGGGCAGGATGGGTCTGTACAGGAGTTTTGCTCTGGCTGCAGGAAGGGAAGATGAAATCCCGGGCTGTTGAGGTGTGCGTGGGGGAAAGGCTCTCCCAGGAGACATCAAGCCTGGAGGACAGCCAGCTGAAGGTCAGAGTGGACATGGTGCCCTGCAGAAATCTCCTGGCCAGCCTCGGCGCTAGCGCCTGGAGCGGGTCTGAGCAGGGCATTCCCTCCCCCGCCTGGTCCTCTCAACCATGATCATACCACATCTCGAGGACTGTGGCATCCTCTGCTCTCTGCACCCTCCCTGCAGTCAGCCTTCCAGGAGCTCCACGTCTGCTCTGAGGCTCGTTTTATCTGACAACGAGGAGGCAGATTTAAAGCCCCTGAACTCTGCTTGCTGACACGATGGGTTAAGAGGTCTTTCGCTCTTAGTGCACCATAAAAAACCATCTCTGACGTGCGTATGCTTGGAGTCTCAAACGCACCACAGCCATGCTGCGGCTAGCAGCTCTGGCACTCACCCATGGGAGCTGCAGGACACGCACAGACCTGGAGCCGGGCTGCTCCTCCGACACCAGAGACTGGGGCAGAGACACGCTCTGGCTGGGCCCAGCAGCAGCAGTTGGTACCTGGGAGGATGGACACGGCCACTGCCCATGTGTCCTGGAGGCACCCTGCTAGTGACAGACCTGCCCACCTCAGTGACAGAGCCATCCTGTGGCTGTGGAGAAGGTGGGACAGCAATACCCTTCCCAGGGTGGGTCTGGGTGCTGGGTGCTCGCTGGGGGAGAAGAGGAAAGTAGCATTATGGTGAAAAGCAGCAGAAGAACAGAAAACAGCAAAGAAGTCACATTTGGTTTCCAAGCCCCTCTGATCCGGCGGCTCTGCTCCCTTCCTGCAGCCTCCATGGCCTGGACCCTGTTAGGGAGAGGTGATGACAAAGGAGAGGTCTGGCCGTTCCTCCATCTGCTCGGCTCCCTGGGAAGGTGGAGGCCACTGGCCAGGGGCCAGCTCGTGAAGGGCAGTGGCAGGCAGGGGACACTGCCCACAAGCCACTTGCCTAGTGCCCGGGCAGGCTGTCCCCTCAGTGCCACCGGTGCCTGGCAGCGATTGCTGTGGCTGCCACTCCCACAGCAGGAATTTTTTGCCTTAATATCAGCATTTGGACTTTCTCCAGGACAGAGAAAAAGGGCAGAAGTGACAGAGACAAGGGAGAGGGGCTGAGCAAAGGGTGCAATGGATTGAAGGCTGGGGAGACATGGTGCTCGTCAGAGGCTTGATGGGTTGTGCTGCTGGCACGGCTGGGGAGAGCCCAGGCTGTGGGGCAAACGGCTGATGCTCAGCCCAAACACCGAGCTCATGGTGCTGCTGGCACTGGTGAATGAGAATGCTGCTCTCCGAACCCATGGTGCACATGTGTTACCAGATTATTTGGGAGTGGGACTGACTCTCCTGGCTGTCCCCATGTGCTGCACTTCAGGACTCATTGCAGAGCCGTTGCAAAACAGCTTGGTTTCCTTTCCCTACCCAAGATCCAGCCTGGCCTAAGCCCTGTGAGCACACAGGGCGCCCAACACAGCCACAGCAGCAACTGCTCTGCTCTGCAGAGCTGCTTCTGCACCGGCTGTTGTCCCTCCCTCACGCTGCCTCCTCTCCTCTCCTCTCCTCTCCTCTCCTCTCCTCTCCTCTC
>NW_015090781.1:1627431-1635740 GCF_001431845.1 Calidris pugnax
CGCCTCTCCCCTCCTCTCCTCTCCTCTCCCTCCTCAGCCAAAAGGCAGGGGGGGTGGGACTGGCAGCCCCTCATGTCCTGTTTCAGCTGGAAACCTCTTGCTGGCAGAGAAAGCTGCTGGGAAGATGTAAAGGCGGAAGGCGATGCAGGAAAGAGGGGTGTGAGGTGAGGCATTCGCAGCCGTTGGAGCAGGAAGGAAGAGGATCCGCGTGGTGAAAGCAACAGATGCCCAGGGAGAGACGTCAGCATCTTCAGGCGACGGGTGGGTGGGGAACTGCAGGGACCCAGTCTAAGCAAGAAAGGAGTTGGGCAGCGTTGGCCAATCCTTTCACAGGTGCAGGGGCCTGGATCCAAGCAAGGGTCTGTCCTCCTCTGCTGATGCCAGTCGCTCCTGGCAGCCAGGTCCACCTGAAGCCCCCTTGTTTGGGACTAGGAGTGTGGTACCCTGTTCATGGACCCCCTCTCGAGCATCCTCCTTGATGCACCCGCAGATTCCCCCAGTAGGGCAGCAAATGTTGTAGGAGATCGCTCACCAAGTCCTCAGCTCTTCAGGACCTTCACACAAGGAGGGTGCACACACTAAATAACAGCTGACGTCCCTGAAGATGGGTGTGTGTGAGCACCATCACCAGCTCCTGGAGCTGATCATTTTGGCTTCAGCAAATTTTCCCTTTGGGGAGAGGTTCTGCCCTGCTGTGTTTGTCACGG
Organism: Calidris pugnax; assembly: GCF_001431845.1. Classification (NCBI taxonomy): domain Eukaryota; kingdom Metazoa; phylum Chordata; class Aves; order Charadriiformes; family Scolopacidae; genus Calidris; species Calidris pugnax. Next base: position 1,628,139 of record NW_015090781.1, read on the forward strand.
GACCTTGGACAGGATTTGGGTGAGAAAGCCTCAAACTCCCACAGTCCAAGCAGCCCATCAAACTCAGGGACAATGTTAAAAGCGGCATCAGTCCAGCCTTGCTGAAGGAATGACCCGCCGTGGCTTGAACAGGATGTACGGGCCTCCGCAGGGAGAAAGCTTTGGATGCTGAGGATCTCTTTAATCTAATGGAAAAAGAGAGAACAAGAACCACTGATTCGAAGCTGAAGCCAGACAAATTCAAGCTGAAAATAAGGAATGGAATTGTTAGCAGTGCGGATGTTTAACTGCTGGAACAGACTCCCTGGGAAGTGGCAGCTTCTCCATCCCTCCAAGCCCTCACAACCACAATCACTACTTTTCTGGAAGATATTTTTGCCAAAAACAAGCCATCAGGCTCAACAGAGGGATATAAGAGTGAAGCTCTCTGTTCTGTGGGGTATGGGAAGGACAGCCAGCCCTTATCTTCATGCGGGTTGCTTGGACTGTGGAAAAACACAGATGAAAGGGCAGGAAAGGAGCATCTCTAACAGGCTGTCGGAACTCAAGCATGCCTGAGGGATGGAGCAAGAGCTCGAGCAGCTTCAGAAGAGGGAATAAGCAAGAGGAAGAGGAGGAGAGCAGGCAGCAGCCAGCTGATGCTGCTGGTGACCTGGGAACACAGAGCCATGCCCCAGGCTGTGCACCACGGGGTGGGACAACTCCTCGTTTGAAGTTCAGCTGCCTTTGCCGGTTACAGCCCCAAGGAGACTGAAGGGCCACAGCTCTGTTACTCCAGTTTTCTGCTTATGGCAACATCTTCTCACATGTGGTGAACGTGGAGTTGAACAAACTCAGGCGGGTTCTAAAGCTGCTTTGCTGTCTCTGGGAGAGAGCGTGGGGATGTGCCCCTGCACCCTTCCTAACGGCGCTGGAGTGGGAGGGTCTGCTTAATAGGTTTGTCTGAAGGTCCAAATAATCAGCCTTGTTTCCAAAAGCTAAAGTCCCCAAAAGCTCCTGCGATTAATTAAAATGTGCAAAGAGATCGAGTGGTACCCTCTGGGCTTTCCCCATCTAGTGGGAAGCACGTGGGTCTTCACTGGCCCTGTGGGTCTCAGAAGATGTGGCTGGCCTGAGCTCACATCAGCTCACTTGAGACATGAGCCCTTCCTGCCCATAAATCAGGAGTTGGGGCCAGGAGACCTCCTGAGGCGCGGGACGGGTCTGCCTTCAGGTGCTCCTCGCCTGCAGCTCCGAGGGCTGCAGTGGCAGCTCTGCTTAATGGGTCTGCAAAGTAATTAAAGCAAGAAAGCTCCCTCAACTCCTGGGGGACTAATAGCGGACCAGATTCCTGTCTGTTATTCCTTCTCTACCGCTACAGCTGTATCGCTGGCTCAGCCTTCACAACGGGAGCCCTCTGTGACTCCAAAAGCCAAACCCTTTCTGCAGTTGCGCTGGTTGGAGCCGTGCATCTTCCTGGGGGTCACTGGGGCTGCCTCCACCGAGATGCCTGGCACCACATGGCAAAGCAGGAGCTGGTCTCTGCCTGCTGGGTGCTGCCAGCCTGGGGCCACGCTCACACAGGGTTTTCCATATGGGAGGGGAGTGCCAGGGGACTGGGGAAAGGGCACTGCTCGGTGGGAAAGCCACCCCGGTTGCAGACAAGATGGGTTCCAAGAGCAACTGCTTCCCAAGCTGGTCACCGTTTGAAGAGGAGCCAGTAGCTGCAGGTGCTGGGCATCCCCAGTGTGATTTTTAACTGGGATTCACTCATTCCAGTGGTAGGAGTGGCACCGAAGCACCGGCCCGGCTGGGGGAAGTGCCCACACCTGGGGTGTTTGTTTCCACCACGCTGGATGTGGGCGCAGTCCATCACCCACAAACGCTTGGTGTCACCAGCTCCTGGTAATTTATTGCGAGTAACGTGACTTTGGCCCCGGCCGCCAGCGGGCTTGTGATGACGCGAAAAGCTGCAGCTGTCTTCAGTGCTTCTCTGCAGCGAGCTGAAGAGCTCGAGCGCCTCGAGGCCGGCGCTGAACAGCTCCTTTTCCAGCCCCAGGTCGTTTTTCTGGCCCTCCTTTGAACTCTCTTTGGTATTTCCACATCCTTCTCAAAATGGAGACTTTGGAGCTAGCCTTGCCAGCAAGGCAAAGCCAAATCACTGCTATCCCCTCGCCTCCTGCAGATGCTGGAGGGAGAAGTGGGTCCCTGTGCTGCCCTGGGGGCATTGCCTGCACCAAAATACTTTCTGTTCAGCCATGGTCATCTTGTGCTTTGCAGAACAGTTCATCCAGCGTCGCTGCCCAGCACATCTTGTGGCAGCCGCGTGTGTTCTCTCAGAAAAGCTGTGTACCCTTAGCGAGATCAGAAGCTCACAAATCATGGCCAGTGCTTCCCAGGGGACAAGCATCTCTCCTCGTGCCCAGCCCAGGAGATGCCGAATGGCACAGCTCTGCCTGGGAGCTGCCGTGGCAGGAGCCGCGGGCTCAGCTCCACAGGGGAGCAGAGTTTGCCTGAGCACCCTTGGGAGGAGCGAGTGCCAGGACGTGAGATTTGGCAGCAACCAGAGCAGGTTGCAGGGCCAGGCAGCTCCTCACACCCCCATGTTGCAAACCTTGCTGCTGCTGAGCCTTGAGAGCAGGGGGATGCTGGCGTCCAAACAGCAAACCCCCAGGGACCACCCTGCCCGGAGAGGCAGGAGCTCAGCTGAAGGCTGGAGCTTCTGGTACCAGCTTCCCATCGTGACAAGACCATCACAAGTCCCCTGCCAAACAGATCTTGGAACCCATATGGAAATTTTGAGGGCAGCCACGAGTTCTCTGGCCTCTATTGCTCCCATAACTTGGGGGCAAAAGCAGTGGAGATATGGAGAGGAGGCAAAAAAAAAAGCCCAAGGGGGCTGCTGGAAAGACCTAAGAGCCTGAGGTGACAGGGAGCTGGGAGCACTGAACTCACTGACTTTTAACTCACAACTGTGGGGCTGAACACTGAGATCCGTGCTCACCTTTGGCCTTGCTGTAAACTCAAGTAATTACTCATCTAATGACTCCCGCTAATCAGCGTGACTTGCTGGGGAGCCAGCAGTGTCCTGGACACTGCCTCTCCCACCCGCCGTGAGCCCAAGCTGTGTGGGCTGGCACAGCCCCTGTGGCTGTGTGGATGTCCCCTGGGGGGACATCCCCAGGGTGTGGGGCAGCAGGGACTGGGGTGGTGGCACGCACCACAGGGACAGCACATGGCTGTAGTATTGAGCAACTGCAGCTCATCCTGCCCAGGAGCTTCGGCCTCATGGGCTGAGCCTCCTCGGGCTGCACAAGCCTCTCCCTTCACCCTCGTGTCTCCTCCGACGCCCGGGGTCTGCAGGGGCAGCAGTTACCAAGCTGATGGGGAACAGAGCCCCATGGTTTTGGCTGGGAGCAACGAGGGGAGAGCAGAAGGTGGCTTTTTTCCTCCAGCACTGTGCCAAAAGCTTCCCCAGAACGTGGGAAGTGGGTTTGGATCTGCCTTTGCCAGGGCAGCCCGGTGCTGCTGGAACTGGTTGGTGGGCTGAGCTGGGCTGGGGAGAGGATGGGGATCAGCAGTCGGGTGGGTATTTGCCTCATGCTGGACACTGCTGCCTGGGGTGGTGCCACGCACCACAGGGACAGCACATGGCTGTAGTATTGAGCAACTGCAGCTCATCCTGCCCAGGAGCTTCGGCCTCATGGGCTGAGCCTCCTCGGGCTGCACAAGCCTCTCCCTTCACCCTCGTGTCTCCTCCGACGCCCGGGGTCTGCAGGGGCAGCAGTTACCAAGCTGATGGGGAACAGAGCCCCATGGTTTTGGCTGGGAGCAACGAGGGGAGAGCAGAAGGTGGCTTTTTTCCTCCAGCACTGTGCCAAAAGCTTCCCCAGAACGTGGGAAGTGGGTTTGGATCTGCCTTTGCCAGGCCAGCCCGGTGCTGCAGGAACTGGTTGGTGGGCTGAGCTGGGCTGGGGAGAGGATGGGGATCAGCAGTCGGGTGGGTATTTGCCTCATGCTGGACACTGCTGCAAAATTGCTCTGCGTTTCATCTGCTGGCATCTTCACCCAAAATGCATGTTAATCAGGGGCTGTGTGAGGGCTTCCCACCCACAGGACGGATACCTGTACCTGTGCGAGGGATCTGTGATTCCACCTGCCCATCCTGCCCTGTAGCCTGGGGCCCTGGAGACCCCTTCCATGCCCCTCTGGGGTGGCAGACCCTTTCCTGGCACCATCCTGACCACGCAGAACTTTCCTTGGGCCTCCCCAGGCAGCGTGCAGGGAGTCACAGGGTGCTCGATCCATGCTCCTTTCCACAGCAGCAGCAGGTCATCCTCACTGTGCGGGTCAGACGCTGCCAACCAGTCCCTGGTGCCAGCATGACCATCGCTGCTGGGTGTCTGACACTGCCCATGGGTTGGGGACATCATCCCAATTGCCCTGGGGCACACGGTCCCTCCGGGGCAGCCAGCCTGGGGGTTTATCCAGAGTGCTGGTGCGTGTGAAGGGGGCCCAGCACCCAGACGGTGCCCGGTGCACCCAGAGAAGCGGCGTGAGGCTCCATCTCACCCAGCATCACCCAGGACACCCAGAGCAGCGGTGGGGCCAGGGCCCCATCCTGCAGAACAGCAGGCGAGAGGCTGAGACTGCCCTTTCCCTTCCCACAACCCTGCTTCATTTACCGCACACCTCCCGGCTCCTGCAGCGGATGAGGGGGGGCCCTGCCGGCCGTGGCCCCTGTCACTGCGCAGCCCTCCCTCCCTCCCGGGGGCTGGGGCCCATCCTGTGTGCTGAGCGAGGCCGTGCCCCGCGGGAGAAAGTAGTATGTGGTGACGTAATTAAAGGCTGCATCGTTAAGGCATGTGTGCAGGGGCTGAACGTTTCCTACTTCTTGAGTGCTTGGCTGCCCCGCGCTGTGCTCGTTGGGTGCTCAACTCCACGGGAGGCTTTGGAGCAGGAGAAATACCTCTGGGACCTGGGGCACCCTCAGAGGTCACCAAAGCCAGCGTGCTGTGAAGAGAGCTGGAGAGCACAGGAGAGCTCTGGTGGGTACAGAGTGGGGTGCAGGGTGACCTTCCTGCTCCAGAGACATCGGTGTCCCCCATACCTGAGCTGGAGCTGGGGCACAGGTCCACAGCAAGGGTACATGAAGGTCTGTGGGAACGTGGAAGGGCATCCATGCTGCTCCCCGTGCTCCACAGCCCAGCCAGAAGCCAAGCTCCTTTGGAGGGTATCAGTGTCTCCCAGCGTGGGCAGAGCGATGTATTCTTCCCTTAATCTCTTTCCTGGAAGCAGTAGTGCCATTTTGGCTGGGACCGCACAAAAACCCAGCTCTCCCCAAGGCAGACATCTGGCACACAACATTTTCCTCCCAACCGCCAAATTTTTGCTAGCCTGCAGGCAGGGAAGCCAGCCCCTCCTGCCCACTCCCGCTGGGAGACAGGGGGGACCGTCGTGCTGCTGACTGTCCCCTCTGCCCCGCAGGACTACTGGCTGTCCCTGCTCTACAAGCGCCTCATCGGTCCCAAAGTCCTGGCAATCCACGTGGCCGGTCTCCAGAGGAAACCCCGGCCGGGCAGAGTCATTCGGGACAAGCTCCGCATTTACGCCCACTGCACCAGCTACCACAAGTAAGGGGAGCAAGGGAGGCTGGGGGCTGCTGGGGGTGGGATGAGAAGGACCCCCAGGAGATGGGGACCATCGGGGACAGGCTGGGGCAGGAGCCCAGGCTTTGGCTTTGGCTCTGGCAAGGCAGGTTGGCTCCCTAGGGGGGCTTGCTCGGGCACTGCTCTGGCCACTGTGGTGGTGGAGGGAGCGGAGGGGAAGGAGGATGATGAAAGTCCCAGCAAGTTCCCTGCCTGGGAACGGGGCCGGAGCGGTGGCCGACGGGCCAGCGGAGATCAAGGGAGTGGATTTCACAGGAGAGGCCCCGGTCGGTCGGGTTACCCGCTGGCCCTGCTGCCGGGGAGCCCGGCCTGGTTATTGTTTCGCTGATAAGGTCTTTGAAAGCGCCCCTGTGAGCCGGGGAGGGGGGCGGCCACCTCCTCCTGCAGACACAAGTTGCTATTGTGGAGGAGGAGAGACTGTTTCTTTACACAGTCCAGATGCTTTCAACATGCCTCCAGCTCGGTAGGAAACCTTGTCCAGTAACTGACAGGTGCAAAGTGCTTTATAGCCTTTGTTTGGGGCTGCCTGGTTAGGCAGGGACAGAGGATCAGTGTCTGGACCTGTCAGTTAGTGCCCGGGGCAGCGGGGAGCGGGGGGAGATGCCCCTCACACCCAGAGCTCCCCCCCATTCTCTGCCTCTTTCTTGCAAGGCCCTGGGAGGGGGGGGCTGCCCTGGGACCACCACCCCAGCAGCACCCCCTCAAGCCGTGCCACCCCTGTCTGAGGAGGGGAGAAGGACATTTGGGAAGGTGTCTTTGAGGAGCTGGGCTTTGTGATGGGGAGGTGGCATCTCCCTGTGGAGGGGCAGCCAGGACAGTGGTGTCCCCTCTGGATGGCTGCACGAGGCTGGGTCTCGCAGAGACCCCTTCTTGGAGGTGATGCTCCTTGGGCGCACACCATCATGCCCCTCAGCTCCCCCTCTCCCCTTTGCAGCCACAACTACGTCCGGGGCTCCATCACCCTTTACATCATCAACTTGCATCGCTCCCGGAAGAAAATCAAGCTGGCAGGGACGCTGCGGGACAAGATCGTCCACCAGTACCTGCTGCAGCCCTACGGCAAGGAGGGGCTCCACTCCAAGTAAGTGTGGTGCTGGTGGCTGGGGCTGCCGCCGGGCACCCGCTGCCACCGCCCTGACCCTCTCCTGGCCCCACAGGTCAGTCCAGCTCAACGGGCAGCCGCTGGCGATGGTGGACGATGGGACCCTTCCCGAGCTAAAGCCCCGTCCGCTGCGGGCCGGCCGTACCCTGGTCATACCCCCGCTGACCATGAGCTTCTACGTGGTGAAGAACGTGAACGCGCTGGCCTGCCGGTACCGATAGCCCGTGGCCCAGAACGGACCCACCGGCCCCGCTCCTGCCCCCGCGCACTCCCCAGGACACGCTGCCTCCTCGGCAGCCCCCACGGCAGGGCCACGTCGGGTGGGCACGGCGCCGTGCCCTCGGCCTGCCACCCTGGATGCCCTCCGGCTTGGCACCCTCTCCCACCCTGTGACCGCAGAGGTCCTCTTGGCCCTGGCCACCATCCCACCGGGGCGGTGTGATGGCAAATCTGCAGGGCCTGCCACCCTCCGGCCGGCCAGCGGGGAGAGGCACCGGGGGGTCCGGTGCCCACCGGCAGCTGGGGAGGACTGGGGTGCTGAGCCCGGCACCGGGCACCCTCCCCGGCGCCCCCCGGCCCGGCTGCCCCTCGGGGTGACCCCTCCGGCAGCCGGGTCCCCCTTTTCCTCTGCACGGGGGGGCTCGGGCAGCGCTGCCGGTGCAGCAAGTGCATGGAAGCAGCTCCCTCTGCTGCCGCCAGCCCGGCGGGGACCGGCGCGGGGATGCTGCGGGGGGGCTGGGGGGGCGGGAAAAGGGTGGAGGGACCGGGGTCCGCCCCGGGCGGGCGGGGCTCGGGGGTCGGCGGCTGGAAATGTTGATAATTAAATTATAGGGCCCGGAGCGGAGCGGCGGG
>NW_015090781.1:1636893-1648217 GCF_001431845.1 Calidris pugnax
CCCCCCAGCTGACCCCGCTGCCGGTTTGCAGTTCGGGGACTGCCTGTACATCGCGGTGAACGGCGACGGGACGGAGAGCGAGGATGACCTGCGCCGGACCCTCTTCGTGCTGCGGCGCTTGGTGGAGGTTCACTGCGGCCTCGTCACCCTCGACTCCCACCTCGTCCGCAAGGAGTGAGCGGGCAGGGGGTGGCATGGCGGGGTGCTGGGGTGCCGGGGTGCCAGGGCAGCCAACGAGCCGTGCCTTCATGCAGCCCCCGGGGGCTGGGAGTGATGAAGCTCTCCCAGTTGGGACCCCTCCTTTGCAGCAGGACACCTGCCTGCTGGGCTGCAGCTGGGTTTTGGGGTGCCCGTTCCAGCCGGGGAGGTGACGGCTCACGCTCTGCGGCCGTTGCAGGTTGCGGCCGGCCGATTCGGAGCAGCGGGAGCGTGTCTGGAGCCTGCTGCGGGGCCTGCTGGAGACCTACAGCCGCCTGCGGGAGGAGGACCAGAGCTTTGCAGTTGAGGTACCGTGTCCCTGGGGTGTCCCTCCACCTTGGGGTGTCCCAGGGGTAGGAGGCTGTGTGGAGTCCCGGGATGTAAACTCTCTGGGCTGGGGACTTTGGGGCAGCTCCCTGGGACAGAGGAGGCTTGGACCTGCCCACAAGGCTGGGTCTGGGGGGGCTCAGCACCCACTCCCCCTGCCCACCCCCCAGGCCGTGGAGCGGCTGATCCACCCTCAGCTGTGCGAGCAGTGCATCGAGTTCCTGGAGCGGCAGGTGGTGCAGTACATCAACGCCAGCCCTGAGCGCGGCGGGCACGAGGTGGCACATGCCTTCCTCCTGGTGCACACCAAGCTGCTGGCCTTCTACTCCAGGTGTGCCCAGCCCCACCACCCTCCCCAGGGCAGCCCCTCACCCTCCCGGCTCACCCTTCCCTCTCTGTCCCGCAGCCGCAACGCCAGCTCCATCCGCCCCGCTGACCTGCTCATCCTCATCCTCCTGGTGCAGGACCTGTACCCCAGCCAGAGCGCCGAGGAGGAGCTCGGCCCCCAGGTGCTCCAGAGCGAGGCGTGGGGGGCCGTGGGTTGGGGTTCCCCTGCAGGGTGATGTCTTGGTGGCCAGGCCTTAATTTTTTTTCCCTTTTTATTTTTTGGAAGCCTGTGTCAGGGAAGGAGCTCCCCCAGGCACCCAAGAGAAGCGAGAGCATCCCGGTGAGTGGCCCTGGCTCCCATGGAGCTGCAGAGAAGGACTCGGATGACCAGGTGAGTCCCCGGGGCCGTGAGCTGTGGGGTGGGACACTGGCTGGGCTGCCCATGTCCCTCCCATCGCTGACCCAGCCCTTCTCACCCCAGGACACAGATGATCTCTCCACGCCCGAGATTTACTACACTCCCGAGCCCTCACCGGGCGAGCACAGCACGGGTGAGTGCCCAGCCGGGCAGCAGCCCTGCCCCGTGCCCCTCAGCCCCACGGGGGCTCTGGGGCTGCATGGGAGGCTGGAGGGGAGGGCGACCTGCCGTGCTCCCTGCAGGCAGTGAGAGCTGGTCGGAGGGCGCTGAGATGCTGGGCACCGGGGAGGCGGACGCTGCAGAAGTCCAGGTGAGCATGGGGTCCTGCAGTCCCTCCTGGCTCTGCTCCTCCTCAGCCTCTCCTGGTGCTCTTTGCCATCTCCAGTCTTCGTCACTTGTCCCCAGCTGTGCTGGGGCTGGGGGTGCCCTGGGCTCTAGGGCTGGCAGTGTACCCTGTGTCCCTCCTGCTGTGCGTAACTGTGATAGCTCTGACCACCCTCTCTGGGGCACTGCTCGGTGTCCCTGTCTACAACTGTTGGCACAGAGGGGACGGGGCTTCCTCAGAGCAGTCTAGTGTCTCCCTCTGCTGCCTCTGGGCTTTCTGGGCTGCCTCCCTGCCAGATGCTGCAGAGCCTCACACACTCTCTCCAAGCAAGTGCTTGCCTCGGTGCAAGGTGCTGGCAACCTGTGTCTTTGCAAGAGGCTTCCCCTCTGTCTGCTGCTCTTCTGGGCACTTCCCTTGCTGGAATCCTTGGGCACTTCTCTCGCTGCTGACTTTTTGCCACGTAGCCCCTCCGGCTCCATCAGTTCAGTCGTGCCCAGTTGCAGCTTTGAGGGCATTGCTGTGTCCCTCCAGAGTGTCCTGGGTCGGTGTGGGCTGTCTTGTCCCTGCTGGGGGCTGAGCATCTCTCCTCTCTCTCCAGATGGCAGAGGACTCGCTCCAGACCTTGGAGCCTCTGGTCCCTGAAGCTTCAAACCCCAGAAGGATCTTCCTGGATGCCAACCTGCGGGAGGGTTACTGCCCCTTGCTGCCACACACCATGCACTGCCTCCCGCTCTGGCCGGGCATCTCCCTTGTCCTTCTGACCAGGGTGAGCTACCTCTAAGGTGAGGGAAGCAAACAGTGGGCTGGGTCTTGGCTGACCCACCTCACCCCTCCCTGGCAGGGCCCCACCACCCAGGTGGCTGTCACCTTGTACCAGCTGCTGGATGGTTTCTTGGTATTGGAGAAGAAGCTGGAAGAGGGGCCGGAGGCGGGAGCCCCACGCTCCTACCCGTTCCTGGCTGAGCTACGGCAGCGCATGGACAAGTTTGTGAAGAAGCTGAGTGGGCAGGACATCCAGGTGGGAGTGGGGACACAAGGGCCCTGTCCTGCCCTCCTTGCAGCCTGACGCTGAGCCCCGTCTCTCTCTAGTTGCAGAATGCCTGGGTGGACTTCAAGAACAAGATATTTTCCCGGAATGAGCCTGCAAACTCCTTGGAGTGAGTATAGGGTGGCCAGGGAAAGCATCTGGGGACCTTTCCCAGCCTGGGGGATGGCACAGCTGTCCCTCTGGCAGGGGGGACCCTGGCACTAAACTCCACGCTGTCCGTGTCTCCTGTCTCAGGCTGCTGCAGGCAGTGGCCAGCGTGAAGCGGCAGCTCTGCTCCGTGTACCGCCAGCTCTTCCTGGGCTCCGGCAGCCACAGCCTGTCCCAGGGGCTGCAGGACCGTGCCCAGAAGCTGATGAGGTGAGTGCGTGGGGGTGGCTGGCATCCCCAGGGGGGCTGCCCCACACCCAGCTGTGCTGAGGCTTAGAGGGCCCCGGCCTCTCACCGTGCCTCTTCTTGGCAGGGAGAAGCTGCTGGACTGGCGGGACTTTCTGCTGGTGAAGAGCAGGCGCAATATCACCATGGTGTCATATCCATCCCCGCGGCTGGGAGCCCAGCCCGGCCAGGAGAAGTCCCTGGGCAGGGGGGCAGCAGAGGTGGGAGCGGGAGGACCCTGTCCCCCCAACACCAGGCTCAAGGGGAGGAGGGTGGTGGGCGAAAGCGGTTTCCCCAAGGCTCAGGGGCTGTCCTGGAAGGGCACCAAAGTTGTTGGACACCCTTAACCCCCACCCCACTTACCTGGAGGACTTTCCTGGCCTGGTGCACTTCATCTATGTGGACCGCACAGCTGGGCAGATGATGGCACCATCACTCAGTGTGACGGAGAAGTCCACCTCGGAGCTGGGCAAGGGCCCCCTGGCCACCTTCATCAAGAGGAAGGTACTGCTTATGGGGCTGGGGACCACATGAGTGTGACAGCTGGAGGGTTTTCTGCTCGTGCTTCAGGTGCTTCTTGTCCCCCAGGTCTGGTCCCTGATCGCCTTGGCCCGGCGATACCTACAGAAGGGCTACACCACGCTTGTGCTGCAGGATGGAGACTACTGCTGCTCCTACTTCCTCTGGTTTGAGAACGAGCTGGTACGTGGAGCGAGGAAGGGGCTGCGCCCCGCTCCCCTGGCACTTCCTGAGGGCAGGGAGCAGGGCTGTAGGCACAGTTGGCTCCAGCTCCTCAGTGGTCCCCTCCCTGCCCCTCTGCTCTCATCTCTCCCCAGGGCTACAAGCTGGAGGTGATGGAGGTGCCGGTTCTCTCTGACGACTCTGCTCCCATCGGGATGCTGGCAGGAGACTATTACAGGTGAGCCCTCCCCAGCCCTGGGGTTTGGTGCCAGGGCCCGGGGCTGTGCTGGCACGGGGGTTCCCGTGGGTGACACCATCCTTGCCGGGACGTGGCTGCAGGGTGGTACCAGTGCTGCAGCATCTCCCCAGCCTGGTGGTCCTGCTGGTGGCCAGCCACTGTGTCCTTGCCAGAGACTTGCGAGGGGAAAGGTGTTGAGAAGGGAGGTGCCAGGCTGCGCTGCATCAGCTGAGCACCCCGTCTTCTCCTTCCCAGGAAGCTGCTGCGCTACTACAGCAAGAACCACCAGGCAGAGGTGGTGAAGTGCTACGAGCTGCTGACTGTGCACCTGGGCATCATCCCCTCCGAGCTGGTGGTCCAACAGGCCTGCGACTTGGCCCGGCGTCTCTGGGAGCCCTCCCGCATCCCCCTCCTCTGAGCTGCCTTCAGCCACCTCGGGGCTGGGATTAAAGGGGGTGTGTGGGTGATCCCAGCAACAGGGCTGCTTTTTCGGTGTCTGTGTGCCGTCGGCTGTGCCCACAGGCAGCTCCCGGCAGAATTCCCATCCTCCAGCTGCCTGCCCCCCCGCTCCCCGTGGGCTTCGCTGGCACCCAGCAGTCTCCAGGGACAGGCGGAGAGTGGGGCTGAGAGTTTGCTGGCAAATCACCATCTTGCTGAAAAGTGTGTTTCCAGAGGAGGATTTATAGCGTTGGCTTGGCATCACCCCGGGCTTTGGCTGGAGACAAAGCGGTGTAGCCAAACCTGCACAGAGGAATGGCCCGGGGTTTGGCCCCATTCCTCCTCGCCCCCAGAATGTGGGGTGTGGGGCCCTGTGGGGCTTGGCAGGCTCTGGGGAGATGCAGCCCATCCTGCACCCCCTTCCCCACACCCAGGCTCTCAGACACCAGATAGCCACGGGGCCGAGCTCGGCTGTGAACAGGGGGTAAAGCCCAGGCAGCTCCTGTATTTCCCCAGCATATTTGGGCTCAGTGCACGTGCCCAAACCCCCCGAGCAGGGCCGGGGATGGAGCCAGTCCCGAGGGGCTCTGGCAGCTACTGCCCTTGTCGCTCTGCGCTGCTCGCTGGGGCCGGGGCTGGTGGTTCAGGGAGCAGTGGACCATGGTGGGGCCTTTACCCCATCGTGCCGGGCAGGAATTTGCCCTGCCGAGCAACGTTGCTGGGGTCAGGCCCAAGCTCACCCCCAAGCTGCCCCTTCTCCCATTGCTCTCAGGGCTGTGCCCTGGGTTTGCCTGCTGGAGGCGGGGGGACAAGCTCCCCCTGTCCCACGCTGCTTGTTGGCCCCTCACCCCAGCCCTGGTTTCCCTCCTGGAGCAGAGCAGGGGCTGGGGGGGGGTCTCAGGGGGGTGCCTTCCTGGGGTACAGGCTGGGGAGCAGCTGGCATTCCCTGGAGCACCAGACGGGATCCAACCCTGTCTCCTTCCCAGCGCTGGGGCTAATCTCTGCCCCCTACCCCCCCAAGTCCCTGGCAACGCTCTGCTGGGTTCAGCGTCTTGCAAGCCCCAGGACGCAGCCTCCGGCCCCGTGCCAGGGTGTCCCCTGCCCTGGCCTCCCCCCCGTCCCCTCCCCATGCCCGGAAGCCCTGGGAAAAGCTCTGCCAGGAAAGCAAAGTCCATGCTGCTGGGCACGGGGCAGCCATGGCCAGGCACTGTGGGGCGATGGCCGCTGGGCTCTGGGCAACGGGCCGCCTTTCCTGCTGGCCACGGGGCTGGGGTTCATCTCCGGGGCTGCCGGGAGCACGGCTGGCCCACGCCGGGTCTGCACCCCGGCTGCAGCGGGAGTACGACGCGGTGGTGATAGGGGCAGGTAACGCTGGGCAGCGGGGAGCTGGTGGGGACATAGAATCATAGAATGGTTTGGGTTGGAAGGGACCTCAAAGATCATCGAGTTCCAACCCCCTGCCCTGGGCAGGGACACCTCCCACCTTCCACATCCAGCTGAGCTCCCCCCAGGGCAGGCAGGGGGGGTGGCCAGGTGGGGACCCAGGGTGGTACTGGGCACGTTGCAGCCCCTCCAGCGTGCTCCTCGTGCCAGGGAGGGTGCAAGGGCCTTGCAGAGCTGGGCACACACACGTTACAGCCCTCCCAGCACGCTGGTTGTTCAGGGCACAGCTGGAGCATCTGCTCTGACCCCTTCTGTCCCCCTCCCCTGCACCATTAAGGCAGGGCTATAGGGATGGGGGAGGATGCTCCCTGTCACCTCTATCACCAAAACCCCGTTATTTGGGTGCTTGTGGCAGCCCCGTAACCCCAGGCATGGCAGGGTGCCCTGTGCTGTGGGATTGCCCCACCGTCGGGCTCAGCTCGCCTCCCTCTTTCCTTGCAGGACACAACGGGCTGGTGGCAGTGAGTACTGAGCGCAGGGTGCTGTCACCTCCATCGCTGGGGGACGGGGGGGGAGCAGGGAGGGTCTGCGCGATGGGCAGGGGAGGGTGTTGGTGGCAAGGCCCATGGAGCTGGGGGCTCCTGGAGGGCTGTGGGGAGCTGGGCCCTCCCTGGTGAGAGCAGGATGGTGTGTGAGAGGGTGCTCAGAGTGACAAGGACCCATCCCACCCGGAGGGGTGGGCAGCGTGATGCCGTACTCCCCACAGGCTGCCTACCTGCAGCGGGCAGGGGTGCGCACAGCCGTGCTGGAGAAACGCCACGTGCTGGGTGGCGCAGCTGTCACGGAGGAGATTGTGCCAGGTACCCCTGTGTACCCTATGTCCCCCCGGCCCTGCCCAGCCCTGGATTCGGGCACCCCCCACCGCCCTACATCTTCCAGGCTTCAAGTTCTCCCGGGCATCCTACCTGCTCAGCCTGCTGCGGCCGCAGATCTACGCTGAGCTGGAGCTGCAGGTACTGGCACCCATCCTTAACTGCGCTGCTGGCACCTCCTGGCACCCTGGCAGGGTGAGCCCCCTGCCCGGCCACCCCCGCTGAGTGGGTCCTGCCATCCCTGCCTTGCAGCGGCACGGCCTGAGGCTGCTCCCCCGGGACCCCTACTCCTTCACCCCACTGCTGGAGGACAGGAGCCCCCCCCAGTCCCTCCTGCTGGGGCACAACATGGCCCAGACCCAGCAGCAGATTGCTCAGTTCTCCCAGAAGGACGCCCAGGTACCGGGGGGGGCATGCACCCTGCCCCCAAGGGGCTGCCCTGCCCAGTGGAGCAGCTGGGATGCTCCTAGATGGGGTGTCCATTGCACCCACCACGGCGCAGTCCCCCTTGTGCCCCCTCCGTCCCCTTTCAGGCTTACCCTGAGTATGAGGCATTCATGGGGGGCTTGGTGTTGGCCCTCGACCCACTGCTGGACGCCCCCCCGGTGGACACAGCTGCCCTGGGGCAGGGGTCCCTGCTCCAGCGGATCAGGGCCCTGCGAGCCCTGCAGCCCCTGCTGCGGGCAGGTACGTTTGGGATGCTGGGGGACCCTGAGGGCAATGGGTGTTTGCCCACACCTGGAGCGGGTGATGCTCCTTCCTTCCCAGGGCGCAGCTGGGCTGGCAGAGCAGCAGGCTCGCCCCCTGCCTGTCCCCAAACCCAGCTGGGCACAGGGAGCCGGCCCTGGCAGGGCTGTGCAGTTCTCATGCTGCCTCTGCACCCCCAGGGCAGGTGCTGGGGCGGCAGCTGCCCCGCTATTTCGAGGTGCTCACAGCCCCCATCTCCAAGGTGAGTGCCAGCAGCAGCAGAGCAGAGCCACCAGCCACCTCCCTGCCCACCTGTGAGGGTGCTGTGGCAGCCCCCCACCCCAAGCCTGGCACTCTCCTTTTCTCCTGGGCCAGATCCTGGATCAGTGGTTTGAGTCGGAGCCCCTGAAGGCAACTCTGGCGACTGACGCGGTGATTGGAGCCATGGCCAGCCCCCACACCCCCGGCAGTGGGTGAGGGTCCCTTCCCCCTGGGCCTCATGGCTGCACCGTCCCCCTGTGCCATCCTCTGCGCTGGCAGCCCCTTGGCTCTGCTGTGCCCCACCACCCTGTGTCCTGCTCAGCTGTGAGTGGCTCAGGGGTTGGAGCTGGGCAAGGGGCTGCCCCCACCGTCCCTTCCATACGGCTCTCCTGAGTAGTGCCCACTGTCCCTTTGCTGTTTGGACACCTCTGTCCCCAGGTCAGGTCAAGTTCTGGCCGGTGGGTGCTCCCTGTAACTGATTTGGCATCCCCCGAGCTGGTTCGATCCCATCTATGGGGGCTGTGGCACCACAGACGCAGGGGACAGGCCTGTCACCTCGGCTGGCAGCTCACCTGGGTCCTGCTGCTGCAGGTACGTGCTGCTGCACCACGTGATGGGCGAGCTGGAGGGACGGCGGGGAGCCTGGGGCTACGTGGCCGGTGGGATGGGGGCTCTGTCCCAAGCCATCGCCTCTGCAGCGGCTGCCCGGGGAGCCCACATCTTTACTGAGAAGGTAGGGGGTGTCTGGGCACAGGGAGGTGCGTGGGTGGCCTGGGGGGAACAGGGATGCTCTCGGTGAGGTCCTGTCCCCTCCGCTCACCCAGGCAGTGTCCCGTGTGCTGCTGGGCAAGGATGGGCGGGCGCAGGGCGTCGTGCTGCAGGACGGGACGGAGGTGCGGAGCAAACTGGTGCTGTCCAACGCCTCCCCCCACATCACCTTCCTGGAGCTCACTCCCCAGGTAGGGCACACGCGGGGCTGGCAGGGGCTTGGTGGGGTGGTGTCCCCTGACCGGGCTGTCCCCCTCACTTGCTGGGCTCTCCCACCCCAGGAGGAGCTGCCAAAGGACTTTGTCCAGCGGATCCGGCAGATGGACACGCGCTCTCCTGTCACCAAGATCAATGGTAGGTACCAGTGGGGCCACCTCTGCCGCTGTTCCCGCTGGAGGGACACTGGTGCCATGCTCAGCACCCTGTGTCCCCCTTTCCCCATCCTCCTCCCTGTGCCCAGTGGCCGTGGATCGGCTGCCCAGCTTCCTGGCTGCTCCCAACGCCCGCGACGGCCGGCCCCTGCCCCACCACCAGTGCTCCATCCATCTCAACTGCGAGAGCACCCACCTCCTGCACCAGGCCTTCACTGAGGCCACCAATGGACACCCCTCCAGCAGGTAGGAGACTGCACTGGCACACCTCAGCGTCCCGGGGAAGGGGCAGGACAGCCATGGCGGGGGGTGTCGGGGTCCTCCTCCACCTGCCCAGCTGGTGTCCTGCTCCCCCAGGCCCATGATCGAGCTCTGCATCCCCTCGGCACTGGACCCGGGGCTGGCCCCACAGGGCTGCCACGTCGTGTCCCTCTTCACTCAGTACACCCCCTCTGTGCTGGCAGGCGGGCGGCCCTGGGACGAGCAGGCCAGAAACGCCTACGCAGACAGGGGTACGTAACGTGTACGTGGGCACGGGTAATGACACCTACGCAGGCCTGGGTAACACCAGGAGCACCGGGGCCTTTCCATGGGCAGAGCCACCCTGGAGCTGTTGAGTGTCCGGCCACCATGTCCCCCCAAACTGACCTCCAGTCCCTTCGTCCCTCTCCAGTGTTTGACTGCATTGAAGCCTACGCCCCGGGGTTCAAGGCATCCGTCATCGGCAGGGACATCCTGACGCCACCAGACCTGGAGAGGATCTTCGGGCTGCCCGGTGGGGTGGGTGTCATGTGGGCTTGTCTCTGAGCATCACTCTGGTGCCAGTGCTGGTGGCTGGCCAGGCACAGCCAGCTCACATGGAGCTCTGCCTGCAGAACATCTTCCACGGAGGGATGTCTCTGGACCAGCTGTACTTTGCACGGCCAGCACCATCCTACTCGGGCTACCGGTCCCCAATTCCCAGCTTGTACCTGTGTGGAAGCGGAGCCCACCCCGGTGAGTAGGGCTGGGACCCTCCTGGGGAACTTCAGGAGGAGAGCAGGAGATGGGATGCTGGGGGAGCAGGGTGTGTGGAAGAACTGCGAGAGCAGCAGGGGGGCTGTGGTGGGGGGAAGAGTTATCCCCTCCCCTCTCTGCCCTCACAGGGGCTCTGCTGGTGCAGCCCCGGGCCCCATCTCCTGGGGCTGGAGCTGCCCCCTGAGCCCAAATCCTGTTCTCTGGCAGGAGGAGGAGTGATGGGAGCAGCAGGACGCAATGCTGCCCGAGTGGCCCTCGAGGACTTCAGGGGCCTGTGATGGCAGCGGTGCCACCAGCTTCACCTGTGCAGGGTTGTGGCAGGAGCAAACCGTGCCGTCCCAACGCAGAGCTCTGCCCGTCCCCAATCTGCTTCCTGGGCACTGCAGGGCAGCAGCATCCCCCCAGAGCCGGGGGGTGCAGGCTGGCAGGGTGCTCCTAGTTGCCACTGTCCTCTTGAACACGTGGCTGCTCCCAGCCCCATGGCAAGCCCCATGGCAGCCATGGCGAGCCTCGCTCAGCCCCCACATGTACCTGAGGAAATAAACCCCATCCTAGGCTCTGCCTGGAGCACTCCCATTGCAGTTTTACAGCTCTTTGTGTGTCTCTTGCTGTAGTGGCGTGGGGGGCTGCACTGTGCCATCTGCACTGTGCCTGCCGATGCAGCCCCTGGGGAGCTGCTGGAGGGCACAGGCATGTCCCAGAGCAGTGAATGGGGACAACCAGCCCCTAAACCTCTCCTCTTACACAGGCTCAGGTGCCTGCAGGACTATTTGGCCAGAGCCACCCAGCCCCAGGCTGGCCTGGACCACCCCCTAAACCCAAAACAAGCAGGGAACCAGGGAGCTGCTTGAGACCTGCTGTGCTCCCTGGAGCACCCAAACTGTCCTCTGTCCCCCTGGGGCTTGGTGGCCATGTGTTCAGCAGCCCCGTGCCCAGCAGCTCAGAGACTGCAGGAGCCAGGACTGGCACCTGCCTCCCATGGCACCCCCTCCACACCCCCCCATTCCTGCCTGCAGCTTCCTGCACGTGTTCTGGCCCCATTCCTGCATCCCCAGAGCTCTGTGCTGCCCAGTGGCTCTCAGTAGCCACCCCGGGGTGTGCCCCTCTCCCCGGGGCTGCTGCCGGGAGCCGCTCGCTGCAGATTACAGAGCTCACATCCTCTCCCTGCCCTCTTCCTCCCCGGGACAATGCTCCCAATTCAGCCGCCCGCCTCGCCTCCCACCGGGCCCTAAATTCGGTGCTGCCGGGCTGAGCTGTTGCACCTGAGCTGGCTGAATCAATATTGACCGGCCAGGAATAGCCCCGCAGCCCTCTGAGAATAGCCCCGCACGCCCACCCCGCTGCCCACAGCTTCCCGCGCACGGGGCTGCCCTGCTGCCAGACGCATATTTTTAGCTGCTGCAGTCGCTGGGTGCTGGGGGGCTGCAGGTGCTGGCACCTGGGGAGCCCCCAAGAACTGGGCTGGAGCTGGGGGGGACCCCCCCACCCTGCCACTGTCACACCGAGCAGCAGGACACTGTGCCCCCGCTGCTGCGGGTTGGGGCTGGCAGGCTCCAGGTGTGGGAGACCCCCCCCCGCCAAGACCCCCCCTCT
>NW_015090781.1:1648227-1649089 GCF_001431845.1 Calidris pugnax
TGTGGGGGTGGATGTGAGGGGGGAGCTCCTGGCTTCACACTTGGGTAATTGAGAGCTCCAAAACGTCGAGACACAAATGAGTCATGGGCTCCACTGCTGGCCCCAGCCCTGCCCCTCCCCAGGGCTTTCCGTGGCCCCCATGGTGGGGCTGGCAGGGGTCCCCCACCCCAGGAGAGGCTCCAGCGTGTGCCCCGAGCCCAGTTGGGGCACAGGGCTGGAAGGAGGGTGCCCTGCGCAGGGGTCGCGGGGCTGGGGACACCTGCACACCCCGGGGATGCTGGAGGAGGCTCCCGGGGGACGTGGCGATGAGCTCACGGGCTATTCCCGGCCGTGTTGATCCTGGCTCCTCCCGGCAGGAACCAGCTGCTTTGACTCCAAACAAACAGCCCGGTGGCCACCGGCACATTCCTGACGGGTCCCTGGCCACGGCGAGGGCTCAGGGCTTCCTGTTTATCCCCGTCCCACGGCGGGACGAGTGGGCAGCGGGATGCCCCGGGGACTGGCGGCACCCCAAGCCAGAGGTTGCTCCCAGGGCAGGTCGGGGGGGGCAGCACTCCCCCCAAGTCCACGGAGGACAATTTTGCCTGGGGACGCCCACAGCCAGCTGGGCTCCAGGTGATGTCCCAAGCACCATGAGGACCCCTCTGTGGGCTCCTGACCCTGCTGCAGCAGCCCCGTCCCAGCACACCCATTGAGCTGCTGGGTGGGGTGGGAGAGGGCGAGGGGTGTCCCTTTTGGGGTGCCCCTAGATGTTTGTCACCCCCAGAAAAGCCACGCTCTGCCCGGCTGGGGGCCAGCCCCGTGGTGGCCACTGGGGCCATCGGGTTCATTCTGGAGGGGGGCGGGGGGGTCCATGCTGAGG
>NW_015090781.1:1649102-1650030 GCF_001431845.1 Calidris pugnax
CCCGCACCGCTGCCTGTCCCGCACCGTCCCCCCCTGCCCCAGGGTGAGTGCTGGGGGTGGCCCCGGGAGGAGGTGGGGGGCTGGACAAATTGTGGGGAGGGGGGCGGGCAGCAACCCCACTAGTGCTCTGAGTGGGACTGCAGGGGAGAGGCAGGGTGTTGGGGGGCAGGGGCAGCGTGGGGAGGGGACCCTGGTGTCCCACAGGGCTTAGATAGAGGATAAGGGGGGGGCTCTGTGGGTCCCCACCCACGGCCCGAAGTGTGGGGCAGGCATAAGGCAATAGGGGCAGGGAAGTTTTCATGGGGCTGCCCCTGACTGCTGGCAGGCAGGGCTGAGCGTGGGGCAGGGGGTTCCGGGGGGGCTGTGCCATGGATGGGTGCCCCCGGCGAGGGGCGAGTGGGTGTGAGGTTTGGGGCTGAGCCTTGGGGTGGGGGATGCTGCGAGCTGTGCGTGGCAGGGACCAGCCCCTGCATCCCCTGCAGCGCAGACGGGGGTGTCACCGTGGTGCAAAGGGACCCTGACACCCCTCCAGGGTTGGGGGGTTGGGGGGCTGCAGTAGCACCTTCCATCCCACTGTGGTCCCGAAGGGCTCAGTGTTGGGATGTCCCCAGGCATCCCACCCCCCCGGAGCTGCGATGGCGACGCTGGCTGGTGTGACCCCCATCCTGCTCTCGCTGGTGCTGCTGCTGGGGCAAGTGGCCCCCAGCAGGCAGGAGCCGGCCCCAGTGCAGCTGAGGTTGGGGGGCCCGCGGGGGCCGGCCGGGGAGGGCCGGCTGGAGGTGCTGTACCAGGGGCAATGGGGCACCGTCTGCGACGACGGCTTCGACTTCCACGCGGCCACCGTCGCCTGCCGGCAACTGGGCTACACCGCGGCCATCACCTGGACACACAGTGCCACCTACGGCAGAGGGGAAGGTAGGGGGCAGGA
>NW_015090781.1:1650096-1653107 GCF_001431845.1 Calidris pugnax
CCCCCCCACCCCAGGCCCCATCTGGCTGGACAACGTGCGGTGTGGGGGCAGCGAGGGCTCCCTGGCAGAGTGTGTCCACAACGGCTGGGGCACCAGCGACTGCCACCACGGCGAGGACGCCGGTGTGGTGTGCTCAGGACAGCGCCTGCCCGGCGCCTCCCCCCAGGCCACCATCTCCGATAACCTGGTGAGTGCCCGGCGGGATGGACGAGGGGGCAGGTCCCTGTGACCCTTCCCCACCCTGCACAGCCTGCCCTCGATGCTGGAGCCCCCGTGCCCACCCCCATGCCCACCCTCGTGCCCTCCATGGCAGGTTCCGGGGCTGAGGCTGGAGGAG
Source organism: Calidris pugnax (assembly GCF_001431845.1). Classification (NCBI taxonomy): domain Eukaryota; kingdom Metazoa; phylum Chordata; class Aves; order Charadriiformes; family Scolopacidae; genus Calidris; species Calidris pugnax. Next base: position 1,650,434 of record NW_015090781.1, read on the forward strand.
GTACGGCTCAAGCCCATCCTGGCGCGGGCCAAGCTGCGTGTGCCGGTGACGGAGGGTGCCGTGGAGGTGAAGCACAACGGGCACTGGAGGCAGGTGTGCGACGCCGGCTGGACCAGGAACAACAGCCGTGTGGTCTGTGGGATGCTGGGCTTCCCCCGGGAGAAGCACATCAACACCAGCTTCTACCGGTAGGGATGCGGGAGAGCCGTGGGGCGTGTGGGGCAGAGTGCCTGGCTGGATATTCCTGGGGGGGAAGAGACTTGGGGGTGTTGAGGAAGGGATGCACAAGTGGGGGAGCGTGTGGGGTGCTGGTATGTCCTCTTCTTGGGGCCTTGAAGAGGTACAGAGCTGGGCTCGGCAGAGGAGAGGCAAGTGGCCCTCGGCCCCTCCACCCCCGACTCTGGCTGGGGCTATAAATACAGCCCATAATGAGCCCCTGCCGATGCCAGGAGTCGCGCAGTCCCGCCGGGACACACGGCACAGCTGGGCTTGGCATGGTAATTGCCAGTGGGGGGAGGACCTGTCCTCACCCTGCCATGCCGTGGGAGGACCCCACGGCTCCAGCTAAGGAGGGCAGGGACGATGGGGTGCGGGTCCAGAGCCCCGCAGTGTCGGCACGGTCCCCCCCAACCTGCTGGCTCTGTGCACCCACAGGAAGCTCTGGAACAAGAAGCTGAAGGACCCCAATTCCAGGTAGGGCTCAGCTGTGTGGATGCCCACCGTGTGGGGCATCCAGCGTGGGTGCTGGGTGGGGGACAGTCTCCAGCCCTCGAGCTAATGCCTCTCCCTGCTCCTCTCCTGGGGCAGCTTGAAGACCCTCAGCCAGAAGAACAGCTTCTGGATCCACAGCGTGCGGTGCCGGGGCACGGAGCCCCACCTGGCCCGCTGCCCCACACAGGTGGCCCCACCAACCCCCCGCCAGCACGCCTGCCCCCGTGGCATGCATGCCATCGTCAGCTGCCTCCCCGGCCCTGCCTTCCAGAAGGGCACGGGCAAGGGCAGAAGCAAGCCCTCCCCAGGAAAGGTGAGTCCTGGCACGGCCCCGTGCCCCGTCCCGCTGATGGAGAGCCCCGGAGCCGTGGCACAGGTGGGTGCCCCTGCCCTGGGGCTACTGACCCGCTGCTCCCCCTGCCCAGGTGCTCCCGGTGCGGCTGCGAGCGGGCACCCACGCCGGCGAGGGCCGGGTGGAGGTGCTGCGCCACGGGCAGTGGGGCACCGTGTGTGACAAGCAGTGGGACCTGGCGGCGGCCAGCGTGGTGTGCCGGCAGCTGGGCTACGGGACGGCGAAACAAGCCCTGGCGGGAGCCCAGATGGGGCAAGGTGAGGCAGACAGCCTGGCAGGAACCCGGGGCACTGCGGGGCTTGGAAGGGCATGGGTGGGTCAAGCCCCTGGTTCACTGGATGCTGCTGGAGTATCCTGGGATGTCCAGCCTGGGATGGGACTCCCCTGGCTGCGCCTGCCACAGGCAGCCCGTGCCCGTAGGGACCTCCCAGCCCAGGGGAAGGAGGGTGGGAGGACCTCTGTGCTCTGGGATGGGCACAGAGAAAGGAGCACTGACCCTCCCTCTGCTCCAGGTCTGGGGCCCATCCACATGAGCGGGGTGCGGTGCAGCGGTCACGAGCGTTCCCTGGGCGAGTGCCGCTTCCAGGACGCCGAAGGGAGCGGGTGCCAGCACGAGTCTGACGCCGCCGTCCGCTGCCACGTGCCCCACACGGACTTCCAGAGCCAGGTGAGCCCCTGCCTCCTCCAGAGCCTGTGGAGCCCCAGCCCCACTGCACAGCCCTTGCCCCCCAAGCTCTGCGCCCAGTGGGGATGCTCAGAGCGTTCCCCTGGGGACGGGGCGATGCAGAGCAGCACGCTGATGGGGTTCTGCAGGATGAGCCGGTGGCAAATGTGGTTTTAAAGGGGGGAAATGAGGAAGAGGAAGGTGGGGAAGGTGTTCAGCTAGATGCATGGGGCCGCCTGCTCCGTTGCTGCAGCAGGTGGGAAGGATGGGGATCTGCCCCACGCTCAGTCTCAGCCCCTCTTTGCCCGCAGGTGCGGCTGGCCGGGGGCCGCAGCCCCGAGGAGGGGGTCGTGGAGGTGCTGCTGCCGGTGCAGGGGCGGCTGCAGTGGGGCAGGGTGTGCGGTGCCCAGTGGGGGCTGAACGAGGCCATGGTGGTCTGCAGGCAGCTGGGGCTGGGCTTCGCCAGCCATGCCCTCCAGGTGAGTGGGGTCCCAGCCCGGGGTGTGGGCTGAGAGGGGTCCTATGGGGTGTGTGACTGGGGGGCTTTGGGAAGGGACAGCCTTGCCGGGGGGGGACAAGCCCTGGTGGCAGCACCGGGGCAGGGGAGCTGGCAGTGGAGGTGGGGGGCGAGGGCTGGTCCAAGCACTGTGCTCCTCCTTTGCCCAGGAGACGTGGTACTGGGCAGGCAGCCCCGACGCCAGCCGGGTGGTGATGAGCGGGGTGCGCTGTGCTGGCACCGAGCTGGCCCTCCAGCAGTGCCAGCGCCACGGCCCCGTCCACTGCCCCAGCGGCGGGGGACGCTTTTCGGCGGGGGTCACCTGCACCGCCTGTGAGTACCCGGAGCTGGTGGGGTATTGCTGGGAGGGGGCACCCCCCCTTCTCCTGGCACAGAGAGCGGGGGGGGGACTATGTGGGGGGGGGACCGTCTGCTCCATCCCTACCCATCC
>NW_015090781.1:1653117-1656404 GCF_001431845.1 Calidris pugnax
ATGTGGGGTGGGGACCATCTGTCCATCCCTACCCATCCCCTCTGTGCCAGATGCCCCGGACCTGGTGATGAATGCCCAGCTGGTGCAGGAGACAGCCTACCTGGAGGACCGGCCCCTGGGGCTGCTGTACTGTGCCCATGAGGAGCGCTGCCTCTCCCGCTCCGCCGACCACATGCAGTGGCCCTACGGCCACCGCCGCCTCCTCCGCTTCTCCTCCCAGATCCACAACCTGGGCAGAGCCGATTTCCGACCCAGGATGGGGCGCCACGCCTGGACCTGGCACCAGTGCCACCGGTGAGTGGTGCCTGGGTAGGAGCTGGCAGGGGGCTGCCCCCCTCCCTGGGCCAAGGAGGGCACGGTGGCACCCGTCCCACGGAGGTCGGCCCGCCCCGGGGTAATTGGCAGCGTCGGCGCTGGCACTGTCATTATGGCTTTATTTGGCTTCAAGGCTGTAATTTGCTCAGAGCCTCCGGACGCTGCCCGCTCCGGGCTGGGTGGCTGGGCCGCCCCCACGCCCCCCCGCCGGGCACCAGCCCCATGCTCAGCCCCTGTCCCCACAGGCACTTCCACAGCATCGAGGTCTTCACCCACTACGACCTGCTGACGCTCAACGGCTCCAAGGTGGCAGAAGGGCACAAGGCCAGCTTTTGCCTGGAGGACACCAACTGCCCTGAAGGTAGGTGCCAGTCACCGTCCTGCTCCCTGAGGATGGGGGGGGGAGGGCTCTGCCCGTGCCCTCCCTCACCTCCCCTCCCTCCTGCAGGGCTGCAGCGACGCTTTGCCTGTGCCAACTTTGGGGAGCAGGGGGTGAGCGTGGGGTGCTGGGACACCTACCGCCACGACATCGACTGCCAGTGGATTGACATCACTGACGTGCCACCGGGCAGCTACACCTTCCAGGTACAGGGACGGAGGGGCAGGGGGGCACCCAGGCACCAGAGCTCAGGGCTGGGGCTCAGCCTCCATGGGCACCACTAGCACCCCTCACCCTGAGCGTGGGGGTGCTGCTCTGCACCCCACGGTACGTTCCACGGCCCTGCCGGGGCAAGGCATGGCAGCAGTGCCCCCAGCCCTGCCCCTCGCCCTCCCCAGGTGGTCGTCAACCCCAAACACGAGGTGGCCGAGTCAGACTTCTCCAACAACGTGATGCGGTGCCAGTGCAAGTATGACGGGCAGCGCATCTGGATGCACGGCTGCCACACGAGTACGGAGGGGGCACAGCGGGCAGGGTGGGGGCAAGCGGTGGGGTTGGGGGTGCTGCAGCTCCCCCGTCCTCCCGTGAGCGATCTGGAGCGACGGGAGCGCTTGGCCAACAACCTTGTGTGACCCCCCCTTGGCATCGGCAGGCTTCGGGCAGCACCACGGGGCAGCCCAGCTCCTGCACAGCAGCCCCCGCGCCCTGGCAGCACCAGACTGAGCTCAGGGACTCAAAGACTCTTGTATTTATTGACGCTGCCACAGAGGATGCTGGCGGGGGGCGTTGGTGCCCCCCATCCCCGCGCACCCGGCAGGACCTGCAAGAGGGGCCTGGGTACCACAGCGGCCCCCACCGCCACAGCTCCGGTGCCCCCCAGGACGACTACCTCAGCCTGCCCTCCCGGCCCCAGCAGGCTCAGGACAGGCCCCACCACTGCCACCCTTGCACCAGTCCTGTCCCCAATAAAGGTGCTGTGCTACGGGAGAGGGGTGCTGTGCTACAGGAGAGGGGGGGTACCCCGTTATCAACCCCACCATCCCCTGCTCTTCTCCCTGCTAGGACCACAAAGCTGCTCCCCAGCCAGGACCAACCCTGCTCTAGGCAACGTCCCCCTGGCCAGGCAGTGTCCCCCCCGCTGCCTAGGGCTGGTGCCAAGTGGCTCCAGCTTGCCACCAGTCATCCCCAGTGGCCAGGGCACCCTGACCTAGCTGATCCCATCTGTGCAAAGGGACCGGGCCAGCTCTGTAGCAGTGTGGGCCAGCAGCCAGCCCGCTGGGTGCCGTGGCTGCAGCCGCCGTGCCGGGCTTTCCCAGGCTGCCCTGGCCGCTTCCCAGCCCCGGGAGCAGGGATGGGGCCACTCTGCCCCTCGAACCTAGCTGATCCCATCTGTGCAAAGGGACCGGGCCAGCTCTGTAGCAGTGTGGGCCAGCAGCCAGCCCGCCGGGTGCCGTGGCTGCAGCCGCCGTGCCGGGCTTTCCCAGGCTGCCCTGGCCGCTTCCCAGCCCCGGGAGCAGGGATGGGGCCACTCTGCCCCTCGAAGCCCTTGCTCCTGGGCACAGGGTGGGGACACAAGGGACACCGTGCCCTTGCACTCTGTGTTTCTTTCCTCCTGTGGTTTCTAGCATATTTTTTTTAAAGGAAATAAATGGGAATATTCACCACTGACTCACACTCTGTGCTGCCCAGCCCCGGGCAGGACAGCTGCCGGGCAGTGCCACCCCTCTCCTTGCACACGCCTGCCTGTCCCCATCTTGCAGGCAGACACCGGGGTGGGGGGGCTGCCAGCACCCCCCCTTGGCCCTGCACAGGCTGGGTTGTCCCCACACGTGACAGTCCCCACACGTGGAGGAGCTGCCGGGGACAGCGGTGACGTGCTGGGGTGGCCCAGGGCCAGGGGCCGTGGCGAGGCACGTGCCGGCGGAGGCTCGTTCCACCACGGCCGGGGTTGAAGGGATGCCGGGTGGCGGGGAAGATGCTTTCCACATGAGAGCAGCTCCATGGCCTGAAATTTCCACTGGCCGAGCCACGAGTGGCCGGGAGCGGCGGCCGAGACGGCTCCCAGCTGGCAGCGCTGCCGGCACGGGGTCGTGACCAGCTCCGGCGCCGCCAATATGGGGGACAGCCAGGGGACACGGGGCAGCCACAGTGGCCCTTCAGCCCAGGCTGGGGTGAGGCAGCCACCACCGAAAACACGCAAACCGCTGGCAGGGGTGGTGGAAAAGCACCATCCCCCTCCCCACCTGCCATGAATGGCATGGAAACCCCGCAAACCAGTGCCCCAAGAGTTTGGGGGGGGAGTACTGGGGCTGTTTTTTCGGGTGCTGAGAGACGATACAGAGCAGAGGAGCTGAAGGCAGGTCCCAGCCGCCCTCCCGTGCTCCCGCCCCGGGGCAGGGCAGGAAGCCCCCAGCCCACTGGGGCCGGCAGCGCGGCCACATCACAGCCCGGAGCGGGGCCGGGAACGTGGCCCTGCCCTGCACCGACAAGGGCCCCGCTGTTCGGGGCCGCAGCTGCTGTGCAGAAGTAAACAGGGTCCCTGCCAGCACATTCCTGCCCCAGCCCTCCTGCCGGCACCCCCCACCCACCCACC
>NW_015090781.1:1656424-1671358 GCF_001431845.1 Calidris pugnax
CCCACCCACCCGCCAGGGACACCCACCACCTGGGAGGTGTGGACATCCCCACGGTGGTAGGGGGGCCATGCCCGGCAGCCCCCCCGGCACGCACACCCTTCCCCGGCATGCAGAGCCAGAGCACGGCCAGGAAAATAAAATAAATGGTATTTATTAGCAAAATAAAGGACAGAAACTCTGGCTGGCAAGGCCCTGCCAGGTGGCCAGGGCCGCCCTGCGCCGCCCCACATGCTCGCTGCCGAGCTCCCCGTGTCCCGTGGCAGCAGGCAGCACCGGGGTCCTGCGGGACGGGGCAGCACTGCCCAAGGGCGACAGCACCCACACAGCACCAACCAGCCTGCAGGCACACTGCTCAGCTCTTTTGGAAGGGGAGTAGCCCGGCGCTTTGGGATGCAGTGCAGGATCCATCCCCGCTCCGAGACGCAGGGTGCCCTGTCTGCCCACAGAGAGGGGTCTGGGCACCCTAGGGGGGGTCCCTGTGGGGCTGAAGGTGCAGCGTCCCAGCTCAGTCCCGGCCCTCCCAGGCATCCTCCCGCTGCTTGTTCTCCAGGCGTTTCCTCTCTGTGGAGACAAGAGGAGGGTCAACCCCATGTCCTCATCAACCCCCAACCCTATGAATGTGGCTGGAGCCCACCCTAGCGCATCTCCCTCCCACCCAGCACGCTAGGAGAAGGCCATCCACAGAGAAGGTCCTCCCGCACCACAGACCCCTCGCGGCACCCAAATCTCACCCCGGGCTTCTTGCAGCTTCCTCCGCTCGGCATCTCGCTGGGCCGGCGTCTGGCGGCTGCGCACCCCGAGGGCACCGATCACCAGCCGCCTGGCCAGGGCAGCCGATGTTTCGGGGCGCTCCTTGGCCGGCTGCAGGTAGTCTGGGCGAGTAGAGATGGGGGACATCAGCAAGGGCGTCCCAGGAGGGACAGGGCAGCTTAAGCGCTGTGGAGCCATGCCAGCTGCCCCATCCCTCCCCATTTCTCGGGATAGAGGTGCTGCAGCACAAGCACCACGGCACAAGCCAGCGCGGCACAGCACCACTCACCGGCGTACGCCCTGGCTTTGGCTTTAGAGGCACGGGTGCCCTGGGAGAGCGGGCGAGTCTTCACCATCAGGTGCTTGGTGCTGAGGGCATCGCGTGCTGCAGGGAGAGAGCAGGGTCTGCGTGCGGGGTCAGGCCCAGCATCCGGCTGCAGGAGGGGCAGGGACGCCTCCCCTCTGCCCATCCCCAGCTCATCTGGGAGCGGTACCTGTTATGGGGCTGGAGAAGATGCCCAGGGCGTGCGTATCGTCCACCCACTTAATATCAAAGCCTTTTTTCCTGCCAGAGAGAGGGAAGCTCAGCAAGGCATCGGCACCGGGCGGGCAGGGGTGCAGAGCAGAGCCCAGGCAGGAGACCCCAGCGCTGGGGACGGGGCAGACTCACTGATAGCTGCAGAAGACGCGCAGCAGGTCCTCAGTGCGGAAATCCGAGGGGAAATCATAGATCTCAATGACATGGGGCAGCTCGTCATCACTGAGGTCCGGTGCGGCGGGCTCAGCCCCGTAGTAGTCGAAGCGAGGTGACTGCTGGCTCTCCCGGCGCTTCTCCCCCCCCGAGAGCTGCAGGAGGGGGCAGAGACACAGCACTGAGCAACCCGTCCCACGCCAGCTCCGGATCCATGGCAAGCGGCTCCCTGGGAAGTGGTCCAGCCCCCGCCCCCCCTCCCACCCCAGCACTGCGGATGGATTCATGGCGTTGAGATATTAGGAGTTATCGACCAGGGCTCTCGCACCAGGCACTTGCTTTTCCCATTCCCAGCCTCCCCTCGCCTGCCGCGCGCTGTGGTCCCGCCGGGGACGCGGGGGGAATGGCACCGGGGAGGCAGGACGTGCGCCCCCGAGCACAGCCCTCCTTCCAAATACATTTGGGGAACAGCAAGGAGCAGGACAGCAAGGCCAAGAGGAGAGACTTGACATCTGCCTGCCGCCTGGGAGCACGGGGCTCGGTCTGTCCCAGCTGCAGCACATGACGCCCCAGACGCCAGGATGGAAACGCCAGAGCTCCCCTGAGGAGCAACTTCTGGTGGTTAATCACCTGCACGGCTAAAAATTTATGCCTTATTTCTCATTTGAATGTGTCTGGCTTCCCTTCCCAGCCAGCGGTTCTTGTTCTGCCTCTCTGCTGGATTAAAGAGCGCTCGGCCCCCTCCCCGTGACAGCACTTACTCACGCTAATCAACTCCCTTCTCAATCTCCTCCTTGATAAGCTGAACGGGTTGTGCACGTTTAGTATCTCACAGCGGGGCACTTTCTCCAGCCCTAAAAGAAGATGGCTGTGGCGCTTTTCTACCCCTCCCATTTGTTAACCCTCATTTTTCAACCTTCCCGGGCCACAGTTTCCCCACTGCCATGACCTGGGGTTGCAGCCACCTCCTGCCCCCCCCTGCCCCACGGCATGGGTCCCAGCGGGCACCACTCGCGGCACCTCTGCTTTCCAAACCGCGCTGTGCTGGTGGCTGTGGGGATCCACAGCCCCACTCCTGCTGTGTCCCCCCACTCTGGTGTGACACCAGGCCAGGGGCAGCCCGAAGCTGCCTTCAGCCCCCCTTTTACACCCCTCCAGAGCATGGGGCTGGCGCGGTGCCGGGCAGCGGGTACATAACTCAGCCGGGTTCCCAGCCCGGTCCCCCAAGCGATCGTAGCGGAGCACAGCACGGCTGGAAGGTTAGAGTCCATAAATCCCAGCCAGCTCAGTCAATAAAAAGTGCTCGTTCCGACAATTTTATGGGGAAGACGGATTCACGGCAGGTGAGGGGGTGCTGCCAGGGCGGCTGGATGCCGGCGGAGGGGAGAGCTGAGTTACGGAGCTCACGGGACAGGCGAGCGCTGCCGGCAGAGCCGCCGGCCCTGCCACGGCCCCCGCTGACAGAGCCCACCCCTCGGGGGGCAGCACCCTCACCCAGCACCCCCTGCCCGCTCCAGGGACGGGAAGAAGCCGTCCCCGGGCAGGATGAAAGCCCTGCGGTGCCGCTTGAGGGAGCAGAGCACTCGGGTAGCGCCAGGTGCCGGGAAGATGATTAGAGAGCAGGAGCACCGAGTGCCGGAGCGGTCCTTGACCTTCACAAATCAGCGAGTGTGGCGGGGCGGCGAGGACAGGAGCCGTCTGGCAGCCGGGCTCAGCCATGTGGCAGGCACAGCACAACAGGTCCCCTCACGCTGCCAGCCTGGGCACGCAGGGTGGCCTCAGCCCCCCAGCCGTGGGGCAGGGCAGGGAGAGGGAGCCCCCGGCCCCGGCTTGCACTCGGCACTGGGAAGTGTCCACTGACAGACAGAGGGACGGACAGAGAGCAGGAAATGAAGCCTGTCCATCACGCCTTGCTGCTCCCTAACCATGCGTCGATGCCCGGAGCATGTTAGAAGGGCCCGTGGCCACTCGCCTTCTCATAGAATCATAGAATCCTCTATGTTGGAAGGAACCTTCTCATAGAAACATAGAATCATAGAATCATAGAATTGTCTAGGTTGGAAGGGACCTTAAAGATCATCTAGTCCAACCATCAACCTAACTCTGACAAAAAACAAACAAACAAACAAAAAAACCACCACAAAACCAAAAAATCACACCATTAAACCATATTCCTGAGGACCACGTCAACCCATCTTTTCACTGAATTTTCACTGAATTTCACTGAATTTTAGAGTTGGAAGGGACCATAGAGATCATCTAGTCCAACTCCCCTGCTGAAGCAGGATTGCCCAGAGCTAGAGCATGTTACTCAGGAGCATCCAGGCGGGTCTTGAAAATCTCCAAGGAAGGGGACTCCACACCCTCCCTGGGCAGCCTGTTCCAGGGCTCTGCCACCCTCACTGTGAAGAAGTTTCTCCTCATATTTGAGTGGAACCTCTTATGTTCCAGCTTGTGCCCGTTCCCCCTCGTCCTCTCACTGGGAACCACTGAAAAGAGTCTGGCTCCCTCCTCCTTCAACCCTTCAACCCTCCCTTGAGATACTTGTAGGCATTGATAAGGTCTCCCCTTTGAACACCTCGCTCACCGAGAGCGCACCTCCAGAGCCGGAGGGGAGCCGTGCACCAGCACACAGGCACTGCCACCCCCGGCACACCATGGAGAGTCCCCCCAGCCTGCAAGGAAATGGTCACAGTGCTTAATTACTCTGCGTTCAAAACAACTTCTACTCTGAATTTGTCTGGTTTCAGCTTCCAGCCAACGGATCTCGCTAGGGTGGGATTTTTTTTCCTGGTAGATTAAAGAGCCGTCCCCTATCAGAAATCTCTCCTCCACACACAACGTCATAAATCTTGCTCTCTGCCGGCTATCCGCGGTGAATAAGGATTCAGTTACGAGGAAGAACACTACTAATTTTCTTGTCCTTTTTGTTAATTAACAACAGCTCCATCTCCCCAAGAGCCTGCACCCTCCCCGAGCAGCCACATCCCCCTCTGCCTGCTGAGAGCTCGAAGGGCTCGGGAAGCACCAGGCTCAGTACAGAAATCTGTGGGGTTGGGGGGGGAAGATAGGAACTTAATTAATTGAGAAATCCCTTTTCCAGGTTCTTATTTACCCCTTTTGAGAAGCTCCCTGGAAAGCTCAAACTTTGCTCAGAGCTCGTGCACCGGGGAGCGAACACGGATGCTCCAGAGGTGCTCACAGCTGGAGTCAGCAGCGGTACGGCGCGGCACAGCCTCTCCCACAGCATCCTACGGCTGCTCTGGGACACGGGCCCTCCCTGACCCACCTCCCCACCATCAGCAGGGCCAGGCAGCTGCTCCGCTGTGCCCGAGGATGGAGCTGTGCCTCCCGTGCCAGCCCATGGAAAGCCAGCACCAGTGCCACGGGCAACCATCGGAGCAGCAGCACCGTCCCCCTCGCACCGGTGCCCACAGCCTCCCAGCCGGAGGGTCGGGGACTGAAGCCGGGGTGGGGAGCACCACCAGGCAAGGATGGGGGTACTCAAACCTCTTCCACATCGCCCTCCGAGCAGCCCTGCGTGCCCCACACCCTGTCCCAGCCCCACACCAGGCTTGCCGAGGGCACACCAGCCCGACCACAGCTCCAGAGCCGAGGTGGTACCAGTGCTCCTCGGTAACGATGCTCTTGGGTTCATCTCATCCCTTCCCAGAAGCTGTTAGCAGGCACCATCCGTCACTTCAGACCCTGCTTCCAGCCCAGGGTGGACGGACGCTGGCTGTAACATTATTAGCGCTGTTTGTTACTTTGGGCACATTAATGTCATTTGGAAAATTACCAGTTTGATGATACTGATTTAAAATGCAATAAGGGATATCCAGCCTCGCTGCAGAAGCCAATCTTTCCTCGCAAACGGCAGGAAAACGGCGTGGGTCCCAGCACTAAGCAGCTAATTGTAGTAAATTCAGCCACACGCGTGCAGGAGGGGACGGTAATGAGCCACAGCTGATTAAGAAGCCATAGTTCCGAGTAAACTTCCCATTGCTATTTCAATGGGAGCCCATACGTCTCAGCCCATTTCTTTATCACCAGCCCCGGTTTCACGAGGGTACGGTTGCAGTTTACGGTGCTCCAGCAGGTTTTAGCAGCTGAGCTTTATAGAATCAGAGAATCATAGAATGGTCAGAGCTGGAAGGGACCTTAAAGATCATCCAGTCCCAACCCCCTGCCCTGGGCAGGGACACCTCCCACCAGACCAGGTTGCTCCAAGCCCCATCCAGCCGGGCCTTGAACCCCTCCAGGGATGGGGCAGCCACAGCTTCTCTGGGCAACCTGGGCCAGGCTCTCACCACCCTCACAGCAAAGAATTTCTTTCTGGTATCCAATCTAAATCTCCCCTCTTCCAATTTAAAACCATTTCCCCTTGTCCTGTCACTGCACTTCCTGACAGAGTCCCTCCCCAGCTCTCCTATAGCCCCTTCAGATATTGGTAGGCTGCTAAGAGGTCTCCCCCAAGCCTTCTCTTCTCCGAAGAGAGAAGACTCTCTTATCTACCAGAGAGGGAAGATCTCCCCCAGCCTTCACCAGCACCCTGGGATGGGATGGGAACCAGCCGGGGGGGAAGGTGGAGGTCCCAGGCATTTGGGCACCGCAGCAGGCTGGCTGTGTGCCCCGGGTGAAGCCCACCCCACCACGCACCCAGCCTGGAGGACACAAGGAGAACCAAAACCCCAGGGACCCTCATCCCCACATCCCATTTGCTGCCAATCCCGGCAAAGGCGGGCTCGCAGGACGTACCTCCTCCAGCAGGCGCGGGTCCAGGCAGTCCCCGTCGTCGTTGAACAGCGCGTCCCAGCTCTCCTCGCCTGGGCTGGCCTGGCTCGGGGTCCCGGCACTGGGCTGCTCTGCCTTTGGGGAATCACTGCGGAGACCTCCCTCTTCCTCCTCCTCCTCCTCCTCCCGGCCACACGGGTGCTGCTGGGGCGACCCCGCGTCCTCCTCTGCCCCTGCCGGCTCCTCGGCCCAGCCCGCAGGCGAGAGCCCCTCTATTCCGTGGCACAGCAGCTCCATGGACAGCGGGGGGTCACATCTCTCCAGGGGTGCCCCCTCCCATGAGCCGCTCAGCAGCTCCTCGCCAGCACCCACCGAGCCACCCTGAGCCCTGGCAGAGGTGCTGCCCGCTCCCTCCGCAGCGGGCACTGGGTCACCCTCCTCACCGGGATGCCCAGCACCAGCAGTGCTCTCCTCCTCGCTGGGTGGGAGCTGGGACGGGCTGACGATGCCCTGCTCTGGGGTGCTCTCCCCTGGGAGGGAGAACCAAACCCCCAAGGACCCTCGTCCCCACATCCCATCTGCTGCCATCCCGGCAAAGGCGGGCGGGCTGGCTCGCAGGACGTACCTCCTCCAGCAGGCGCGGGTCCAGGCAGTCCCCGTCGTCGTTGAACAGCGCGTCCCAGCTCTCCTCGCCTGGGCTGGCCTGGCTCGGGGTCCCGGCACTGGGCTGCTCTGCCTTTGGGGAATCGCTGCGGAGACCTCCCTCTTCCTCCTCCTCCTCCTCCTCCCGGCCACACGGGTGCTGCTGGGGCGACCCCGCGTCCTCCTCTGCCCCTGCCGGCTCCTCGGCCCAGCCCGCAGGCGAGAGCCCCTCTATTCCGTGGCACAGCAGCTCCATGGACAGCGGGGGGTCACATCTCTCCAGGGGTGCCCCCTCCCATGAGCTGCTCAGCAGCTCCTCTCCAGCACCCACCGAGCCACCCTGAGCCCTGGCAGAGGTGCTGCCCGCTCCCTCCGCAGCGGGCACCGGGTCACCCTCCCCACCGGGATGCCCAGCACCAGCAGTGCTCTCCTCCTCGCTGGGCGGGAGCTGGGATGGGCTGACGATGCCCTGCTCTGGGGTGCTCTCCCCTGGGAGACCTGGTGTGACACCCACGCCGCCCCCTGAGCACCCCGGTTCGCAGCTGGCTCCTCCTGGTGCATCCAGGGCACTCTCTCCAGTGAGCTCAGCCGTGCCTCCCCACCTCTCCTCCTCCTCCTCTGGCACCCCGGGGGCACAGCTCTTGCTCTGCTCTGCCAGGAGAGACCCCTCATGCTCCCTCTCCTCCTCCTGGGCTTTTGGACCCGCAGCCTCGCATGCCAGCCCAGGCACGCTGTCCCAGTTGCCCATCCCTGCCAGCTGCAGGACACCCTCTCCTGGGCTCTGGGAGAGATCCCTGGCTGGATCTGGGGTGCTGTCCCCCAAACGCTCCGACACACCACCCAGCCCTGTCCGACATGCCAGCAGGGGGCTAGCAGGGGGCGTTGGGCCAGCGGGGTCCCTCCCGGCCTCGAGGGTAGCCTCCGTGGCCCCAGGCTGGGCACTCGGTGAGGATGTAGGATCAGGCTGGGTCCTCATCATCCGGCGGCCACGGCTGAGCTTCCCAAGTCCTTCATCATGGGATGCTTTGTCCTGCCCATCACAGGGCTGGGCAACAGCCAGACCCGGGCACTGCTCCTGCACGCTGGGTGATGTCCCTGAGCCCTCCAGCACAGCGGGGCTGCTGCCTCCCAGACCCCGGCCGTGCCCAGCGGAGGCTGCCCGTGGCTCCTTTGGGCTAGCATCCACCTTGCTTTCCTTCCTCACCGCTCTGCCCGCCTGTGTCCTGGCACGGGGGCTTTGCCTCTGCCCCTGGATGCTGCCCTGGCAAGTGTCCTGTGCCAGGTGGTGGTTCTTGGGCTCCTGGCGCTGCCCAGCCAGCACGTCACCCGCCGCTTGCGCCGCTCTCTCCCGCCGTGCTTTGGGCACGTAGAGGGCCATGTCAGGCTTCCTGCGGCGTGGCCGGCTGCCCTCTGCCTCCTGCTGCATGGTGCCACCGCTGCCTGCCAAGGAGAGACACTGTCACTGCCCTGCCCGCGGTCCAGCAGTCCCACAGCCCGGCGTGCGGTGGGTTGATGCCCCAGCCTGGCACCCATCCCCACTCCCATGGCAGCTAGCACACAGCGATGGATAGCAGAGCCCCAACACCACCAGCTCTGCAGATGGGGTTTGGTGCTCAGAGCACCCCACAGCCCTACAGCCTTTGGTGGGGGCTTGGGGGAAGCAGGGAAACCCTACCAGCACCACCGAGGTGCCCGCCCCGCTCCGGGCACCCTCCAGCCCCAGGGATCAGTGGCTGCAGCCCGAGCAGGATGCAGAGCCCTTCCACCATTCATGCATCAAAAACCGCGGAGAAGCCCGCAGCAGCCACGGAGCACCACAAACCAAACCAAACCAAACCCCAGCCTGGGGACACCCCGGTGCGGGACCATGGCTGCCACCCCGGCACGCCACAGCCCCGCTCAACCTGCTGCCCCGTCCCAGCAGAGATTTATTTTTCATCATCTTTGGCAGCAGCAGGCACACCGCGAGCTACCGGGCCCCCCTGCCCCTATAAATATGCATCAGGCAGGGTTTATGGAGACGGATGGCATGGGGGGCTGCGTTGCGGTCGAGGGGAAGGCAGAGCAGGGCCGGGCCGGGGCCCCGTGATTAATCACTGCCCACTCCGTTTAGGGGGATTCATCACGGGCCGCTGTCAGGTAAATCACTGGAAAAACACCTCTTCAGTAATTAATGTGAAGTGACGGATGGACAGCCCCCGGGCCCATTAATCTGGACCATCAGCGCCGACCGAGATTATGAATGTCAGGATGCATAAACTGCCGGCGGATCGATAGGGCCAGGAACCCATCCAAGGCTCTCATTTCCGAGGCACCTCCGGTACATTAGCCTCCCCTCCACGCAGCCCCCGACCCAGGCGCGAACGTTCCCCGCGGCCCCTCGCCGACAGCCGGCAGCGGTGCCGGGAAGGCGAGGGGAGGCCAACCGCCGGCTGGAAAGCGGCCGGGGCTGCCCGTGCCGCACGGCATCATCCCCTCCTCCTGACGGACGGACAGACAGACGGACGGACGGCTGCCTCTGTGTGACGGATGGCTCTCTCAGGGCTCTCAGGAAACCACCGGCAAGCCCGGGGAGGGCAGTGCTCCCCCGCATCGCCACGGCACGAGGCGCAGGCATGGGATGATGCCCGGCACCGTCCTGGGGCTGTCCCAACCATTTTTCTGTCTCCAAAGCTCTTGCAATTTTTTTCACCCCTCTTTGATACACTAATTTTGCTGGCAGAATGATCCCCTTTATCTTTATCGACCGCGAGAAAGGAACGTATCCTACAAACCCTCCAAGGTCTGGATTAGTCATTTTTCAACACTGAGGCGTTATACATTTTCCTACCGAGCGGCAGCCCGGGTGCCGGAGGGGAGGGGCACTGGGAGCCACCATTTCCAACTACACAGAGCTTCCAACTACGCTGAAGCACGTTCTGCTAAGGACTTTTCCCAACCAAGCCATCACGGAATGCCTTGGGGGGTGATCACCAGTCCCTCCAGGTTCTGCTTCCTGAGGATTTCCAGCACGGGGAGCAGCCAGGAGCTGCATTGCCCCACGCGCATCCCAAGTCACCTCCAAGAAGAGCCTTTGCGTGCAGGATTTATGGGCTCCTCGAAAGCTCACCGTTCACCTTGCCTCACCCTCCAAAGCAGATGGTGCAGCGTTAGCCAGACGGCTGGTGCTGGGAGCATCCTCTCCCCGCACAACCCTGCCTCTGTCTGCTGCACACTGCCAGGGAAGAGCCTCTTCCCTCAGCCCGGGGAGAAGCAGAGCGAGGTGGGGGCTGGCCCAGGCTGGCAGGGACGCTGCAGCACTTTTTTTCTTCCCCGCAGGGCAGCGCAGCTCCTGCCCTGAGCCTATTACACACTTCATCGGTGCCACAGCCACGCGTCGGCACCGACCCATTTCATGCTCCGGGAGGCAGAGCGACGGCCCTGGCTCCGGGTCTCATTCACACTAGGCTGGGCAGGGCAAGCCTGCGCTTCCAGACCCGGGACCACGCTCACTGCTGGCCCCCCAAAGCCAGGGGGGGACGGGCAGCGCACCCCCAAAGGCGCCCGTGCTGCCCCAGGCACTGCCCTGCTTTGCAGAGCTGGGTGACGAAGCAGCTCAGCATCGTGGCACCACAGAAACACAGGATCTTCATGGTTGGAAGGGACCTTCGAGATCATCGAGTCCAACCAATAAAAAACAAACCAGCAAAAAACCCAACACATAACACCAAAACAAAAAAAAATCAACACCCCATCACCACAACAATCACCACACCCCACAATCCCGAGCACTAGACCATGCCCTGAAGTGCCACATCTACACGGTTCTTAAGTCCCTCCAGGGATGGTGACTCCACCACCTCCCTGGGCAGGCTGTTCCAGGGCCTGACCACTCTCTCAGCAAAGTCATTCTTCCCAATATCTCATCTAAACCTCCCCTGCCTCAACTTCAGACCATTTCCTCTGCTCCTGTCATAGAATCATAGAATAGAATCATAGAATTGCCCAGGCCGGAAGGGACCTCCAAAGGCCATCTAGTCCGACCCCCCCGCAGTCAGCAGGGACACCCCCAACTAGACCAGGTTGCCCAGGGCCTCATCGAGCCTCACCTTGAATATCTCCAGGGATGGGGCCTCAACCACCTCCCTGGGCAACCTGTTCCAGTGCTCCACCACCCTCACAGTGAAGAACTTTCTCCTCATCTCCAGTCTAAATCTGCTCCCCTCCAGCTTAAAGCCATTGCCCCTCGTCCTGTCACTGCAGGCCTTTCTAAACAGGCTCTCCCCAGCCTTCCTGTAGGCCCCCTCAGGTACTGGAAGGCTGCTATTAGGTCTCCCCGGAATTCATTATTCCCCTGGGAGAAGAGGCCAACCCCCACCTCTCTCCACCCTCCTTTCAGGGAGCTGTAGAGGGCAATGAGGTCTCCCCTCAGCCTCCTCTTCTCTGAACTCATGCCCAGTTCCCTCAGCCTCTCCTTGTGTGACTTGTTCTCCAGACCCTTCCCCAGCTTGGTGTCTCTCCTCTGGACACGCTCCAGCCCCTCAATGTCCTTCCTGTGGTGAGGGGCCCAGAACTGAACACAGGCCTCCAGGTGAGGCCTCACCGGTGCCCAGGACATCCCTGCCCTACACGTCCCTACCAAGCAGGCAAAGGCCGCCCCAGGCCGGGCACCCCATGGTACCACGGCAGAAGCAGTGGTGGGCGCACTGCCCTGCTGCCTGGCACGCAGTGCCCAGCACAACACAGCCTGACGTGGGCAGGGGGATGCTGGACCATCAGCCAGGAGGTGGCCGGAGCCACCCACAGACACAGGCTCCCCTGGCACCATCCCCAGGAGCACACTGCTCATGAGGGTTCGTGCTCATGGCATGAGTTTGTGAGGTCTCGGAGGAGCCACCCAGGCAACACGCCAGCCTCCGAGCAGCACAGGCGGGCAGCTCTCCCTCCCTGCTTCCTCCCCGCTTCCTCTGTGGAGGAGGAACCCCATGCCAGCAGTAGGACAGGGCTGCCCACCCCTCAGACCTCACCCCGCGCTGCACAGCGCACCCCGGCAGATGGGGACACGGGAACACACTGCTCATGGGGAGCTCGTGCTCATGGCATGAGTTTGTGAGGTCTTGGAGGAGCTGCCCAGGCAACACGCCAGCCTGCCTTTCTCCTCTGTGCAGCACAGGCAGGCAGCTCTCCCTCCCTGCTTCCTCCCCGCTTCCTCTGTGGAGGAGGAACCCCACGCACAGCAGTAGGACAGGGCTGCCCACCCCACAGACCTCACCCCGCGCTGCACAGCGCACCCCGGCAGATGGGGACACCCACGGCCCGACTCTCGTGGTAAAAGCCCAGCTCCCACCACCTCCTCTCCCCGCGGGCAGAGGTGTGAGCCACGGCCCCGGGAAGGGGGCAGGGATGTGGGGTTGTGGGGCTGGCAGAGTGTGCCAGTTCCCGGAAGAGTTTCGGTGCCACCCAGCGCCCTCCCAGCAGGCTGCCGCATTTCCTGGCAGGGAGCTGTATTTTTAGCCTTCGAGGTTTCTAATTCCACTCAATCCATACTCCCGTCGATACGAGCAGATAACCTTAAAGCCTTGACAGCGAACGGGGACAGCGGCCGCGGGGGGACCGGGAGCCTTAGGGGACCGCACGCCGCCTCGGGGCGCAGCTGGTGGACCCGCAATGTCAGCCTTTACAGCCTGCTGCAGGTCGGGGGAAAAAAAAAATAAATACAATAACAAGACTAATAAAAAGGCAGGTACAAGGAGATTCTAAACAGCCCCGCTGGGGAACCCGCCGCTCGCAGGGCTCATCCCATGCCAGGCACGCACCACAGCGCGCTTCCTGACTGCACAATGCCGGAGCCTGGCAGCCCGGGCAAGGGTTGTCCGGAGGTTTTGGCTACCTTGCACCTCTCCAGCTCTGAGAGAGCTCCAGCCCAGCCCCGCCAGCTCCCACAGCAGGTGATGGTGCCAGGACAGGACCCAGGGACCTGGCAGGGGCAGGCAGAGCAAAGGGAAGAACACGGAGCCAGTGGCACGAGGCAAAGCAACGCGCTTCAAGGAGGGGAGAGCTCCATCCCACCCAACGCCTGCCCGCAGCTCCGCCGGCTTTTCGACATCCCTGTCCCCTGCTACAGGGAAAAAAATGCTCTCCAACAGCCAGAGCAAGCGCTGACTACGCGAGGAGGTGGCGAAGGCATCAAGAGAGAGAAAAGCAAGATTTCAATCATGCCTTTCACTCGCAATGCTCTTAGGAGATACCTGGTACAAGAGAAGGGGGAACATTTCAGACAGGAGGGGGATCTGCAAGTCGATCGTGTCCCTTCGCCGCTGCAGAGGGAAAAAGGGACAACAACCCAGCAGGAGGAGTTAACAGCTGGAGGGCTAAGGGGAATACAAAGGACTTCACAAATATATCCGGGCAGAATCAGCACAAAAGTGAAAAGGTCTATTAATAAACGAGGAGGGAGAGAAAATTAATGACGGCTCAAAAATAAAGATGACTCAAAAGGGCAAAATTACTGTTTTTAACCAGAAAAATGCAAATGAGGCGGAGGCCTGACAAAAACAGCTGCAGGGAAAGCAAAAACAGCATCTCCACGCAGACACAGTCATCACCTGGCCGGCGTGGCCAGAGCCCAGACGAACCCATTAACCTGCTGACACACACACGCCGTGCTGGGAAGAAACTGGGGCCCTGGCGACGGGCAGAGCAAACCAGGAGCTGATTTTCTGTGCCAGAAAGGACAATAAAACCAGAGCCGAGGGACAGGACAAACCCTGTGCCCACCCCTAGTGCAGAACGTTATGTCCGGAGGAAGGTGCCCGCACACCCACCAGGGTGGGCTCCTGAACGGAGGCCGTTGGCTTGTCCAGCGGGAGTTTTTTGGGAAGAATTGCTGGACAAAGCTTAGGGATCGGGCAAGCAAGAGGCAGTTTGGCTGAACTTCACTTTGACACCGTCTCCCAAACTTTCACCGGAATAGTGAATTGCTATTATCTTTGCAGATAGCACCAAGCAGAGGGGTGTTGCAAAAGCAGAGAAATCATTCAAAGGATCTGAGGAACGTAGGCAGGGAAACACGCAGGCAGGAAAATTAAACCCAGCCTGGAAAAACGAAGGGAAAATAACCCGAAGCCACTACTCAATGGGCAGGAGCAGCCAGGAAAGCAAGGCCAGAGACCAGAAAGTGGGTGGCCAGGGTGACTACCCCAAAATGTGCAAGAGGCAGAAGCTGATCACGAGCATCGTGTGACAGGCCACACCAGGGCTGTGACAGCCCCATACGCGGGCAGCACGCGGGCAGCATGAAGCAGGGAGGGGACACCGAGGGCCGACAGGCAGCAAGCCTGAAAAACAGCACCCGGTGCCCGGAATCAGCGGGCATGTGTTTTACCAGCCACGGGAGCCCAGCACAGGCTGTGCCCAGGGGTGCCCTGTGACTCCCCGGCCCTCCAGGGCTGTCACCGCTGGCACTGCCCCGAGACTCCACGAGGTGGGGAGACTTATGGGGGTCTGCAACCTTTTATAGAATTTCTTTTTTTATAGAATTGCCCAGGCCGGAAGGGACCTCCAAAGGCCATCTAGTCCGACCCCCCCGCAGTCAGCAGGGACACCCCCAACTAGACCAGGTTGCCCAGGGCCTCATCGAGCCTCACCTTGAATATCTCCAGGGATGGGGCCTCAACCACCTCCCTGGGCAACCTGTTCCAGTGCTCCACCACCCTCACAGTAAAGAACCCTCTCCTCATCTCCAATCTAAATCTGTTCCCCTCCAGCTTGAAGCCATTGCCCCTCGTCCTGCTGCCGGGGAGCCCCAGGGGCTACTTGCCAGTGGGGTGGGGAACAGGGCTGGGACATTGCTGGGGTGGGCGGAGGGGGACAGGGACACAGGGTGGGGGGGCAGGGGCATTTCTGTAGAATATAGAAACCCCCATCCCTGGAAGTGCTGGCCCCATCCCTGGAGGGGTTCAAGGCCAGGCTGGATGGGGCTTGGAGCAACCTGGTCTGGTGGGAGGTGTCCCTGCCCAGGGCAGGGGGTTGGAACTGGATGGTCTTTAAGGTCCCTTCCAACTCTGACCATTCTGTGATTCTATAGGGTTGGGGGGACAGGGCTGGGACATTTTGGGGGAGGAGGCAGAGACATAGGG